>NC_091791.1:112117500-112454062 GCF_041296235.1 Equus asinus | reverse complement strand
ACAATTGTTTTAAGGGCAAAGTTAAAGAACTATGAATGTATATGAAGTAAAGGAATGTTGAAATGAGTTTACAAATAGAAGCAAAACTGGCTTTTCTCACTGCAGGGAGGGTTGCCCCTCCACCTGGCAATTATTTGCATCTCTATAGGCAAGAATTATTTGCATTGCTATCAGTTATCTACAGTTTACAAAGGTGTAAAATAGCTCAAAGGCAATGAAAGGACTGAGCCCCATAGGCTCAGTTAATTCCTAGAGGTTCCAGCTTTCCATTGAAAGGGTATTCTGTACTCTTTTGCTTGTGCCAAAGTCTTAAATTTTTCTTAGCCATGCTTGTTCTATAGTAACTACATGCTTCCTCTAATATTCAGCTATCAGTTGATTGCCCATATTTTCTGCTTTAAAAGCCAGATCTGATCCTAAATGTCCTTTGCCTTCTCCCCACTCTTCCTGGTCTCTGTCATGTTCCAGGTGTGTGGGTCAACCAGAATGTCTAAATTTGCGTCCCTCTACAAGTATCACGTGCTCAAGTTTGGATTGCTTTTGCTTAACATCTTGTCTTTTTCTTGGGATGGCATTTTAAAATTTTTTATTTAATGTTATGAGTGGTAATCAAGATTTCCTTCTGCTACCATATAGTTTTAAGGTGGGAATTAATCAGCAATAATCATAATAGTTAGACCACATAGCAGTCTAACTGGGTTTTCATCTATAAGTTGAAGGTGAAGGTTAATGAATCTGAGTTAGCCTGGTGGGTCGTTTTGCCCCCTAAGGGAGGTGCTACTGGCATCTAGTGGGTAGAGGCCAGGAATGCTGCTAAACTTCCTACAGTGCACGAGACAACTCCCTACAACGAAATTAATCCAGTCCCTGATGTTCGCAGTGCCAAGGTTGAGAAACCCGGACAGCCTGGTTAACAATTTTAGAGGGAAGGGGAAGTTTCTGCTGTGATAAAATTAAAAATAATTTTATGGTCTTAAATCTGTATGGAAAGCGTACATTTCATTTTTATGATCTTAAAATAATGTTCTTATTACCAATTTTCCATTTTAGAAATTAAGCAGTCAGTATTACCTTGGGAGACTAAATGATTAAGTGGAAACAGATGCCTTCCCTTGTAATATGATGTATATAACACTTATATTTTAAAATTATTTTTCTATTTTAGGTTTTACTGAAGAAACATCTTAGTGATTCGTCACATTTCTAAGATTAATATTCACACTTTGGAGTTGTCAGCCTTCTTATAAAATATATTTTGGCAATCAAAATGAAAAGTTTCTTTGAAGTTTTAGAACACTTATACAAGAAGGTACTTCTTGGAGCCACACTTGAAAATGACATCCATGATTACATCTTTTATCTGAACCCAGCATTTTCAGATCAAGATTATTCTACAACTGCCTCCTCAGAATGCTCACACACCTTTGGTGTCCAGGGCACGCGTGAGCCATCCTCTGTCAGTTTGGCTACCATTTCTGGAGCACCTGTGTGTTTGAAGAGACACTCTGAGATGGGCAGTGCGCGAGAAATAATGCTTCTTCAGTTAACAGTGATCAGAGTGATGGTGACCAGGATATTGTCTGTCAAAACAGAGTTCCATGCAAGGGAGAAATACAGAGAAATAATTAAAATTCTTTTAAAGTCATCTGACATCGATTCTAAATTAGTAAGTCATTTGTGTTTTATGGGGTTTTTGTGGGTTGGTTTATTAAGATCTAGATTTTTTTAAACAAAAAGTTTTTAAACCTTCAGCAATAGCGGGTAAATTTTTTTGTTTTCCTATAGACCTGTATGTTCCAAAACTCAGATAAATTGTTGTCTCACATGGCTGCAAAGTGCCTTGCATTACTTCTTTATTTCCAATTGAGAGAAAAGGTAAGGTAAATAAGCAAATTATGTTCTTTCTTTTATAGTTTCTTTAAAATTGTTCTCTGGCATTCGATTTTACCCTTCATATATTTGTATTAATAAAATGTTGACACTCACATAATAACTTGTGTAAATCCACAAAAGTGTAAGAATGGAATAATATGGTGACTTGTGTCAAGGATAACAATCTTAAATATGTTATAAATCACTACAAATCAGATTCTTAACCCCAATGGTAGGTTTCAAGTGAGAGAGTCTATAATTTTCTTCATGTTGTCTCCTTCCACCCCTCCAAAGAAAGGTTTAGGAACCCCTGCTTGAGACCAAGCTCATTTTCACAGATTTAATATAAATAAATTCTAAGAGTGATATTTGCACTAGAAAATCTGAAAAATGAGAAAAGGTATAAAGAACAAAATAAAAATTACACATCATTTCACTACCTAGAAACATCCACTGATAATATTTTCATGTTCCCTTTTGATTCTTTATTTCTATGGCATCTTGATTTCCTATCTTAAAGAATATTAGGATAATTGTGTCCTATTTGTTTTACTAAATATTATCATACCTTTTTTTTTGCAAGGGAGTAAACAATGTTGTATAGAATTGTATTGTGTATAATAGGTAATTTGTGATTGTAAAGAAAGATGGCATTATAATGTACTGATGTTTTTAATTTTCTCACTCATAGATAACATTAAGCAATTCCTGGATTTCTTTTTGCCAAAAAAATCTTTCTGAATACTCTGAAAGTGATAAAGTAGTATACTGCCTCTGGACTCTTACTGCTATAATAAAAGAAATCTTTAAAGATACATGTTCACAAAAAACAGGTATGAATTATGTTCCCCCATAAACGATTGTCATTATCTGGCTCCCAAGGAGCACTACATTTATAACAAAGAGTAAAACTTATTTTACAACGTCTGATCTGTCTTGAAGTATGACAAACTAAGGAATCTTGCTTCGTGTTTTTTCATTGAGGATACCTTTCTAAAAGAAAAAGTTATAAGGGAAAAAATGAAAGCTTTCCATTATTATATATTCCTTGCATGGTCTGATGCTATTGATATTTGTAAAATGAATTTAACTGTGGTTATTATCTATTAAGTCTGCATATCTTCATTTGTTCACATTAGAGGTAAATAATCCAAATCCATTTTTTCATCTTGTAAAGTGATAATATTTATAAAAATTGAATGTAAAATTGGGCTTTAAGCAGCCTTTGTTTCTCCTGTTGTTTATAATTACTATTTTTATAATTTCAGAAATTCTAAAGCAGTTCCTGACTCCTTTTCACACTATTTTTGAAGTTTTTTACAATTCCTTGTTTTCTCAGCATTTTGAAAACCACCAAGATACTTCTAAAATAGTAAACAGCTTGATATGTTTTCTGGAATTGCTTGAACTTCTTATAGCCTCCAGAATCCACCTGAAGTTACATTTCACTTGCCAGAGGATTTTATTTTTGAAACCTTCTTATGTGCTAGACGTTATTACCTGGCCTGTTCAGGCTTTTGTCAAAAGGAAGTTCATCGTATTCATCAAGAAGTGCCTTCTCCGGAAAGTGGGTGAAGACCTTTGTCAGGAGTGGGTCCCTGCCTCCGTGCTGCCGGATCATCATTTACATGTGGACTTGTTGGCTTTAGCGGATGCTGTTTTGCAAGCTGTCGATTTGGGCTTATTAAGGACGTTGTCTGTCCATGGAAAACCTTCCTGCTTTGGAGGTGATGAGGTTCAGCCTGGAAGTGAGCGTGTCCCTGGTCCAGATCATGTGATCCTTAGAGCAGCGAGCTTACTTATCATTAAATCCTTAGAAATCAAGTTTCAGAACTGTGCTTCAGCAAATGAAATGAAAGGTAATTCTTCAAACTCGTTTTGTATGTTTATCTCAGGACTATAATTCCATTAATTTAAGCTACATGTTATCATAGTTAATTTATTAAATTTTCTTAAAAAAAAAAGAACTAGAATTACCTTAAGAATCATGTCAACTTTTTGTGGACTAAACTGAATTTATATTGCATAATTAATGACTAACATTAAAAAAAAGGTGCTGTTGAGTCACCTCAAAGTAAATGATATAAGTCGATTCATATTCGGATATTTGTAGTATTTCATCCATATTTTCCTTCATGAAATTGGTATATCTACTAATGTAGATTATTGCTACTTAGGAATTGAATTGAAACTAATATGTGAGAAGTTATATTGACAAAAAAATTGTCACATATAATTTCCAGGATGTTAACTGAGAGTCCAAAGATAGCTATTTAAAGTATGATACTGAGTTTAGGTGTTGGGGAAGACATGTCCTCCATTTCATTTCAGAAAAATGAGTAATAAACGTCTCTGAAGAAGCAGTGTGTAGTTCAGGGAAAGGTTTGAATTGTAAGCGGTGTGACTTCCTTGAATTGCTTTGGATATCATTTAGCTTATAATAACTATGTATCAGATATAATCCTGTGCAGTTATAATGTACAACACTAGGTGGCATATGTTATATAATTCAGAGTTTTAAATTGCAGTTAAAATGCCCCAAAACCTTTTTGATTTTTGTGCTTAATAGTAGTGCTTTCTTTTATTGCTTTAAACAAAATTTTTTTCTGTTATTTTGAAGGCAAAATTATTTTTGTGTGATTGCATTGTTGCATCTCATGACAGACAGCTGTGGCATCCAGTGAAATGATTTCTGTTGTCTGCCACTCATTCATTTATGTGCTTTTAGCAAGAATTCACGTAAATTTTATCTCTCAGAGATAATTACTTATTTGGCAGTTGTGGCAAATAGACTGGCTGTACATTTTAACTATATCCTCTTGAGTGAGTCACTTTTTCTCTGAAAGTGTTTCCTAACTTGCAAAGTAAAGATAATCCTTGACTCATAGACTTTTTGAAAAATGTGAATTATGGTAATGCATTTAAAGTACTTTAGATACTATAAATTTATATATAGGCAAGATGTTAATGCATTCAGTAAACTGTTGCCTACTCTTTGAAATTTGCATTTTTTTAAGTTGATTTACAGAGGTTCATGTCTGAGTTACTGACCTTCTTAAAGCCTCATCTTAAGCCCTCTCTGCAATCACACAGTCAGTGTGAGTGGTTGTCTAGAGTCTTCATAGAACAAGACGATGATATGCTGGAGGCTGCCAAAGCGTCATTGGGCATCTACCTAAAGTTGACCAGGTTAGTATATTTTAAAGTAATTGTACTAACTGCATGCCAGGGAAGCAGAAAATGTTTTTAATAATGTGCTGGACGTATTATTTACTTTCCGTCATTAAGGGGAAAAAATCCCTAACAATCCTGTGGTTTCCTTATAAGTTCCAATTCCTTTTTTCAACTCTGCTGTACATGAAAATGAGATTGATTTGAGTTTTCATTATGAACACTTGGCTGGCTAGGCAGATCTAGGGTGGTAGAACTAGACTAGGACTAGAAAACAGGGGTTTTGGTTCAGTCTTCATCTGTTTTACCTGTGTGATCAGGAATAAGTTAGTACCTTTCTCTGAATCTGAATTTAATTGATGTTTAAGGACTCTTCACCTCTAAGACTAACTTTTCTATATTGGGCTTCTTTTTTGCCTTTTTAAAGGTGAGTGTAAACTTGTAAATAATCAAAGGAGCTGTTCTAAATTTTCATTTTATTATACAGTTGAACTGGGGCTGATATTATCTTGAGGCAAATATCTGAAATTGGTTATGAAGTTATGTTACTGACATTTTATGCTGGTCCTATTTGTGCTTTATTAAACAGCTGTACTTGGGTCATGTCTTCTTATGGCAAACAATCTGTAATTGGTTATGAAGTTAATAACTGATGACCTTTTACGCTATTTCTGCTTCTGCTTTATTAAAACCCTAAAGTATTTGCTTTATTTCCATTTCTTTCTTGGCTTCAGAGGAAGGGATTTCTTACTAACGATCGTTGGTGCACTGTTGTGCTGCCAGTTCTTACTTGTATTATGACACTGCTGGCAGTGGCTGCTTTCAGACTCTAAGTGTTTGGGGCCAATTTTCAAAAGATTCTAATCAAGAACACAAAATTGCTGCATGTGATTTGAATTAGGCTCCAAAACGGTCAAATACAAATTCAGTCTGAAAATGCACATGCCTATTAGAATATGTCTTAGTTGTACTCAAAGCTGACTTCTTACTCCTCAGGAAAGAAGAAGCATCTGAATTAAACTCACTTTATATGTGAATTTCTAACTTTCTTAACTTGAGTTTGGTGTGTCAGAGAGCCATGCGTTCATGTCTATGTATTTTTTTAAATGTAATTGTATTGGTTAAGATGGTTTGGTTGTAAATGATAGAACCCAATGCAAAGTAGTCTAAGTGAAAAAAGGACTTTATTGGCTCTTAGTTGGGAATTCTAAGGATTCAAGTTGGCATCAGACATAACTGTATATATAGAGATTCCAATCATGTAATTGATCATTTCACTTTATCTCACAGCTCTGAATTCATTCTCAGGCAGGGCCACTAGCAGTGCCTGGCTTACAGCAGCCTTACAGTTAGAATATTTAATAGCTTCAGCACAAGTCCCAGGGGAGCTCTGATTAGCTCACTTGCGTCACAGATTCATGTTGTACCAAAGTCAGTGGATTTTGTTTATTTTATTGAGTCATATTTGTTTAGAGTTTGTGGAGAAAGAGATTGGTTTGAAATTTTTTCTTTTAAAATAATTCATAGATTAAAAAGTTATGTGATAGGTGGATTTGTGGTACATGAATTATCTCTCTCAAAACTGTAATTTTTGTAAAAAGTCATTAATCTGGGGTCTCCATTATCTTTATTTTTAGAGAACATGAAGCTACTGAAAGCTTGACCCAAGAAAAAGAAATGTGGAACCATCACACACATGAAAATGGCTATAATCCACACTGTATTTTCTTATTCTTATTAAAAAATATAGGATTTGATTCTACAGTTCTTCTTGACTTTTTGATTTCATCAGAAACCTGTTTTCTTGAATATTTTGTTAGGTACTTAAAATTGCTGCAAAAAGACTGGGATAATTTTTTCACCATTTGCAAGAACTTTGATGTAACTGAATCTAAAGACAGCGTGAATATTTGTGGTTGTATCTTCTCACTTGTCCAAGACAGAAGCAGCAACCAAACAGAACCTAGTCCTTTGGCTGCTATTGGTAGTCACAGAAATGCTCATGCTTGCATCTCCTGGGTTTCTCATGCTTCTTCTGAGCCACTGGACCAGGTAGTGATGTCCGAAGAGACCCATGTTACGCTCCAAGCTAATGGTCTGTCTCCCCCACGAGCTTCTCAAAGTCTGGTAGATTATGACAGCTCTGATGATTCTGAAGTAGAATCCACAGACCAACGTTTATCAAGTAGTAAAACGACATCTTTACACCAAGAAGCAATGAAGAAAATTCAGGACACGGTTGGAACAAGTAGGGATAAAAAAGAAATTAGCCTGGAGCCTCCATCAAGGCCTCTGGTTCCAAGAGAATCTAATACTCCCTTCTCTGTTGATTGTGACATAGCCCCAAATAAGATTGTCTCTGGAGTGGGAATATCTTACAGAACAGTAAAATGCTTCGAAGAGCTACAAGGTGCCATTTACCGTTTGCAGAAGAAAAATCTTTTCCCATATAACCCAACAGCACTCTTGAAGTTGTTAAAGCATATTAAGGCAATATATAATAAAAGTATGAACCATTTGTGAAACAGTGGCATTTTATTTCCAGGAACTGTTTTTTTCTAATATAAATTGTGCCTTAATGAGATAATAATAAAGAAAAGAAATCTGAGAAGGGTTTTCTAAATCAAGGCTTTCGTTTTGCCTTTTGGAAGCAGCCTAGTGACTGAAAAAGATCTATCAAATGACAAGCACTCAATGCCGTTGTACGCCACTTGAAATTTATGATAGTTCAAACTTACACACACAATTTGCAGTGGTTACTATATTAGTTTGCTAGGGCTGTTGTAACAGACTACCACAGACTTGGCGGCTGAAAACAACGGAAATTTGTTCTCACAGTTCTGGAAGCTAGAAGTCCAAAATCAAGGTCAACAGGGCCATGCTCTCTCTCAAGGCTCTAGGGGAGAATCCTTCCCCGCCTCTTCCTGGTTTCTGGCGATTGCTGCCAACCCTTGGTGTTCCTTGACTTGTAGCTGCATCGCTCCAATCTCTTCCTCCATTGTCGCATGACATTGTCCTTGTTTGTGTGTCTGTATCCAGTTTATTCTTAGAAGGGCATTGGATTAGGGCCCACTCTCATCCGCTATAACCGCATCTTAATTTGATTACATCGACAAGGACCCTACTTCCAAATAAGGTCACATTCACAGGTTCTGGATGGACATGAATTTTGGGAGGGACACTGTTTAACCCAGTGCAGTTATTGTGTCCTCTGGGGTATTTACATGTAATGTGATATGTAAAAAGTTTAAAATCTTAGGTTTTTTTTTAAGAGAGGTGATCAGGTCTATGTATATGTATGTATATGGTTTATGAACATGAGTCTAATTTTTAAAGAAATTTTAATCACTAGGTAATTGTCCTATTTAAAATTCTGATATGAATAATTATATGCTGTCTTTTTGACAGGAGACAGTAAAGTCAAGTTTTGATATGTTTATTGAGTTTGTATAATAAGAACTGCAACTGTATTGTGCTGATGAGTCTGTCATTAAAACACTCTGAAATGTCCTTAGAGTATTTTATAAATGATCCTTTTGTAGAGAAATATAAGGAGGACTGAACCCACCAGGTATTAAAATATATTTTAAGGCCGTGGTAATCAAAACAGGCTCATCCTCATTCATGTAGAAATAGAAAGATCAGTAGAACTAAACAGAGGATTGCTAATTAAAATTTTTAACAATGAGATGCTAACATTAACCAAATATAAAAGCAGAGGTCAAACAGTTTAGTAACACAGTTGGGGGTATACATTGGGGCAGTTTCTACATAAATTAAAAAGCACATCAAAGAATGTATATTCAAGGATGTTCAATGCCATGTTGTTTGTAAAAGAAAAAGACTAGAAATATGTGGTTAAATAAGTCATAATATATATACGCAGTGGAATAGTATATACTTGTGGAAAGAGTGAGCTGTATCCATGTTTATAGATATGAAACATCTGCAGTAAAGAACAAAAGTGAATATACTGGGCTCCCATTTGTTTAAGAAAAGAAGATGGGGCAGGAGTAATACACATATATATACTTTTGTGTGTTTATAAAATATTTATGTAAGAATATATATGAAAGTTTACTAGTAGTTGCCTGAGGAAACAGATTTGAAGTGGAAGTTTTGACTTCTCATTATATAGCTTTTTCTATTATTTATTTGTTTTTAACTGGGTACATAATTTTTTTTCAGTGAAAATAAACTTCTAAGGAAAGAAAAAGAAAACAAAACCAACCTGATTCTTTATGTTCCTAAGGGTACATAAATGCTGAATCCATTAAAAGTCATGCTTATACAGATGTGTATTTGACCCATGTTTCTCTATAAGGTTAATAAGGAAGCATCGTCCCCTTATTGTATGTAAAATGAGGAAAAGGCAATCTTACACATATGCTGAGTGTCGGTATTTCAGAGTTTCTACATATATAACTGATCCTTGGGTGTAAGTCAATTCATCACACACTCATGAATCCCTACTTTTGGTGAAGGTGACTGACAGTGGCTATGTGGTAACCATCTTTGGCCATTCACAGTATCCGAGAGCTGTTCTGAGTTAGTCCGTAACGGAATACAAAACTAGTAATATTTGCACAATTAATTCCCAGTCTGTAACTCCACCTCTTCTCCAAGTAAAAGCATATGCGTGTCCAAGTGAGCACAATATCATGAATCTAATTTATTGCTTTAACTTAAAATATAACAGATGCAGCAAAATACACATAAAAGTATACAACTTGATGAATTTTCACAAACAACATACCTGCAGAACCAGTACCCAGATCAGAAAACATTACTGGCACTCCAGAAGTCTCCCTTGGTCCCCTTCCAGTCACTATCTACCCGTAAAGGTAACTATCCTGAATTGAGACAACATAGATTAATTTGCCTTATTTTGTCTATTATATAAGTGGAATCGTAGCATATGTGTTCTTTTGTGTTTGGCTTCTTCAATATTATTTGGGGATGTGTTCTCATTTATTTTGAAAATAATTGTCAAGTAGCTACATTTTAGCTATTATTAGTAACAAAATACTTTTAACTCCTCAGAATTGTCTGTGGCACTCCCAGTGTACTAGGTTGGTGAAATTGACAGACAGTGGTTGAAACAAATTACAGACTCAAACAGGTTATGCAGGGCTTTGTGCAATTGGCCCCACCCTGCTTCTCTAGAGTTCTCGGTTTTCCCCCACCTACTGTCAGCAGCACCACCTTTTGGCTTACGTATTCATTTGTCAAGCTCCATCTTAAATGTTGGATCTGGGAAGCTTTCTCCATCTTTTCTGAACCATTAGATCTTAAATGTTTTGTATTCTCTTCACTGTGCTCTTTCCTGTATTGTAGCATTTGTCACATTATGTTTTAATCATTTAGTCAACAGTCTCCATTTGCCAAGCTCTTTTTATATTGTCCCTAGTGAATAGCATCATGTATGTCCCATTATAAGCACACCACAAATGTTGAGTAAATGAGATCCTTCTCCAAGGACTTGATAATCTACTGGGACAGACAGGTGTGCAGAGGCTTAAAATCTTCAACACTTACATCGCACTTCATGTATGCCAACCACTGTTCTAAGTGCTCTACTAATCCTCACAAAATTGTTGGAGGGCAGGTACCATTATGATCCTTGTTTTGCAGATGAGGAGATTAACTTGCCCAAGACCACCCAACTGGTAAAGCAGCAGAGGTGAGATAATGGACCCAGGCAGTCTGGTTCCAACCTCCTCTCCACAGCTGATTACCTGTCTAAGAGAGTGATGCATGTGCACTATTAAAACTAAAACTTGCAGGGGCTGGCCCCGTGGCCGAGTGGTTAAGTTCGCGCGCTCCGCTGCAGGCGGCCCAGTGTTTCGTGGGTTCGAATCCTGGGCGCGGACATGGCACTGCTCGTCAGACCACGCTGAGGCAGCGTCCCACATGCCACAACTAGAGGAACCCACAACGAAGAATACACAACTATGTACCGGGGGGCTTTGGGGAGAAAAAGGAAAAAATAAAATCTAAAAAAAAAAAAACAAAACTAAAACTTGCAGCTCCGGGTATGTGTAGTGGGTGGTATGATGAGAAGTCATACTAGAAAGATATCTTGGAGTCAGAGCATCCAAGATCTTGGGTGCTATGCTAAGGACTTTTGACTCTTCTGTAGGCAGTGGAGAGCCCATGAGGTTTTTGAGTAAATGACTGTTTTTGTGTTTGAAGAAACTGACTCCAGTAGCAATATAGTGGCCAGGCAGACAAAGTAGAAAGATCAGAAAGAGTCCTGCAGGAGTCCCAGTGGAGTCAGGGGCCATGGGAATAGAAAAGCCCTTTCTGAATGCCTGCATCAGTCTCTCCCTCCAGAGACGCACTAAGACATGAGAAAAAGAGCCAAAATCAGGAGCAATGAGCCACACAAGGACTGACTTAGCAGCCCAAGAAAGCCAACTCCTTAGCTGGTCTTTGGACTAGGAGACACCAGGGCACAGCCGAGGACAGGCATACCACACTGAAAATGGGATTGATTAGACCCTTACATACTGAATGTTGGGAACCACCACCCTCCCCAGCCTTCTGCCCCAGGAAACTAGAAGAGACTTTTCTGGGGAATCTGACCAACCCAAGAGAAATGATCTAAAGATACTTTGGGGGTTCCCCAAAGAAATTACTTGGGGCCAAGTCTCTACTGTGAAGCCCACAGTCACAAACTTCACCCATGTGCATAGAGCTTCTAATTGGCATTTAAGTGCCCAACATTTGCATATGAGTGAACAGCCTACGGTTATCAGACATTTGGGGAAAGTCTCTAAGAAGAAACACAGGCCAAACCAAACACAAAACAGATTAAGCAAGAAGGAAGTTAATCTCTTAATATCCTTGGAGGAAAGTGGTTATAAAGGATACTACATAAAAAAAGAATATTCAGTTAGAGAAAGAAAAACTCTTATAAATGAATAATATGATAGCAAGATTGAAAAACTCAATAGAAATGTAGTAAAATTAAGTTGATGAAATCTAGAAAGTATAGCAAGAGGACAAAGAAATTGGAAAATAGGAGAAAAAAATGATGAGAAAATTGGAGGACCAGTCCACAAGCTTCCATAACTGAATAAAAGAAGTTCCAGAAAGAAAGAAAAGAGGAAATGAAGAGGAGAAAGTACTATAGAAATTCAAGAAGAATTTCCAGAACTGAAAGACTGAAGCTTTAAACAATGTGTGCATATATAATTAGGGAAAAAATCTAAATGTTAAAAAGGAGAGAGAGGATCAACCACAGACAGGAGCCATTTTTTCACTTGTGACTAAAGATGCTGCTGCTGCTGCTGCTGTTTACAGAAATAGGGAAGTAGAAAGTCTTGTGAGGAACAAAAATGAGTTCAGTTTTCACCTGAGTGAGTTTAGACACTGTCATCAGCCAATGTTGACATCCAGCAGACGGAAATCCTGTGTGGAAAATTCAAAGGACACTGTTGGAGTGAAACATAGAAGTCACTTACATATAGGTATTATGAAAATGATGGGAGAAGGTAAGATTGTCCTGAGACTAGAGAGAGGAGGGGAAAAGGCCTGGATAGAAGAGGGAACGTGAGAGAAATAACAGAGGCTGGAGAACAAGAAATACTATGAGGAAACTAAGAGAGTTTAGGCAGGGCTTTGAGAAGGAAAATGTACATGGAGTTTAGTGTCTCTGAGAAGCCACTGGGTGTTTTGACCATTAGGAGGCTGTTGGTGATGTCTAAGAGAGCAATTTTAGTTGGACCCAAAAGTGCACAGGAGAGGGGGCAGTAAAACCACAAGGCCAGTGGTTTTCAACTTGTGTTCTCTGTACCATCTGCATACTGGGATTTTTTGTGGATGTTTGAAACAATAGAGAGGCTGAAAAACAAACCATCCAAGTCAGCAACAATGGGAACACCACCTATGGCCCTGTTCCTGCAAGCACCTCCCCAGGATGTGGCCTGACCTGGTGCCTCCCACTTCTCGGAGTGCATGGGGCCCACTCCCATCCCACCTCACACACCGCTGCATTCAGCAGACTTGGACTGCACAGGTGTTTGGAAACTTGACCTAAATACTGCAATTTAATTGGTCTTGTCATTTATGACAGCGTGTAAAATTGTCTCACCTTATTAAAATGCCCATTCAAAACCTATGGTTGATAAAATGCCTTTTCTGACTATATTATCATAGGTCAGACTGGCAAACCAATTCTAAGTTTTTCTGATTATTCCAAGGACGGTGGAGCTGAACAAAGCCGATCAAAGCCTGTACTGTTAACACCATGTATCCTCTCCTAATTACAAAGCTCACTATTATATTTCTAAGATATAGGAAAAACAGTGATCACTTTCTAAATTTGCCGATGACTTTGACCTTTCCAAGTAGTTTGACTGAACTGTAGTACAGTTACTGACTACATTGGATCACACACATTGTGTATACCCTCGATTGCTTGCAGTTTTCCTTTTTGGGACTTTTGCTTTGTTTTCAAAGTACAGTTCTCTGAATTTTAGAAGAATTGAGAAACGGAATGTGATCGGGTACAGTTTCCTTTCCAGTGAGAAAGGTTCAGGTGTTTTGAGTCTGGTTTGAGACAAGAGTCTGCCTAATCACTGAAAGCTGGAGAGTTTAAAATATGGACTTATATTAAAGATATTTTCTAGGAGTGGCAAGTGCGATTGTCTGTGGCATCATGACAGCATGTGGTCTTTTTGAGGTGCTTTAGGCCTCCTGTCAGACACATTTCTCCCTTGAGGCCCATAAAGTGAACACACCAGCAGCACATTTATGATTGCTTATGACTTTTGTTTCTTAAGTTATTCAACAAATTATAATAAGGGCAGTTTTCTCTGCAGCTAACTTTTTTATTTGCTAAAAAGAGTTTATTTTCCATCTCTAAATTGCTGAGTATTTTTGTTCGTTCATTTCTGTAAAACCTAAGAGTAGTATAAAATACTAGTGTAAAATAGAATTGGATTTTTGACTGTCGATTTTCCTATAAATTGTTTTTTTAAATTTTTTCTGATTTTGCTATTTTTTTCTATAATGAGAAAAGATTTCCCTTACTCACTAGATTGTTGACAAATAAATCATTTTTAGTGCCATATAACATTCTTTGCCTAAATATGGCATATGCCCTCTTAATTGTATGTCACTTTTAATATGTATAATGAATGATTTGATGATTACATGGAAAGGAAAATGAGTAGTGACCTGGAAAGTAAAATTAATTGGCAACAGCTTTTCCACTATATGGATGAGTTTTACTACAAACCAATAGTGGAACCAGAGTAACATTTGGGAGTAATCACAAATAGCCCGATGCCCTGAAAGATCTCTATGGGCAAAAAAGCATGTCAGCACACCTTCAGATGGGGATTTGGAAATGGATCTTGAACAGCACTCTGCACTTTCTGGACTGGCATGGAGAGGGAAGAAGCCACCAGCATGCCATCAGAAGTATTTCTTTTAACAGTATTGTGAAAAGTAAATAAACAGCACTGCTTATTTTGTTCTTTAATAGTCTGCCGTGAGGGATGGCAGAAAGGCCCATCTCCAGCGAGATGTGTCATTCCAGTTGTTATAGGTCAATGGTGACATAGCCACTGTGGGAGGCTGGACTCACAAACACAGCTACATGCCATTCGGAATAGTGATATGTAGAACAGACGATGCTGGAACTCATGAAGTCTGTGTTCTCCACCCTGGTTGTGCGCCTTGAGTTTTGAACCAGCTGGTGAAAAAAAGAACTGTAGTACCTAAAGAAGTAACATGGGGAACATCCAAGACCAGGTTTTGAGGTTCCCCAACTTTATTATGTGACTTTGAATCTTTTGGTATGATTTCTTTGGTCTGATCATGTATAAGCAGCAGATAATAAATGGATTTTATATTATAAACATGATCAAAAGTTTTTCTCTTTTAATAATCAAAAGTGATTCCTTTTTATTGAAGTATACCATAGTTTTAACCTTACAAATGATTTTTCTTGTCATAAATTACATATTTGCCATTTTAGTTTATTCTTTCTTGGTACTTCCTTTGTTTTCTCTTGGGTTGCAGATGGGTTGTTGGTAATTTGTATTTATGTCTTGTAGTTATTTGGAAAACATACCTACTTTTTAAACTATACAAATAATTACCTGTTTTTGCTGTCAAAAAACGTTTAAAAATTTCTTTTTCTAGTCATCAAAGCCAACACTGAAACCCTAAGTGTAAACCGCATGATGTGCAGAATTTCATTCACTTTCACTTTCCTCCCCCATCCAGCTTTCTGGCCATTGTTAATTTCACCCGAAGTTGTAAACCAAATTGCTATTCTCAATAAATTTAAACATTATATATCTTCTCCAAATTTTACTTTTACCTGTTACATTCCATTTTATTATCGCCGTTAGATTTATTATTTAGTCTTAACTCTCTGTTTCACGATGTGTCCAATGAGCTAATCTCAATTTTGGTTCCTCTTGGGTAATGTTTCCAGGAAGGATGGCTGGGGTATGCCTCTCAGCAACTTTCCTAGGAAGAGGGAGAAATTTTCTGAGACCTTGTATATCAAAGTGTGTCTTTCGGTTGCCATTCCTTTTGTTAACTTGAAAGACAACTTGTCTGAGAATAGTTTTTGCGTTATAACTTTCCTTAAACTGTTGCCATTTTGCTCCATTGTTTTCTATCCTTAGCTGTTCTGGAGGAGAAAGCTGAGACTATCCTTATTTGATTATTTTTAGGTTAACTGTGATTTTTCTGATGGGTGTGTCTAAAATAATTTCTTGTCCTTGAAATTCTAAATTTCCTAAGATTCTATCTAATCTGGTTCTCTCGTGAGTATTCTTGCCCAGAATATGAGTCTTACATACCATATCAGATATTTTTTTCTATGTTCTCTTTTGCCATTCCTTCAATATTATTTACACTTCATTTTTAAATCATCATTTGTAGATTGAGTTTCTGCTTTCTAATCTTCACGCTTATCTTCCTCTCTTAGCACTTTCATCTTTGTTCTTTCTTCTTTGTCTTCTGGGAGAATATCTGAACTCTTTACTTCTTCATACCTGATTTGATTTTCTCCAACATCAATTCAACTCATCATCACCTCCAAAGCTGATGTTGAATCTGTGATTGTTTTTCCACTTCCTCGCAATCGCCCTTCATCCATCTCTATTCATATATTATCTCTATCCCAACACCTTGTTTGGGTTCTCCTTGACACCTTTTTGTTTTTATTTCATGAAGAACTAATTAAGACTTAAGACTTAATGAGACTTAATAATTAACTTGCTTATTATTAAGAACATAATTTACTAAATTTTTAGTGCGCTCAAATAGTAAAAATAGCTATCATTTTCTGAGTGCTTAATTTTTACCAGATAATATGCTAAATATTTTCTAGACATTATCTCATTTAATCCTCAGGATGCCCTGCAAGAAGGAATTATTATCCTCATTTTACTCATGAGGAAATTGGCATTTAAAAAACTATTAAAAAGCATTAAAAAGCCCAAGGTAACACATCCCACAGTTAGTAATTCGAAGAGAGAGCATTTAAACCCAGGCCTGTCTGGCTCCAAAGTCTGTCTTCCTTAATACTAGCTCCTCTATAAATGATTTTCATAGGTTTATATTTTAATCAAATATCAGAGACATAATACTCCCCTTTTGCTGGAGATTTTTTTCATTCATTGCCCCATTTTATCTATCTTCTATTTATCAATCACTGTTAATTCAACCTTGTAATGAGAAATCACTGCAGACCTGGGTTTGTTGAATTATTCCAGAACAGTTTTCTCTTCCTCTCCCTACCCCTGAAAGTTGTGAACCGTCTGTAGGCCAGTTACAATGTTATTTACTCTCTGGAGAGGTTGTGCAGAGGAGTAGCAAGGGCACCGGGTTTGGAATCATAAAAAACCCAGACTCGAATCCCCTCTGTGCTGTGTACTAGCTGTGTAGCTTGGGCAAGTCACTTAGCCCCTGCGTTACATGCCTGTGTTAACGTGCCGATTAAGAGAAGCGTAGCCCAGGTGAAGGACCTCCCGGAAAATAAAGCTGCTGCTGTCCGGAGCGGCGAGGCGGCGCGCTGGGGCTCCCGCGGGGCCCAGGCGTCCGGCCCGCAGGCCTCGAGCAGCGCCCGTCCCAGGATGCACCGCTGCGCGGGCCGCCTGCCGGCTGGGCGTCGAGAGCGGCGGCAGGACAGAGCCGCAGGCAGGTGCGGGCGGCGGCCCCGGGTACGAGGGCGGGCTCCACCCAACCGCCGCGGCCCACGCCGCGCTTCCCGCCGGGCCCTGGCGCCGCACAGGCCTTGTCCCAGTTCCCCGTCCCCACGCAGACTGAGGCCGTGTCCTTGTCCCTGTCCCCGCTCGGGCCGGGTCCCTATCCCGGCGCAGACTGAGACCCATGTACCCGGTCCCTGTCCCCACGTAGGCCGTGTCTTTATTCCCCACGCACACTGAGGCCGTGTCCCGGATCCCTGTCCCGGCGCAGGCCGTGTCCCTATCCCCACGCAGGCTAGGGCTGTGGCCTGGGTCCCTGTCCCCGCGCAGGCCCAGGCCGTGTCCGGCCGAGTCACCGCCCCTCTTGCTGCAGTCCCTGCGTGCTGGGCCTTGCAGAGTCCGTTAGGCACGTCCCTGGGCTACGGTGCCAGTTTTCCATCTGTGCTTTTGCCTTCCTGGGTTTTTGTGAATTGCTGGGTTGGCTCTTTCTCTGGATATTAAGCCCACTCAGGTGAATAAAGATGTAGCCCAGATTTCTGCCGAGTTCTGACGTCGGGGGTTCAGCAGGGAGCCCTGGAGACTGTCCGAAAGTGGGCTTGATTCCACAAGCCACTATGGCCTGTGTACCCCTGGCCAGGGAGCCTCTTTGCTTGGGCTTTGTTTTTCTCAGGTGACAGTTATTAACCCAATGCCATGACTTTAAACAAACACTAAAAATACCCTCTTATTTGCTCTGAATTTCAACAAAATTTATAAAGGGCCCACTATGCACTTAGACTCAGTATGAAGTCTAGATGCTGGGACCTCAAAGGTGAGAAAGGTACCCACCCTCTCCCATGTCGTCTGGTTTGGAGGCCTAAGTCACCATCTGATATTTCATGCTACCCAAAGTTTTCTTTTATCCCATCAGAAAATGTCTTTAAATCAACTGGAATGAGAAAAAAAAAAGTAAATAGTATGTTGAGTTGTAGAAAGGGTAAAGCAGTCCAATTAGGTTGTTTGGAGCAGTGTAAATTGTGCCTCTTCATCCCCAGTTTAGTAGTCCAGACCAGCAGTTTTTAAAGAGGCCAGATTAGACTAGAATAGAGAATAGTGTACGCCACAAATAGTATGGAGAAGTCTTGTTCTGTGAAACTGTGGTTTCAGTTATATATATGTAGGTATATTTGTACTAGGCTGTGATGTAAAATGTATTTATTGTGGATTACATTTAAAAAGTTAAGTCACTGGTTTAGACCAGGATAAATGTGTTACATATACAGAAAGTACCCTTGCAGTAGTAATAATCTATTTGGACACCAATTATTTACATAACTGGAACTGTGCAAGAGTCAAATGGTATTTCTACCCTAATTAGTTCCTGTTTTATATTCACTTTACATAGTATTAGCATGGCATGAGTTTGGGTATGTGGTCCATCACATTCATAGATCATTGCTGACGTGTGAGGAATGGAATGGCAGCATTGCTCCAATATGTGAGATCAGGCACTCTGGTGGTTGCTGATTATGGAAGCCACAAACCATTATTGTTACTGTGAAAATATGCATGTTTTATAGGTTTCTCCTATTGCCATGTGTGACCATATGAGGATCTTTGCTTTACGTTGTACCTGCTGAAACCCGGTAATGGAGTTTAACAGTCCAAGAGTTGTCTGGTCAGTTCTAGTTATTACATTACTTTCTCTGAAAACTTAGGACCTTAATACGCATGGTATCTGAGGCCAAAGGGATTTTGTTATTGACAGGCAGATGATTTTCTTTTCAGCTTTGATAAAAGATTTTAAAAAACATTTTTAACTAAAATTTGAAGCCCTTAATGCTTATTGTAATAATTATTTTTAGATTTTATATTTGTATTTGTTGAATGGTTGGTTGGTTGATTTTGATTTTAAGGATTTAAGTAACTAAAAGTTTGGACTACAGTTGTTGGAAATAATTTCCCGGTGTACAATTAATCCTCTAATGTTTACACAGACACTTAAGTGTAAACAGTAGTATACTATTTCATGAATGGGCCTTGCATACAGTTTAACATGATCAAGCAAACTATTTTTATTTTAACCATACTTAATGGTGTCATAACTGCTATGATAGGAGCTCCATAAATGTATGAATGAATGAACATTGTAATTGATTATTCGTGCAAGCATTCAGTGATTCGTATTAGTGAAATTAGTTTTTAGTGAAACAATTTTTATACCTGGTTTCTTTTAAGAGAAACTAATATTTGGCAGGTTTATTTCAGGGAAGTTATGGGGCATCTGTTGGAAAAGAGATAAGTGACTAGAAACTATCCTGTCCTGTAGCACACTTGCAAACAGCACCCAACAGTGAAACGTTCTGTGACATCTGAATTTCTAATTCAAAACCTAATACAAAATAGGTAAAAAAGGATTGTTTTTCCTCATTTGAGGTCTCAGTATTAGCCATGAGGGACACTTTATAATCAACTTGGTATGTGATATTTTGCTCATATCCCTTTAGTGTCTCCCAAAGTGTGAGACCCCAGCACTTGCTGTGCAGTTCAGTTGACCTGCTGACAGTCTCCCACAGAGGGAGAGCGAATGACTACTGACATTCAGGGAATGTGCTTGCTTTTTCCAGCCACAGCCAAAGCTCGAGACTAAGTAGCTAGAAAGCGGGGACCGTAGCTGCCTTGTTCACTGTGATTTCCCTATTTTCAGGAAAATAGGAGGTGCTCAATAAATAATTGTTGAAGGAATGAAAATACCATGGAAGGAGGAAGAGCAGCAGCAGAAGGTACACATAGCTTAAAAAAAAGGGGAAAGAGTGTTGCCAGATCCTTAGGTATTTATTGAGGGTCTCCTATGAAGCTGGTAGTGTTTCTAGGGTAAGATCTGGGCTCGTAGGGTGTTTGCAGCCTAGTGGAAACAGGGCACATACCTGCTTGTGTATATGCGCGCACACACACACACTCTGATCAAGTTGTGTTACGGAAGTATTTCGTGCTATGCTATTAAAGAATGGGGCTGCATATAAAATGAGGCTAATGGTGTGATTTGGATAATAAGTGTAAAGACTCAAGGAAGAGAAAGGTTGATTGAGGTTAATTTGGGAGGCAAAGTTTCCCAGAGGTAATGGGTGGAGCTTGGATAATGAGGGATCACAGGTGGGACAGGAGCAAAGGTCAGAGTGAGCATAGCCACTGGCTCAGCTCAAGGGGAGATTGGGGTACAGTGGAGAGTAAAGTGGGATAGGCTGGGTGGGGATCACATTCCCATGGATGCTTTGGTGGCACAAAAGCAACTGATGAGGGGAAGTTTAGACCTTGGTTTAGACCTCCACCTTGAGAGAGTCTGGAACTGACCAAAGAGTGACCGAGCCTGTCCACCAGCCACAATCCCACACACACTCACTCCCAACCTCAAGCCTGGGCCGTGTTTCTAGTGCCCTGTGGAGTAACCAAATCTTTTGTTAATAAGAAGGCAGGAGGGTGAGTGTCTTGTTCTTGGGAATGAGTCTTAGTTCGCTGATGTCGTAAAACTTAGTCCAGCTTGTGCTTTTCACAGGACACTCTGTCCTGCTTTTTTAAAAAAAAAATCACACCCAAGAATTCACAAGCTTTTTAAAAAATTGCAATCAGGAATTCACAAGCTGAAGAGAGTTGCCCGTTCTTGGGTGTCTCAGATTAGCCAAGCAGGTCTTCTGCCAGTTCTTTGTTGTCAGGTGGCATGTAGGTTATGGGATAGAAGGGAGACCGGAGTAAGAGGGAAAAGATAGTTATGTGCTTGAGGTCAGGGGCATTGTCTTCCTCTTTCTATTTCAAGCACCTTATACAATACATGTGTTGAACGAACAATAGCTGGATAGATAAGGGGCAGTTTTAGTTCCTCTTTGTCTTGTCACGTGATGGGGTCATGACAGCCCAGATATTTATTCAAACACTCATCTCCCTCTTACCTCCTATTTCTTCCTACCTATGTAGTGCTGGTGCAATTCATACAGGTCCATTCACAGCACATGGGGTATTTATTTAGATGCCCAGCATGATGTTGGATAAAGGGAGCACAGATGTTGAAGTTGCCAAGTTCTACCGTCACAGACTGAGACATCATGAGATTGGTGATTTTAAGGATGAAAACTTATCTGCCCACTTTTGTCTGTTTCTTGATGCTGTATTATGTAGTCATACCTCCTCATTTGAAATCCATGGCTTCTGCTTGCATGCATGTGGTATATGAAATAGTCAATGTTTGGGAATCCATTTCCTCTATGGCCCCAGTTTGTACCTGTGTAGAGCATATAAATATACTCACCCTGCATACACACATGTAGATTTCCCTCTGCGCTCTGGATAATAGGTTTATGAACACTTTTGCTCATCTGCATGAGTGTGTGTCCATATCAGTTTTGGCAGCCAAGCTATATTTTTATTCTTAAGTTCCTTAGCTCCTTCAAAAGATACCATGTGCCTGGCACATGGTATGAACCCAATAAATACTTGCAGAATGAGTTAATGAATAAATACAATGTTCAGAGAATGGTGATGGGTGCTACTTGGAGACTCCACACAGTCCTTGTACTCAAGATTTAATTGGAGAACTAGTGTATATGTATGAAATAAAGCCTGTTAAAAAGTAACATAGGAATAAAGCCTACAGATTAAATAAATTAATAATAATTGTAATCATAATCATAGCTAACATTCACAGAGTGCTTACTACATGACAGGTACTGTCCTAAGTGCTTTTGTATATATTAACTCATTTAATGTTTTTACAACTCTATAAGGTATTGCTATTATTTTCCTCATTTTGCACTTGAGAAATCTGAGGGACTGAGAGGGTAAGTGACTTGTCCGGAATCACACAGCCAATAGAATAAGATCACATAGTGAGCACAGAGTGGGTCTCAGGTTTAAGAACAAAAACTGGCCACTGCTATGGCCAGGGGCTGTATGCACAGACCTTCTGGCTGGCCCTGAGTGGGGGCAGTGAACCGAGAGGCTGTTGAGAGCCAGCTCACATGACAGTGTGGGCTCTGACTGGCGTACAGCTCCATAGCCTTCCCAGACTACCTGCCAGATGGATTCTAAAAATCCTCTGCTTCAGGCACTCAGTATGTGACACACTTAAGTCTTCAAGGGGAAAACCTCCCCTCTTCCCAACAAACTCAAAGTACAACTGGCTTTCTTCACATACAATACCAACTTGCCGTCCTGAAAAACGTCAGTGAATTACCTTTGAAAAAGTAACTGCCTGTTGTGGTAGAGAGGAAGACACGATTGTAACTAACTAAATAACTAAATGTCCTCTCTCAGTACTGAGTGTCACTCTCTGTGCCAAGAACTGTTCTGGCTCCTGAGGAATCAGCAGTGAACAAGGCAGGCAAAAACCCCAGCCCTCCTGGAGCTGGCATTTTAATGGGGGAGACAGACAATAAACAAGTAAATAAGAGGTCAAGTGAGACGACACACAGGGAAACACAGAGCAAGAGAGGCGATGGGGTTTGGAGCAAGGAAGGAGCTCAAGTATGAATGTATGACCATCAGTTCTCATGATCTCATCAGTTTTCTCACTGTCTCACAAGAGCTTCTCAAATGATCTGCCGGGGACCCTTGCAACTCTGAGCCAGGGAAAGTGTGGAACCTGGGTTCGAGGCTAAGACAGATGCAATTCAGGTCTCATCATCTATAATCCATGGTGGGGATTCAGGCAAATCATTGGGGGGACTATTTTATGTCGATAAGATGTAGTCTTCAAATTCAATTGAATTTGGTCCAGGCATTTGTGAAGACATTTGCTTGTTTCATTATATGCCATGGGAGTTTTCCCACACACCTATTCAAAGAGTACAGTTTGGTGGCATTTTGACTTAACATTTCTATCTGTGAGCAAACCTTTGCATTCAAAAGGTGTGTAAAACTGACAAGGTGAAAAATTACCGAAAAACAGAGTTTGTTGATAATAAAAGTTCAGAAAATTGGACTGGTTAGGTTAAGATCCATATGGCCAAAACTATGTTCATTGCATTTCTTAGAGGGGATTCTCTTCTTTGAGGGAAGAGCAGGTCAATTCTGCCAAACTTACCTTTTCTTCTCTAGAAAATTAGGTTAAGGATTGGTTCAAAACATAACATGCAACCTGGGGTGTCGGAAGTCGCCCCACCTCCCTTTCCTCCATGTCTACACGCTGGACAGTGCCACCCCCTTTGCTCCTGGCGAGCGGAGCTTTGGGCTCAGTGTCTGGTTCTGTGCTCCCTGCGGGGGCCCAGAGTCTGTTTTCCAGTGTCCTGCTTACTCTGTTTTCCTCTTGTGAGTTCTTGGTGGCCCTCCAGAATCTTGATTGGGTTTGCCTCAGGTCCACACTGCTCTTACTCCCCTCCCGTATTTTACTCAGCAGGTGTTTTACACACTTACTCACTTTAGTAACATTTAGTCACAAGCTTGCTTTGTATGTAAAAACTCATCAGTTTTGTAATGCACCCCCTATTCTTCCCCAGGAAACCTTTCCATTAATATCAGGCTTCATTGCCTGCATTCAATTGTCAGAGGTGTGATGTTCACTTTTTAAAATGCAATGAATCATTGACTTTCATAAATGATAATATCTATTAATGAGGATTCAAAATATAAAACTGATGTAATGTCTTAACGCACTCATAACGTTTTCTCATAAAATGAAATCATTAAGTATTCCCTGGAAGAAATGACAGCCACGCGTGCATCTTCCTCTATTATGCTTCCCAGAGTTCTCTCTTTCCTGTTAAGCAATGAACTGATAAATTTATCCTGAGGTGAAAATGAGAAAGAGTAAAAGAAAGGCATTACCTTAGGAGTCCTCAAAAGAACTGTATTTGTGTTTATGTATCGTCCTCAGAGGAGTCGTGCACAGACACACTAGGCGTACATGTAAATACAGAGCTCCCCCAAGGCACAAGTAGCAAACCTTCGAATTCCTCACTTCCATCCCTCTAGCTGTTGTCCTCCATTGCGTAGGTTGTGCAACAGCTTAAGTTTTACATCTGTCCCTGAAGAAGAAGGAGGAACTACCATCTTGACAGTGACTCAAGAAATACAGCAGATAGTAATGGGATTCTGTTGATCATAGAGAAGGTATTGAGCTATGTAAAAATACTTTATATTTGATTTGAATATTGCATTCATCAGCAGATGACGTTTTTAATTATACAAGTGATTAAAACAAAAAATATGGCTCTATATTACTCTTTTGGCTTAATTCTGAGAAAGGGAATCTAGAATAGAGTTCAGAAGTATTCTCTTACCCAGATGTCATTGGAGTGGAAATGAGCGTTGGATGCTCATGATTTTGGATGTTAATTGTTTAACAAGTGTTGAACAGCTAGGCACTATGTTAAGCTCCAGGGATATAAAGATGACTAAGGTATGTCCCAGAAGAATTCCCAGTATAGTGGGGAAGCAGACACAAAACCAGTTAAGTTAGAATAATGGAGTGTTAGAACGTAGGTATAAACACAGAAGAGGGATGGCTGAGAGTTGGGCGACTTGGCAGGGGAGTCAGACTTTCATTCAGCAGAGGAGGCAGAGAGCAGCCCATGGAAGGGCATGGGGGCTCCCTGTTCATTTTGCCTGGAAAGTAGAGGGAAGGGGTAAAAGGAGATTCTGGAGGAGTAGGTTGCCACCAGGCCGTCTCTCCTGCTAAGGAGTCCTACAGGAAAAAGGTGGCTGGTGGAGCTTTATCAGCAGGGGAGAGAGACATGATAGGGAAAAAAAAAATTTTAATTAGGAAGATAAATCAGGTGGCAGTTGGAGGAGGATGGACTAGAAATGGCCAGTCTGGGATCAGGAAGACCAGGCAAGACTTCTTCAGTAGTCTCCCGGCAGGAAATGATGAGGGCCTGAACCCGCAACCTGCCACATTTAGTGACTGCTCTGCTGGAAGTTCAGCCCTCCTCCCAGATGAGTTTTAAAATTTATGAATTTATTAAGAAAAAAAAAGTGCGAGAGAGAATTGAGTGAGCAAGTGCCAAGTGAAAGGGCCTTTACCAATCCTCTTCCTTTGAACTAAATTCATTAGTGAAATTTGAGAAACTGTGGAGTTTCAAAGAATTTGAAACTGGCGTCTCCCCTTCTCTGCCTGCAGTCAGTTTTTAAGTTGCTGTCATCTTAGCTGACAGAAGAAGAAAGCTGTCTTTCGGCAGGTGAAGGCAGCCAATGAGAGCTGTGAATCAGGCTTTCAGAGTAGGTGGTGTCCCTGGACCTCCTGGGAGGCAAGACTCGGCTTAGGAAGGGTACATGAATCAACTTGTTGAAGCTTTCTTACTTGTCGAAGCACCCTTAAATAGTCCACACCTGGAGTTGTTTCATCTTCATACGAGAGAAAGTGAAAATGGCTCCCAAAGGTCCAAAATCTCAAATAAACTCTATAAAACGTAGGCATGGCTTGCTTCTGAAATTGAAATGCCTCAAGCAGACAGAGACAAACAACGTGTATGTCCTGCTGCTAATAGGTTTGTCTTTCGTTGTCTGTAATGGTTGTTCTTTGAAGCTGACACAAATGAAGACAAAGTGAATTACATCTGACTATTCTAAAAGACAAGATGGCCAGATTATTCTATTTTTTGGTTGTTCTATAGTTCAAAATGGTTTTCTTCAATTGCTAGGAAAGAGGCAGAGAAATCACATTTCTGTGGACTGATGGTCCTTGTGGATGAGTTTCGTGGTGGTGTGGTGGTGGTAGTGGTGGTGATTTAGCTGGCAAAAAGCCCTGGCAGTATTCGCAGGCTTGTGGAGAGTACTATAGCTGTCAAACCAGCTCAGGTGATAGTGCAGTGTTGTCGACAGTGTTTCGGGTTTCTCTCCCTGCAAAAACCCCTTCCTTTTAAAACAAACAGAAAGACCATCCTGTTCAGTAGTTGCCTAATGACTGTGTACAACAAAATGCAACGACAATGAGGCAATTAATGCATTTATAATTCCATGTCTGACAATTCCAGTTTTCTCCTCTCCAAGTGGTGAAACAGGAAACATCCCATCAGGAAGAACCTGAAGGTGCTATCCAGTAGCTTTGCCTCGCCTCACTGATTGCCCTCAGTCAGAAATCTTGACTAGCAACTTTAGAGGGTGGATCTCTGAAAGAATTTCAGAGCTTACACAGAGATGAGGTGTGTTGCTCTCTGATGAGAAGAAAGCTGGCTGGAACGCTGGAGATCTGGCTGTGACTGCTCTTCACAAGCAAGGGGCATCTTTTGTGGACTGAAGTTTCAGAAAGGTAGGCACCGTTTCGTTGATGTTACTACTTGAGAACTTTCAAAACCAAGTCGGCTTTGACTCTGTGTGTGTGTGTGTGTGTGTGTGTGTGTGTTTGTGAGAGAGAGAGAGAGAGAGAATGATCAAAATGCTCGTTTTTGGCCTGGTGCTCTGGGAGAGACACAGAAGAGAGGGCTCTGAAGCCCTTTGCTCCATGAACTTTACTTCAAGAAGTCTTCAGTAGTCGAGAGTTAATGTTGAGTCCAAACTTCCACCTCTGTCCTGTGCCCCTTGCTCTTTGGCAAGTTTAAACTGATTCATTGCAAGGATAGGAATAATTCTTCAGAGAGTGAAATCACATGAGCCGAATGCTCAGGTGGCATAGCTTGGTTTCTTAGAAAAGCTTTGACTCAAGGTGAAATGAAAAGGGTGACCCCAGATCTCCAGGCGGCATGGCAAAGGCCGTTTCAGACCATTTCAGAATGTCTTAAAGTTGGAACAAGGCAGAACTTGGTCACCACACAGGGCAAACTTTTCTAAGCTGATTCTATCTTGAGGAAGATACTCTCAATGTCATGTCCAGGAAACGTTAGCTGATTAGTTCTAAAACTGCCAGCCTTGTACAGAGAAACAAAACAAAGCAAAACTTTATTTTTTCTAACCCAAGCACATGTTTAGTGAGGATGTTCTCTTAAGCACTTTTATTTCCAGAAAAGCCTTACACAGTGCAAGGGAAAGAAATTTTGGGGACTCACCAGATGATGAATATTAATTTATGCATTAATCCACAATGCTCAAGTGCCTTCTATACTATGAGTGACAGTTCAGATTTAAATAGCACCTTTTCGTTCTTCTCTCTTTTTTTAAAAAGCGATTTACACTTAAAATTTCATCAGTAGAATTGCTGGACAAAGGGACAAATTCTTTAAGGGGAAAATAGGCATGTGTTCATACAGATAATAATTATATAGTCTTCGCATTAAAAATATTTTTGCCTTTTCTAAAAGCGATCCAATCAATTTATATAAGTTTGAGGATAACTTTGGCTTAATAATAATCTACATTTATTGAGTCCTTGCTGTGCTTATGTGCATTTAATGAGATAGGACTCATATTATGCAGTTTTCAGAGGACGAAATTTAGGCTTAGCAAGACTTATAGTGGCATGGCGGGGAAGTGAGAAAGCCGGAACTCTGTTGCCTTTCTGCACACAGTGGTATGTAAGATTGGAGACTATCCTATTCCACCACCTTTTCACAGAGTCCTTGTTGTGTGGATGAATTTCTGAACCCATGATAAAATGCGAATATGCTGACTTGGTATTTTATAGCAGAAGACCAAAAGTCAGTCTATAATTTGCTTGTCCTGTTGGGTGAAGGCATGGTGTGATAGATGGAACATGGGCTAGAAAGGCAGGCAGATCTAGATTTGAATCCTTGCTTCCTGTTTACTATTTATGTGACCTAGGCAAGTCAGTGAAATTCTTCAAATCCCAGTTTCTTTATTTATAAGCTAATTATTATAACATCCATCACACAGGGTTGTTTGTTATAAGGAATAGAAAGATAAAGTGTACAAAGTGCCTTCTGCATGACTGACAAATGGTAGGCTTTCCACAAATCATATTAATTTCTCCAGTTATTTGCTGATGCTTCGGTGTGCTGGATCCTGTTCTGGGCGTGGGGGTATCAGCAGTGAACAAGGGAGGCAAGACCCTGCCCTCAGGGAGCTGACTGGTGCTTATTTCTTATGTCATAGAGTGACTGACTTTCTTTGATAATCGCATTGTGGTTATTGCGATCCTTCACGGCGGAGCTGATCCAGCTTTGATGTAGCCTCAGAAGCAGGGTTGTAAACATCCTTTGCTGAGAGTCCTCCAAAGCAGAGTAAAATCAGACAAAAAGGGAAAACACCAGATATTTCTTTTTCAAAAGTTAGTTTGTTGCGCTAATCATTGCAGAGTTACAGGTCAGGAAAGATATGTTTTTATGTGTGTATTCATACACACACACACACACAGAGTTCGTCTGTTTCCTGGGCTCCCAAAGCCACAGCAGAAGCATTGCCAGCACAGTGCACATGGGAGGAGGGTCTGGCTCCAAAATCTCATGGAACAGAGTGCAGTGTGGCAACCATTCATTCACCTTGGGCCCCAGCCCATCAACACATCAGCACTGGGCTTTCTAAGGCCTCCCCAGTGTGAATTTGGGGATGTAGTACAAAGATTGAACTGGAGATAATACGCGTTTATAAAGATGGATTTGAGATTAGAGTGATTGACTTATTTACTAGCTAAAAGCCAGCAGTCAGGTTTATCCAGTAGGCAAGTTGGCATCAAGAATGGTGTTTTGGTAATCTGTCCCTAGCTTTGAATCCCAAGGGACTACAGATCATAGCAGAAAGAAAGGAGGGGAACACGGGAAAGCTCCCACTGGAATCAAATGCAACTGTATTCTTCCTTTCCCTGGAAACACCTGTACATCCAGTACACTGACTTATTGGTCTGACACAGCCTGAATTTCTAATTTTATTTACTTGGTGGACCTGGAGTGATTGAAGAAATCTTTGTGTCAGCCCTAGACAGAACGGAAAATTGGCACAATGAAAGAAGACATTCTAAAACAGAAGGAGGTATTTTTCTAAGTGCTGTGTAACAATCAATCTCATCATTTTATGGGTCATACTATATATGTTGCTTTAAGATTGTGTCTTATAGTGGGGACTTTAAGTGCTGAAAACATAAACTAAGCTAAAAGCCTAATTAAAATAAATTAGGACTTAGGTATAAAAACCTCAGATGGCAAGTGAACAGAGAGATTAAGAATCTTTGACCTTTTACAACACTGTCACCGCCAAAATTCTCCACAGAGGTTGTGGATGGTTGACAGATGTTCGATTGCAAATGGACTTCAGCCATCACTGTGTTTTTAAAAGTTGAATTATTTCCAAATTTCATTATTATCATACCTTAATGTCTGAGGAAGCCCATTAACAAATGGAAGATAGCCCTAGTGGGAAGGAGACTTGACCTTGAGACACACTTCACCTTTCCCAAGTATGAAAATTTAAGATTTCTTAGGCTGTGAGTGTCCACATGCTGCTCAAATACAAAGTTAAAGGTTTTGGTTTGTTTTAATAACCACTTCTTCTTTATTTTTTTTTTTCCCCATTTGGTCACTGGAAAGTCTTTGGAGTGGGTTTGTGCTGCATTCTTAAGGAGAGTAAACCAAACAGACCGGAGGCCTAACGCATAGCTGTTACAGTACAGAAGTTCCAAATCAATGGAAAGTTTCCTTTTTATTGTTTCCTCAATGATATCTCTAGGAAATACCAGGAAACTAAGATATTTAACCAAAATTTCCAAATCCGTCTGTTCAGGGTTGGTACGCACACCACACACACACATCATGTGCATATGCACAAGGAAAAACAAAACCAAAAGATACATACTTTTTGTGTGTGTGCAACAAAGGTTTATTTCTTCTCCTGTCACAGACTGTGCCGCCTTCTTCCATCTCGTAGCTATGCCTTCTCGGACATGTGTTACATGGTCACAGGGACCGGAGAAGGGAGAAGTGGAAGCATTTTTTTTTTTTAAGATTTTATTTTTCCTTTTTCTCCCCAAAGCCCCCCGGTGCTTAGTTGTATATTCTTAGTTGTGAGTCCTTCTAGTTGTGGCATGTGGGATGCCGCTTCAGCATGGCTTGATGAGTGGTGCCATGTCCGCGCCCAGGATTCGAACTGGCGAAACCCTTGGCCGCCGAAGCAGAGTGCACAAACTTAACCACTCAGCCACGGGACTGGCCCCAGTTTTTTTGTTTTTGTTTTTTTTAAATTGAGGTATAATTGACATATAACATTATATTAGCTTCAGGTGTTACATAATGATTCAATATTTGTATATATTATGAAATGATCACCAAATACATTTCTCATTAATTGAAAACTGTAAATTTCACAGCTAAGGCACATGTTTAGGTTATTTTAAGAGATAAAATATTACATTAAGGGGCTTGAAATCATTTTTATTTATTGCATCCATGTTCTAAAATGAAGTATTTAGTGAGGAAAAATCATATGCCATAATCTATTTATTCTCTATAGAGTACTTGTATGCAAGAAGAAGGTCTATTTCTTTTATTTTGATTCCTTTGCCAGATTTGATTCCTTAGCAGATAGTCAATAAATATTTGTTGATTAGATTGATCTTGACACAGGCTGAACAATAAAGTAATCATTTCAAGATTTAAGCAAAAATTCTGAGAGCATTTTCTTCAATAATGAAGATTACTTGACATCGTTTAATAACTAAATTGACTTCAATTTCTTCCCCTCAAATTTTGTTTTCTTGTTTGATATCCGATTAAAATGTTAAAAACATAGGATATGCTGATGCTGAACAAAAGTCAAATTGTGCAGATTAGCAATTTTCACTTGTAATGTTCACATCACAGGCTTATTATCATATTCTACTTTGGGTCAAAGTTACAGGGTCTCGTAATGTCTCTTCCTGTTTCATTGGCTTTAATTGGCCTTCCCTCACTTGTTTCCAGTGGAGATCTGCTTTGTGTGGGGTTCTGGTCTATAACCAGTTGTGGAAGAGTAAAACTGCAGAACATTTCTAGATGATGACTGTAAAATAATATGCAAGTTGGTTGATCCTAAGTAATTGTTCCAAAGATGATACTATTGCAGTGTTTTTCAAAGTTTTTTTGACTATCACTGATGGCAAAAAATACTTTCTAGTTCTCAACTTAGAACACACACACACCTTAACTGAAATAAAAGTTTCACAAAACAATACTTGATGCATATGGATGTTTTCTCTTCAATTCCATTCAACTCTATAAAATTTCTGGTCATGACCTACTAATTAATTTTGTGACCCACTGATAGTGGTTCTCAATACTCGCTCAAAATAAAAATCAACTAGGGAACTTAAAAAAAAAAAAAACTAAAGCCAAAAGCATAGTAGACCAATAGAATGCACTAGAGATTCCAGAAATAAACCTCCACATATTTGGACCCTTGGTTTATGGCAGTGTTGATACTCTAAGGAAAGGATAGCCATTTGAATATCCATATGGGAAAAAATGAATCTTGATTATAACCTCAAATTTATACAGATCTAAATGTTAATATGGATGTGACAGGTGAAACAATATAACTTCTAGATCTACACTCTCCAATGTGGTAGTACTAGCCACATGTGGCTACTGAGTCCCTGAAATGTGCTGGTCAATTAGAGATATGTTCTAAATGTAAAACACACACCAGATTTCAAAAATATGCTATAGAGAAAGAATTCAAAATATCTCATTAACAATTTTTATATTGATCACATGTTGAAATGATAATATTTGGGATATATTGGGTTAAATAAAATATATTACTAAAATTAATTTCACTGTTTCTTTTTGCTTTTTAATATGTAGCTACTAGAAAATTTTGCATTACGTATTTGGCTCTCATATTTTTCTATTGGACAGCATTATTCTAGATGATAAAACAGAATATGTTCATGATCTTAGGGTAGGCAGTAATTTCTTTAAAAAAAAGTACTAATATAATGAGAAAGCTCTATAAATTGGACTATATTAAAACTAAGAACTTTCTATCAAAGCATACCATTAAAAGAGTAAAAGACAAGCTGCAGAGGGGGAGGAGATGTTCGCCATACGTATGACCAACAAGGAGTCATATCCAGAACAAATAAACAAGTCCCTCTAAAAAGATAGGCCAATACAATAGAAAAATGGGCAAGAGATTTGAACAAGTACTCCACAGAAAAGCCTATTCAAATGGCCAAGAAACATGGCATATGCTCAACCCTATTAGCCATTAGGGGAATGCAAATTAAAACCACAACAAAGTGCTGCTACTCGCCTACCAGAGAGGCTAAAATTTAAAAGACAGATGATAGAAGTGTAGACGAGGATGTGAAACAGTGGGAACTCTCATACACTGACGGAGGAGTGTAAATTGGCACAGCAGCTTTGGAAAACTGTTCAACAGTATTTATTAAACCTGAGTGTACATATGCCTTGTGGCCTAGCTTTTCCACTGCTATGTATATGCCCTACAGAAATGCACATATGTTTACCAAAAGACATGTTCAAGAATGTTCATAGATAGCAGCATTATTTGTTGTAGCCCCAGACTCACAACAACCCAAATTTCCATCAACAGTAGAATGGAAAAATAGATTGTGTTATAGTCATATCATGGAATACTAAACACCAATGACAATGCATCAGCTAATGTTACATGCATCAGCCTGGATGCATCTCAGTCATAAATGTTAGGGAGAGAATCCAGATGCAAAGGAATGCATGCAGTATGATTCCATTTTTATACAGTTCAAGAGCAGGTAACATTAACCCACGGTGTTAGAAGATAGGATAGGATAGTTGGGGAAGGTGGGGCAGCGACTGGGAGGGGGTATTGGGGGGCAGGTAATATTCTGTTTCTTGATCTGGCTGATGATTATAACACAAATGTGTTCCCTTTTGTCATTTCTTACTTTGCTATTTGTATGCTGTACTTCAATAAATATATTTGTTAAGCAACAATAACAATACTGATGCCAGGTCAGCGTCTTCAGAGATCCTGATTTGATTGGTCTGAACAAGGGGAAAGCATGGCTTAAAAATCTCTCCCAGGTAATTCCCTTGTAGAGCCAGGGTTGAGAACCTGTGCACTAATGTGTCACAACTGGCCCTTTGAAAAACTGTGTGCTTTAATATAAGCATAATCGTTATACCAGGCTGTGCTAGGTTCTTGTTGCCTTTACTCAAGTTACACTCACTTGGAAGACATAACTCACACTGATAAATCTTAGAGGGAGAAGGAGTCAGAAAATTATACGCCTTAGAAAGCGAGTCAGGTAACAAATCAGCAGTGGGCCAGGCTAGAAGCTTATTGCTCACTTAATAATCCTGTGATTATTGCCGCTTCTTCTGATTTTTCAAGTGAAGCTGCGAATCTGGATTTTTCCGTGAAAATCCCTGAATTTTAAATGTTGGCTTGAGTTGTTTTCAAGCACTCTACAGGTCAAACAACACTGATTGGAAGGCCCGGTTTGACCGGCACCAAGTTCTACCACCAGTGTGTAACTCTGACTTAAAGTTTTAGAGTTAGATGACAACTTACAGGTAGAATTTTAAGTCTGGTAATTACTTTTCCCTTTTCTGCTTCCGCAGGGATGTTGTGAAAGTAAACATGACACTTTTTATATATGTGTATATACATATACACACACATACGGTACGTCAGTTCCTTGGTAGTAAGCTATCGTATACGCTCAAGATAATTATCATGATTTACATTTTATTTTATTTTACTTCTATTGTGTTTTCTTAATTTTGATCTCGGAAAATTACATCTGTGACTCAACAGTTTCTTATATGATATTGTTTTTCATGTTCTGGGGAGGAGTGGTGTTTGGTCAAGGCAAGGACGATATTATTCTCTATGAAATTTTGCAGATTCATGTTCTTTTCTTTCTGAAAGGAGAGGTGTTGAGTGGCAGTTTCACTGGACAGCACCAGGTGGTGAAGAGCCTCACAATCTGAGATGGTATTTGCCACCTGTGCTCTGGCCTCACCCCCGCCTCCCTCCTTCCCATTCCCGCATATCTGCTGCTCTAATCGGGAGGGAGGAAAGCTGGGTCTGTCCTGCAGGTTTCCAGTTTCCAACCTCTCACCTGTAAGAAAAGAACCTTCAAAATCATGATGATTTCTTTGATGATTTGTTTAAAATCATCAAAAATGACAATCAAATATGACAATGTATACATATGGTGAAGAGTTATTCACAAAGCATCTTCGCAAATACTGACTTGATGAAAGGCAAAATCAGGTGACATAAAGAGAAGCTGCATTTTTACCTTCAATGCCTACATTTGAGTGTGGCTCTGTGTCACCTTGAGGAAGTCGCTTTATTCCTCTAAGCATTTTTCACCTGTAAATTGGGAGTGTTAATTTTTATTGTTTTGAGAATTCAGTGAGCAAATGCTTGTGGGAGAAACTTTGTAAACTGTGATATATTTTATAGTTATTAGTTATAATATTAATCATCTCATAAATTTCTGTAATGGTCTATGAAAAGGTGATGTTATTATTCCCAATTTTCAGCTGCAAAACCAGATGTCGATGACAGTGGGCATCTGACTCACATCTCTTACACTTTCCCCTGTACCAACAGTCCTTGCTTACATGGGGCTTTGCCCCACAGCCCCATCCTCCCAGGGTAGCCAATTCCTAGTGGGTCAGTAGAGAACTCAGAAGGGGTTCCTGACCAAGGCACACCCCCTTCCTTTAGCCTCTAATTTTCTACATCTTATTACCAAAACTGTTGCTAAATGTAAAACCACTCAATCACAAACGTGTTTCCCCTGCCTACTTTCTGGTCAAGTGAGAGTCAATAGTGAAGAGGTAGCCTGCTGGGGAGCAGGACTGGGGAACATTAGTAAGCCAGAGTGAATAACTACTTCCTGCTAAGCAAGAAGGTGCTTTCTCTGGGAGGGAGTAGTCCAGCTGGACAGTCAGAAGTTATATGAGGATCTCTGTTTTGGTCAATCTACCAGCCCCTCTGGTGGCTACACAGCCTGAACAGATCCTTGGCTTCTAGAATTCCTGTCACCCAGTGGACAGGTGCACCCCTAACATTGGAGGGGCCTAGGCAAGATACGTACGAAGGCATCTGGCCCTCAGCCTGGCCCTGTCCCTCCTCCCAGCCCAAGTCCTGTCCTGCTCAGCTAGAAGCCTAGTGTATATGTGTGCAGACATCCCTGTGTGTGTGTCTAAGCACAGGTCCTTTCTTCCCCTCCCCACCTGTCTCCGTTTGGCCATCCCTAGGCCTACGAGTACACTGTAGTGTCACTTTTAGGAGGACAGACCTGACGAAGGGCCCATGAAGACCTTGGGTGTGGGCTCTGAGCTGTTTGGGTGGGGAATTTTAGGGTCCTCAGTACACTTAGCAAGTCTAGAAAGGGAGCATGGGGTGCAGTGGGCATGTCCCTTTGGGCCTATGGACTCCTAACTCCATGGGAGGGAAGTGTGGCCAAAGGAGAGCCAGAGTAGGGTCTTTTAAAATAAGGTAAGAGTGTAAGAGTGGGGCTGCTCCTGGTCATCAAGCTCAGTGTCCTTTGTACACTGTTGGTGGGTAATGGTGTCACTGACTCATGCATCACAGAGTGACAAAGGATGAGCAGTTTCAGAATGGCTATGGAATATGTGAACGTAACTCCTCTTCTATTGCAACACCCCATAAACATCCACCTAACAGCACAGCAAAGTTGAAATTGCTTAGATTTCATAAGGTGGCAAATAAGTGACATTCCCAACCTCATAAACAAGCAGGAAGAAAAATTTGCTGAGAAACAGCTTCACTTGGCAGGGAAGAGAAGCAATCCAGGACTCCCTCCTCCTGAACAAAAGGGCTTCAGTGAGGCTCAGACAGCATCTCTTGGCATATTTTAAGAGAATCCACATAGATTTAAAGTAACATCTCTCTTATATATATTTCAGACAATAATTATACTTGGGTTATTTAGAGTTGAATATCATATGATCCATTTGTTCACTTTCTTTGAGAACATTCCCACCTTAAGACATTTATATTTAAATTTCACTAACATTAATGACCCAGAGGAACTCTGAATCCCGTCATACAGCACGTGGAGCCGGCAAGTTGGTCAGCTCAACTCCAATTCCATCACTCTCTCTTCTCAAGGTTCACATGTGGTCCTGCTTCACAAAATTCAGACTAGTCCTTCACAGTAGCACTTCTGCCAACTGTATTTTTTGGCAGAAAAAAATTTGAGGAAATATCCAATAAGTCTTAGTTTAAAGAAGAAGAAATTTTAAAAAGAAGGTTTAGGAACCCATAGACTCCAAACCAGGATCAATAGAGAAGTAACCAGAAAATCACATTGGACATGTCTGCCCTTCCCCGGGAAGAAGGAGTTGACTGCGTGCCAGACGTGGCACTTACCTAGGGAACTCGGTATTATTGTTAGTGCAGTGTTTTCTCTTATCTATAGCAGCTGATTTGCGTTAATAGGCAGAAATCAGAGAGACTAAGATGAAAATCATATAAATACATATTGGACAGAAATTTAAGGATGCCCTTTTGGAAAGAATGTATATTTGAAAAGTCTGGAAACTTAGGGAATTTTTATTTTTAAGTATGTTACATTTTCATACAATATACCCAGGACGTTTTTTCTTCCAGAGGCTTTTGCAGGCAAAATATCTCTAAATTTAAAGCCATAGATTTAATTATTAATCCAGAAAAAAGTATAATGAATAAAGGAAATCTTTTCTCTCTGTTCCACACTTTGGAGATACCCTGTATGTCTCTCTGTCTCTGTCTCTCCCCCATCTACTTAAAATCTGGGTGTTACACGTTTTTATTTTCTTTAAGGGGCTACTTGTGTTATATAGAGGCTAGATGGGAATGACTAATTCTTTTCAGTTTTGAGATCTTATGAGTTATTTTCTCTTGGTGAATAAATAGCAAGGGTTCATGGCCATGGACAGAGGGAGCACTTGCCCTGGGCAAGGAAGGGAGATGACCCATCCCTATTTGCTCAAGGGAGAAAACGATGATTCCAGCAGGTCCCCAGTCTCCCAGCCGCATGCTAGCAGTTCTTGCCAGAGGAAAATCTTGCCTTTTATCGTTCTAACTTTTTTTATGATTTCAGTCAAAAAAGAAAGCCATTAAGAATATATAATTGAGATTATTTTTCTGCGCTCCTTCACCACCTTCCTGCCCTCTGCTGTCGGCCCTCACACCCACTGCACTCCACCCTCATCTGAAGATTACCAGAATCTTTGTCATCTCATTATTTCCCAAGGGGTGCCTCATTCTACAGGGGCAGCAGGCTGTATGACAGGAAACCCTGCCTTTAAGGATTACATAACATATATTTTAAACTCTTAAATTTGGGGCTTGTTTCATCAGAGTGCCTTAGTAACCCCAAGTCCTTCCTTAAAAATAGCTTGGCCTCCTCTTCATCTGTGAGAGAGACAGATGTTCCAAATTCCTTCTTGATCAAGATGTGGCCCCACACCCTCTGTAGATCTCACTCTCTTTCATAAAATGATTCCTTTGGTGACACTGCCCAAGACGAGTTCCCTGACGTAAGAAATCCTGCTGTCCCTAAGGAAATGAGTTACCCTGTCAAGTCACACTCATCCCTCAGAAAAGCTGCTCCCCCACCAATACTCAGTCTGGGTAACCTCAACAGTCATCAGGGTATTGTAGGAAATCAGTGAATGATGGCTGTCAGTGGTACCACCTGGAAGTCTACAGTGCCATTGATGAGAAAATGTAAATAGTGACTGTAGTACTAACACCTATAGTTTATTGGGCACTCACTCTATACCAGGCATCACATAAAGTGATTTAGACACATGACTTTATTTAATCCTGACCTAGACTTTCAAATATAAAAATTATTATATATAAGTGAGAAATTCAACTCTTAGAAGTCACTTGCTCTACCTAGATCATGCAGCTGGAAGCAGGTGAAGATGGGCATTCCAATTCCCAAACCCCTATTCTTGATAAGCCAATAGGCCTTGGGTTCCCACATATCCTGTCCTGTAAATTTTGCCCCAGTGTGTTGTGAGGGGAGGTCTGGACATCCCTCCAGCTGAGTCTGATCCTTGAAAAGGTTGGCACTAGACACTGTGCAGTCATCCTCTCCAGGACTTGTCCCTGAGTTTTCTGCTTAGCACAGTTTGTGCCCATTGTGTAGGCTTCCTTACTGAAAGAAGGATATAAAACCAGTTATCTTTTCCCAGAAGCAAGAGATGTGGAGATCACTGGGGGAAGGCGGCTGTGAAGGAGCAGGAGGGTATCCCATTGCTCTCCCTTTGGAAGTCTTTTTAAACTTAGTATTTAATCTTATTATTTAAACCAGCCTGACATTGGATTCTTGCCCACACCCGGTGAGGTTAGGATAATAAGATAATATTATTATTGATCCAGAACTTTCTGTGTTATGGTATTTGCATATACCTAGTTACTCTTAATACATGTACAGCAGGTAGAATTAGCATCATTTAACAGGTGAGCAAATGAAGATTCAGAGATTGAGTAGCCAAAGACCTCTTAGCTATTAGTTGATAGGGATGGCCATAAAACCTGGGCTTTCTGACTCTAGAGCCATTGTTTTTTCTGAAGTGTTTCAGCTGTTTGAAAGACAATGAGCTCCTGGTGTGATGTGTGAAGCAGTTTCATTGACCCTTTTTACCTGGGACTAAATGGCAGGAAAGCTCCTGCAGGACCCTTCAGCAGGGCACAGAAAGTCTTTGCAGACACTCAGCCAGTCCTGTAGTCTCTCGAATGGGAAAACTTGAGACAGAATCAATGCCTCACCTCAGACTGCTCTGTGAGTCACTGGCAGCTAAGGTTCCCAATCCCTTGCTTTTGCCAACATCACTCACTTGTGCCTGAGACTAATAACAGGGTAGTCTGTGAAGCAAGATGGGTGACTCACCAGGCAAGGGAGGAGAGCTTGCAGGGAAGGACTTGGTGGAGAGGAGCAAAATACTTAATAGCAATTAGAAAGGAAATGCTGATGTGATGGTAATTGGGTTAACATTTCTTTGCGTTGCAACACCATTGCCTAGTTACCCACCTATTAATTTACATTTTACACTTCTAAGGTTAATTTAAAAAAAAAGAGGTGGGGAAGGGAATTCTACCTTTGATGGCAGAATTATCAATTATCAATCCTATGTAACTTTAGTGTAGATTTCCTCCCAATCATCTTGGACCCCTTTTCTTTGCATTCCTCTAAGACTTATCTATTCTGTAACTTTGCTTTACATTCTTCTGACTTCGGTCATACCTGTTTTTCTGCAAGTTCTTATGCATGTAAATAAGTCTAAGTAAACTTCCTTGGTCACTTATCTCTCTTGGTCCTGAGCTGGGCTTTGGCGATCTCTGTCAAATAGTGACTAGAACAGAGATGAGCCAGACTGGATAAAGGTGAAGAGGCATCCGGAAGAACTACCTTTTGGCAAATACTGCTTCCTTAAACTGCATTTTCTGTCTTATCTTTATTACCTCCAGAATCTAAAGTCATTTTACAGGTAGATCTCAAGAGCCTGTCTTCCTATTGACTAAGGAAGCCATTTTTTATTTTCTTTGAAATTGTTAGAATACAATAGAATTCAATGGGTAGCTGTTTGTGTGTGTAAGAAGGTTTTACCTAAGTAACAAACTTGTCTTACTTCAAATCAGCTATTAGCTTTTGTATATGAGCATTCACTTTAAAAAATTAGCCTCTTAAAAAACACATGAATGTGAAATAAATCACCTTAATAACACCTTTTAGTCAGAGAAAGTTGGGTGTGTAGTGGGACAATAATAATTAAAAAATTTAAAACACGTAGAATTTTACCATTTAGCAATCAATTATTTTTGTTTCCTTATAGTTTTTGTTTTCACATACATGCACAGACACATGTATGTATAAAATAGTATAACATAGTGAGATCATATACCATCATATGGTCATAGTATAGATAGAATCTTGAATTTTGGTTTTCTTTTTTTAACATGTTATAAACACTTTACATGTTGATAAATTTCATAATTTTTAGCATTAGCTGACTATTATTACATAGAATTAACATTGCAAAATGTACTTAAACATTCCAGATTTTAAAAAATCATTATTTCTAACAATGAAGTGTTATTTATTAATTATAGTTAAAACATTTTTTTGTCCAGTTTTACATGTATTCCTTGGTAGGCTTGAACATTTTAGTGACTCCTAAAATTTATTATCCAATTTTCCAAAGGTCAATATCATTTATGTTGTCACTAGTAGCATATAAATATAACAGTTTTACATTTATATGTAAATGATAATATAACACATTTATATCATAGTTATCACTGAATATTTTTTATTTTTTTATTATTATTTTTTTCGCTGAGGAAGATTCACCCTGAGCTAACATCTGTTATCAATCTTTCTCTTTTTTTTGTATGTGAGCCACCACCACAGCATGGCCACTGATGAGTGGTGTATGTCTGTGCCTGAGAACCAAACCCGGACCTCTGAAGTGGAGTATGCTGAACTTAACCACTAGGCCACTGGAGCAGGCCCCATTGAATATTATTTTTAAATTAACTTCTTCTAATTTAATAGGTGTTAATTATAGAATTTTAGGACCTGAAAATTCATTTAGTTCCTCTCTTTAGAAGGACAACATAATATTTAATAGTTTGACTCCAGTTTATCATTTAACAGGCATGTAATAAAGTGATTTACAAATATTTACTCATTTTATCATTTTAACAACCCCATAATGGAGATACAAGTATAATCTCTGTTTTGTAGGTGGGGAAACTGATGTGAAGTTAGTTGTCCCAGGTCACATAGCTAAGTAAGTGTCAGAACCAGGCTTTAGACTCAGGCAGTCCAGCTCCAAAGTCCATGTGCTTGAACTCTGTGTTAAACTGCCTCCCCTAATATCTACTGAGCACTTACTGTTTGTACACCAAATATATGCCAACTTAAGGATGCTACTGTAAGCAAAACAGGTGTAGTCTTTGCCCTGTGGATCTTGAAATTGGGGGAGGGAGCCAGACTTAAATCAGCGTACAATTGTATAATTACAAATTTGGTACCTGTTATGAAGAAGAAGAACAGGGAGGGATGGCAGCATCTAACAGGAGTATTCCATTTAGCTGTGAGAACGATGGGGGAGCAGGGGTCATGGAAAGCCTTGATGAAGATCTTAGAGACTCTTAAATTGAGACTTGTAAGATAAGGAGGAGAGAGTGGGATGGAGATGGTTAGAGAATTCTAGGTATAAGGAATAGTCTATGCGTATGCCTCAAGCCTGGAAATAACTGACCATTTTGCTTTCAAGGGTCAGAAAGCAGACCCGGCTTGTGGGAGGACAAAGTGAGGGGAAAGGTGGCACAAGTGAGCCTGGAAGAACAGACCCGCTGCCGGTGGTCCACCCTGCAACAAGTTTCTCAGTGACAGGAGAGTGTGCGCAGGGAGAGGGCGGTGGGGAGCTGCCTCCAAACACAGCTGGAGTCACTTCGAACAATCAGCCTCTGGCAGAACCATTCCCAAGTGGGGTTTCTTCTGCACACAACAGCAAACAGTAACTCTGCCTTGGGCTTTTGAGGAATTAAACTTCACTGGCTCAACATTTAAGTTAGGAAGGGGTGATTTAAGTTAGGAATCTAGATCAAGGCCTATTGTGAAGTTTTATTACAGAGCCAAGAGAAACACGGCCTGAAGAGAATAGCACTAGGGGATAGCCCCGGCTTGAAAGAGAACTTGACCCCATACAGATGCCACGTGCCTGGTTGGCATTTTAGTGGTTTATTTGTTTTGCTGGAAAAATATCCCAATTATGTTTACTAACAATGAAAAAGTATTGCCCTAGTAGAAAGTAACAGCTGGCTCTTGGGAACATTAACCTAAGCTTTAGAATCAGTGGGAGCAAAAGGGCAAAACCACAGTTCCTGAAATATCAAGTCTTCATTTCATCTATAAGCAAATTCTACATAGAGCATTAAAAGGGAAAAATGAGAAGGCTCTCCCTTGTGATTTGAGTTTCAGAGGCCTTTTTGACTTGCTCAGAATAACTTTAGCTTTTGTTAATTAATGTTAGAGTAAGCACATAAAGATGGTTGGACTTTTCCATCAAGGCAGTCAGGGTCCAATCAGGATTGGAGTAACAAAGGACTGGCTAGTAGGAAGAACTCTAAGGAGTGTAGGAGTCCCAGCTGTAGGAGTAGTCTCCAGGACTATAGGAGTAGGCCCCCCCAGGGCTGATGTGCAGACCCTGATGGAGAGAGCACAGAGGAGTCACTGTGGTACCAGCAGAACTGCCTAGAAACCAGCCCTCTGGAACTTGCTGGAAATCTGCCCTCTAGTGTGCTGAGGAGAGCTGTTCATTGAGAAGTGTCTCACTGGAGACTCTGCCACAAAAATCCTAAGGGAGGTGCCACTGGAATCTGCTGGCTGCTGGGGCTGCTGGAGCCTTCCCTGGGAGCACACAGAGCCAGAAAGCAAAACCCTTTCCTCCCACAGTGTCTCTCCACCACCCTCTATGAAGCTTCAGGGCTAGCTGGCAAAGGGAAACAGGTAAAAGGACCAGACCCATTTCACAGAGCGGGCAGAAAAGGGTGAACTGGGAGCTGAGAGGCAATACATTGATAACTGGCACAAGCTCCCTACAAGGAGCCCAGTAGGCAGAGCAGATGCTTGGGATGCCCCTCACTAGGCAGAATATTAACGGAAACTCAGCCCCCAATGGACTTATTATGGAAGAAGTTGCTTAACATTTTTTTTTTAATTCAGTTGCAGGAGTTCTTTTTATATTCTAGATATGAGTCCTTTGTATTGCAAATATTTCAAGTATTTTCTCCCAGTCTGTAGCTTGCCGTTTTTTCTCTTAATGGTATTTTTTGATGAGCAGATGTCTCCAGATTTTATAATCTACTTGGAAGCAATATAAAGTATAGTTCTTGTTTACTTCTTCCTTGTTATTCTCGCCTATGTATTAATTAGAGTTACAGTCTATGCTGTTATAACAAAAAGGATGCAAAATTCAATGACTTACATAAGATAGACATTTATTTCTCTTGCATGAAATAGTCCAGATATGGGTGGACCAGGGCTAAAGTGCTAACTGGCTTCCAAGATTGCTCCTATCCTGTCATCCCCATTTCCAGCTGTCAGGAAAGAAGACAGAGAGAAATCAGGATATGCAGCTTGCTCTTTAGGGAGATTACCCAAATCAATTCCACTCCTGTGTCATTGACCCAGACATAGTCACTCACAAACACATCTATCCACAAGGGAGGTTGGGAAATGTTGTCTCACATGGCAGGGCAGCCAGGTGCCCAGGTAAAACTTGGAGGTGAGGGAAGGGGGGCCTGTAACTAAAAGGCAAAATGAATGGGTACTTAGGACATCCTGATACCCATCAATGATATCTTTGAGGCAATCCCATTTTTTTGCTACAAACACTCTGAATTTTTCTTTTTTCAGTCTCTCAGTCTGTTATGAATTTCTTCGAGCCTTTAAATTGATATAATTATAAAATTTAGTATGAGGGAATTACTTACAGTTGTTTTTATCTTGTTGTAAATTAATTACTTCTTTACATAAATATAGGATTTTTTTTCTTTTTCTTTTTCTCTTCAGTTTTCTTACAGCTATAAGCCCAGGCATTTATAGGCTTTTTACACATTAACTTAATCATAATAAATATCCTTCAGAGTTAAGTTGCTCTATCATTTACATCATCTCATCCATTTGAAATGGCACAATTTAAAATGCTTTCAGAATTGATATTTACAGTTGGCTCAGTCCTTACGGTGTTCACAGGAATCAAGTAGCTGCTAATGTTTTCCTTCATGTCTTATCTTAAAGGCATAGCCAGTTTTTTGGCAGAGTTAGTAGAGTTAATTCCACAGAAAACAAGCAGACTAAAGGTAGATAAACATATTTACCTAACCCCCTGCATTTAAATTTTGGAAATTGTTTTGCAGCTAATAAAGATGAAGTTGTTTGTAGATAATTAAATTAGATATCATTTTTGGCCATAGCATCACTCCTTGATTGTTCACAAATCCATTCCAGCCTCAGTAAACCTTCCATCCATTCATTCAACAAATACTTTGTGTCTACTGTGTGACAAGCTTTGGGTGTACAATAGTGAACAGGCCGGGCAAGGTCCTTGCTCTTCTGGAGCTTTCTCTTTGCCAGAGAACCCTGGTCCCACTCTAATCTAGCTGGTCACCCAGTCTCCAAAGCTCTCACCAACTCTCACGTCCTCCAACCATAATAATACTCAGAGATGGTGAAGATTTTCTGTTCTGTAGAGATTTTTTCTTGTCACTCTCCTCTATCCAAGAGATACATTCTATAGAGTTATCTTCTGAACTGATGTGGTATTTACAGGGGGATTGGGTGGATAATTAGCCAAAGCTGTCCAAAGCCTCAGCCTGACTTGGAGTGCTTGCCTCAGCAATAGTTCAAGTGCCACATTTTTAACACTTTACAAAAATGTTGTTTCAAATAGTGATAAACTTGTGGCCCAGATGGTTTTATTTCTTTACTCCTAAGGTCAAATTTAATGGTGTTCATCAGAGGGCATGGCTCAGTAGGCTTCCTTCACCCCGTTGGGTTCTGTATCCATGAGGTCAGAAAATAGAGAGTCATCAAACCTACATTAGTTAGATTGTCTTCCTGCAAACTACTGTCAGCTGGAGTTGAAAATTGCGTTTAAAAATTCCACCGTGTTGACAGGTGGGAAAACACAGCTGTGCCGTGATGCCACCTCCATTCCTGATGCTCCCCCAAAGAAAAAACATAGCTGCAGGTGTTTTTCTTGCAAATATTTCTTATTTTAAAAAATAGCTTCATTTTTTTATATAAATAAAAATTGTTGGTCCTTCAGATATTTTTATATGAATAGGACTTGCAGTACTTAGATAATATACAAGGGATGAGAAAAAGGGGACTTCGACTAGTTGTTGAGGAAAAGAGGGACCGGGAATGGCCAAAGAGTAAATAAATGCGTTTGCTTCCAAGAGAACACCAAGCAGAGAGACTGAAGAGTTATCAACAGCTGACAATGTTTCAGTTTCCAGAAAGGCCTAGAGTTGAGCCAAATGAATAAAGATGAGAAATGGGCTGTAAGTTTAATGTGACAGTCGGTGGGCTTCTCAGACTGTCCAAAAAGTGACAGAGTCACAGGCAGGTCTCTGAATGACAGATTCATTGTTGCAAATGCTCAGGATTTGTTTTTAGGGCAGTAACTTGTGGGGTTTTAAGAACGCAGGTCTCTCTCCATCTCAGTATTTTCTAATTCTCTTTCTATCTGGGTATTGTTTAAGTATTGCAATATGTAGACAGCTTACACAGTATAAAGGTCGTGTTCCACTCACCGTGTAGGTAATGTTTTGACATCTACCAAGCGTCTTTTTAAGGCTGTGTCAGGGAGGCCAGCAGCCTCTTTTACACTGGACAACCACCACCAAAGCCTTAAGTAGTGACTATGAGCGCCGCTGTGAGTCTTGAAATTGAGACAGAGCAGGAGAAAAAATGGGAGAGAAGAAGGAAGAGACAAATGAGTGCCCATTGTTGGCAAGATGTGATCAGAAACTAACCAGAGGGAGAAACTGACAGACGCTGCAGGCCATTTGCCCCTGCTCAGTCATTCAAGGGAGTTACTGCTTCTCTGTGTAAACTTTAGAAGAAAATACTAAGAATAGACACTTCCACTAAATTTAAGGTTCTGACAACTGAATTGGAGCTGCCAGTTTCTCCTCAAGGAGGGTGGGGAAAATGCTAGGTGTATCAGTCAGCGTTCCCCGTTGTAGGAAACAGAATCCACTACTTTCCATCCTAAGCAAAAGACTGTATTGGAAGTGACTCGCAGCACCGAAGGAAGGGTGGTGGACCAGACCTGGTCACAGTTGAAACCTAGAAACCAAGGCGATCAGGAAGGCCAAGAAGCTGAGAGACAATGACTACTATCTTTTCAGCAGCAGCAGTCACTGCCTAGGCAGGATGCCATCTGCTGCTGCTGGATACCACTGTCTAGACGTTCCAGATTCAAAGTCCTGAGAAAGCATCCAGCTGGCCAAGCCTGGGCCATCCCAGGCCAACTGCCAGTAGATGGAGAATTGTCCATCTTGACTTTCACAGTGGGAAAGACACTGACCAACACCCCAGACAGTGATTTCCCCTGCTACTCAGGGCTGGGTGGTGGGCTATCTCCAAAATGGCACATCCAGTACACTAGGGTCAGGGAAAGGTGACTAGGAAGGATGCCAGAGGTCCTGACACAGGCTTGTGGCCTTAGGAGCAGCTATTGGGAGGCTAAGGGAGTGTGACTTGTTTCTTGCTAAGAGACTCGAACGGCAGAGAGGGTTAGAGGAGAGGGTCTGTCCCAGTTCTCTTTACCTCATTTCTTTCTCTGCTTAGCCTCTGCTCTCATCTTGAGAGAAAATAAAGGGATGGTCCAGAGGCTGGCTAGAGGTGTAGCCTGGATTGTCAAAGCCCACTGCCTAGAGCTAAAATGTTGGCCTATGGATGTCTATTAAACATCCTTATACTCAAGGGCTGTCATCTAGGAGAGCCACTTCTCCTTCAGGAGAGACCGTCTGTTTTTGCTTTTTAAAGCCTGCTATTCTTTTTTCTCCTGAAAGTCATGAACGTGGAAATCGTGCTGAAGTCTGAATCCGGATATAGTATTTCCTTCATTTGTTTATTTTTCTGGGTTCGTGGGCACAAGCTTGACTCAGGTGTATCTGGGAGGTAAAACTTAAGTCCCATAAATGAAATAATAGGAAGCTTTAGCATGAAGTTTAGCATGAGCCATGGACTAAAAGATGTAACGGTTAAAAGGGGATGAAGCTGGGAAGAAGAATTTTTAACTCTTTTTGTTTATTGAGATATAATTCACATACCATATATTTCACCCATTTAAAGTGTGCAATTCAATGTTTTTTAGTATATTCACAGAGTTGTGCAACCAACACCACATTCAATTTTTGAACATTTTCATCACCCCAAAAAGAAACCCTATACCCATTAGCAGTCGCTCCCCATTTCCCGCCACACCTGCCTGCTACACCCTGAGGAACTACTAACCTACTTTCTGTCTCTGTAGATTTGCCTATTCTGGATATTTTGCACAAATGAAATCATCCAGTCTGTGACCTTTTGTGTCTGACTTCTTTTACTGAGCATGTTTTCAAGAGCCATCCACGTTGTAGCATGAATCCTTTCAATTCTCTTAAGTGTATACCTAGGAGTAGAATTGCTGGGTCATATGGTAGCCTTACGTTTAACATTTCAAGGAACTGCCAGACTTTTCCACAGCAGCTGTACCATTTTACTTTGCCACCAGCAGTGTGTGAGGGTTCCAATTTCTCCACATCCTGCCAACACTTGTTATCTTTTTGATTATAGCCATAGTAGTGGGTGTGAAGGGTATCTCTGGGGACGGTTTTTATTTGCATTTCCCTCATGCTAATGATGTTGAGCATTTTTTCATGCACTTATTGGCCATTTGTATATCTTCTTTGGTGAAATATCTATTCAGATCCTTTGCCCATTTTTAAAGTGGGTTATTTGTCCTTCTATTATCAAATTATAACAGTTCTTTATATATTCTAAATACAAGCCCCTTATCAGATGCATGATTTTCAGACATTTTCTCCCATTCTATGGGTTGTCTTTTGATGGTGTTCATCAAGGTTTTGATTTTGATGAAGTCCAATTTATCTATTTTTTATTTTGTTGTTTTTTGCTTTTGGTGTCACGTGTAAGAAGGCTTTGCCTAACCCAACATCATGAAGATTTACTCCTATATAGTCTTCTAAGAGCATTATAATTTTAGCCATTATATTTAGGTCTGTGCTTCATTTTGAGTTAATTTTTGTGTGTGGTGTGAAGAAGGGATCCTCAACTCTTTTAAAGCAGCAATAATTGGTGTTTGGTGGCAGCACATGGAGAAAAAGTGAGTAATATATATTTAGTATTTTCTCAGTTTGAACTACGTTTTCCAGGGGGCCACCCTCAACTTCCAAATTCTTTCTGTCTCCCTTTAAATCTTTTTGGCTGGTGGGCATTAAAGGTACTATGGCTTTCAACAGACCTTGATTCATTGCTTGCATGTGCTGCACAAGGGCATTGTTTGGAGTGACAACCTCTACAGAACCATTGTAAGCCATTTATTTAGTTATATTTCACTCTGGACAAAATAATCTGTACTGCCTGGAAGTCATTTTAGGAGTGAGTCAACTGCTTTGTATAAGAATTATTATAACAATATCAAAAGGAAAACTAACTCTCTGCCATTACTGTTTATCCCCTGAGTGCTAGTCTGTTAAATTTGGTGCCAATAAAGTAATGAACATGCTGAGGCAAACTTCTAGGAAAACATATGTTTGCCCTTGTAGGCATATCTTGTTCTGATACAGTGACGGACAAGGCCTGACACAAGGTTTGTCCATAACAGAGAGACTCCCATGGCCTGGGTTGGTTTTCATAATCTGTAGAAAGTTTGAATTTTAGTTGGAGTTTGACTCAGCTCTTGTTCTGAGCCAAAACTGTGTACTTCAAAGCCAACTTCCTGTCTCAATTTCCTCTTTTGGCCAGTTACGTCAGATGGCCCAGGCAACCAAGCTTGAACCCTCAGCTCCCTTACCAAAGTGTGTTAATTCTTCCTTCCTAACTATCAGCTCTTTCATCAGTCCTCACTGTGTCCTCCCAAGTCCAGATCCACATCAGTCCTGACTCGACTGTCGGCTCCCAGAAGTCTGGGCCCAACCCTTTCCTTTCTGCAGCCCCAAAGCCTGATAGACGGGAATTATTCACTAAATCTTTCTTGATTATCTTTACTCCACCATACTTGCACAACTTTGCAACTGTATTAATGGGACTTACTGTCCCCCAGTGTAGAAATTATAGTAAAATGATGAATACATGACAAACAAGGCAACTTTTCTCCGTCTCCACACGGGCCTAAGTTCATGCTACTTCGGATGAGCATGTCTCTGAGCTGTAATGAGAGGTGAAATGATGCAGGGAGTTATCTCACCAGAGTTCAGTTGTTGGTTTTGGTGGCGATTTTTCCGAAGGATATTGGGGTCCACACTCGGAATTCTTCCCTGTCTGAACTTGGAAGTCTGTAGGTTAGTATTCCACTCTCTAATCCTCACCTCTGAGTCTTCCCTTTCTCCCGGCCCTTCGTCCTACTCCCACCACACTTGTTCTTTGACCGCGGGTCTTTTGAGTATTCTGGGTTTTTTCTCTCACTGTCACTTCTGTCTTGGCCTTCTTTTTTTCTCTACCTTGTTTTGATCCCATAGGTAATCTCATGAAGGCTGTTATTATCAGCATGTTCAGTTCCCTGATCCCACTGCTCTAGTGCAAACCTTCCTACTTCTCACTGCGTCTCTTACTTTAAGCTCCTAATTGCGCTCCAGTCTTTCCACCTCCTGAAAGTGCTCCATAGCACTGCCAACAGCGCGGCTATGTATGTGCCTGGCCAGGAGGCTTGTGGGGGTTGAAATCCAGACCTCTTTCCACTGGGTAGAAGGGCTGTGTCTGCCCAGAGAGAGAGACACCATCCTCTAATCGGCACAGAGACTATATGGGCTCACAGGGGACCTGGCTGCCAAAGTGACTTTTCTAAAATACCTGACCATGTTATTTCTCTGCCTGATACTCCTCAGTGGGTTCCATTAGCTCATGTCCAAGCTCCTTAGCATGGATTTCAGACCCTCTATGACCAAGTCCTACCTGTCTCACCAGCCTTTTGATGAGAGTGACCATGTAATTTATTGCCCAAACTGGATCACTTCTGAAAGAAAGGAGGCGCTATTAATAATTATGCCACAGTGATAAATGGAGACTGTCTGGGCACCCATGTGCAACCCACCATCCCACATCTTGGATTCCTCTGCTGTAATAGTTCCAAACTGCTGGTAGTGTTCCACAGGCACCGTGTCGCATACAAATCAAGTGGTTTTGATAGAGTTATTTTGACCACCCTGTTGTGTATCTGAGGACATTTTGACTCCTTTCTCTGATTAACTATTAAAAGATGAAATCAAAACATCCTGAAAGTCAAAATGTCAAGATTAAAAGGGTCACAGCCTAATCAATGAGATTAGAACATATAATTCTGTGTTCTGTTTTTCTGGTTACTTGATCATAGTACTTTCTCTCCTTAAAACTCCTGTTCCCTCCTCCCCATTTTCCTGAATTTCTCTGGTTTATTTCCTCTTATTGTTCAAGACATCTCAAGGATCATCTGTTCCAATCATCTTTCCCTGACAGTTCCAGGCTGGACTCAGCGCCCATCATCTTGTTCCTACAATACCCTATATATACTTTTATTGTACCCCCAAAAATTGTGTCAAAGTTGCCTGTTCAGACCTGCCTTGCCCATAGGACTATAAGGTCCTCAAGGCAAGAATGCTGTCTTTTTAATCTTTGTATCCTCAGTGCCTAGCACAGTGCTTGACAAATAATAGAATCTCGAATATTTGTTGACACGGACTAATTTGAACTCCTTATTGTAATATGAAGTTAAACGTGCTTGTTCTTTATCTCCTAGAGAAGTTCTTAGGATACTAGTGAAGATTTCTACATATTTGGAGCTTTCGTGAGGTTGACCTTTGGCAACTGTAGAGATTATTGTTAAATTATTTTTTATATCACAAAATCGTATAAGAGGAAGATACGTACCCATACATTAATGTATGTTGTGCAAACAGTGAAAGTATGTACAGTGGTGTGTGAAACTTCAGTTTGCCGTGCCACGGCCAAAATTGTTCTGAGAGTATTGGCAGAATAATTCTTGTTTAATGCAATGAAGAGTCGTGAAACCCATTAAACAATAGTGTTCTGTCCTTGCCTTCTTTTCAGAACTCTCTGGTTTAGGTATTTTGAGTAAAAGGTGCTCAATGTTATCTCAATTTTAAGTATTTGTTTTACAGCCCTAATGTGTTCTTTTTTCATCTCTAGAATGTTTCAGACGATTAAAGAATGGTTTTGGTTGGAAAGACTCTGGCTTCCTCCGAAGATAAAGTGGTCAGATCTTGAAGATCATGATGGACTCGTCTTTGCAAAACCCTCTCATTTATATGTGACAATTCCATATGCTTTTGGCTTGCTGATTATCAGACATTTCTTTGAAAAGTAAGTGGTATTTGTGTGTCTTTCCTTCCCATTCCCTGTCTTTGACCCAACTCTAGAGCAATAGAATCTTGGTAAGATCCTTAAAGAATCTGTTGTTCCGAGGTGCCACCAGTGAGCTACAGATTCTCGGGGGAATTCATGAAATCAAATGTACACCAGACATTATCTAGAAGTGAACAAATAAAAACTAGAAACGTAGTCCCCTCAAATGCTTTAGTTTTACAGTGAAGAAAATTGAGCTCAAGAGAGGTTAAGGATCATAGAGCTTATTAGTGTCAAAGACAGTGCGGGAACCCAGTTCATCTTTCACATACCATGCTGTCTGGCACAGGATACACACGCCCAGAAAAGCAGCGTTAGAAGTCTGTGATCAGGGGATGCCGTATCATTTTAGGATGCCTATGAAATAACAAAAATGGCTCATTAAAGTCCAAACTTAATATTGCTGTCTAGCATAGTTTATTTTAAGGGTTTATTGAAAGTTTTAATAGCAGCACTTCATTCCAAAGTATAAGGAAATCAAAGGAAAAAATCAATTTGCTTTCTCAGAAAAAGTAAACTTCTTTTCTTTTTCGTAGTTTAATTTAAATATATATTACTTCCAACCTTTTTATTAAAACTGTACAGTGTTATGATAACAGGAGATAAATGTTCATCTATAATCTCTGTAGTTGTCTCTATTTCAAAAAACTGTTATTAGCACATTAATTTTTTTGGAGCAAAGAGAATATTCAAATATCGAGTTGGAAAAACTTAAGACAAAATATGATAAAGATCATTTTGTCCAAGACTAACTGTAATGAAGGTCATATGTTTGTAACCATTTGCAGGGTCCTTATGTCAAGAGTTAGTTTGACCAACTCTGTTTCGTGTGGACTCTCCCAAAGGTGGTTGTACAAATAACAACTTCACTGGGGCCAACAATGTGCTATTCCTATTGAGAGGAAGAGGCTTTCTCCCTGGACACCACTAAACCCTAGCTAAGAACACTTGAAAATTTTCTTCTTTTTTGACAGTTAATTCTACTTTTAACTCACGTTTGAATTTGTCAAAGAATTCTTAAATAAAGTAGAATTTTGCCACTGCACTTCCAAATTAGCAAATTACTCTTTACTATCCTGAAATACTTGCTTTTCTTGCATAGTGTCTGGTGATCTTTAAATGTGGCATCCAGGTGCTATACTTAATTTCATTGGAAATTTCCTACTTTTTGGTGGACAGCTCCAATTTTTACATTTTGATCAAGACAGTGAACTAGAAAAATTCTTTTTGGTTGCCAAAGCAGCACAGCTGTGGAGGACAAACTTATTATGTCTTGGTCTTGGCCTTGCCAGCAACAATCAGGAAGAATCTAATCCTCTTTTAATTCCTAGGACCATTCTTTCTGCGTCTCAAGGGCTTAAGTAGAGTCTATATCATCTTTCCTATCTTCTTATAACTTTAACTCCCAATAAGCTACTCTTAGCTTTTTCCATTCTGTGACTCTCCAGAAAACTATATGTTGTTCCGCTAGTCTCATATCACTGTTTTTTTTGTCTTTTCACTTTATTTTTTTTAATTTAAATTTTTGTTTTTATAGCAGTGACATTGGATTCTAACATTATATAACTTTCAGATGTACATCATAATATATTTCAAATTCTGTGTAAATTACATCATGTTCACCACCCAAAGACTAATTATAATCCATCACTACGCATATGTGCCTAGTCACCCCTTTCTCCTTCCTCTCTCCCCACTTTCGTATCACTTTTAATGCGATAGAAGGAAGGAAAATTTAACATGGGAGAGAGATCATGCTTTTTGAAATATGTTTACATTTTTTTCCAGGGATTCTGTATCATTTGCATTAGATTCAACCACTTATAAATAAAACATTATTTATATCTTTAATTTTAATATAAACTTATAGTTTAAGAAGAATATAAAATTGCAGGTGGTATGATCTCAGTGGAGAAAATGAGAAGTAAGTGACCTGGCCGTGGTCACACAGTTAGTATGTAAGGGGTAGATCTGGGACTTGAACCCATGTGTTATGACACCAGATTCAGGATTGTTGGGTTTTTGTTTTTCCCTAGACCAGTACTTTTTGGAATTTTACAATGAAATACTCCTCAGGGGAAAAAAAGAGTAAATTAATATCTCTTGGGAATACAGAAGATATGTCTAAAGGGATGATAGCAAATGTGAAATTTTCTGAGCTATGTTAAAAATGCATGTAAATTTGACAATATGTTTCAGTATATCCTATGATATGTTTGTCACAAGAAGGCTTCCTTCTTTTGTTCCAGCCTGTATTTATTTTATACTTTCCTATTCTATGAAGTGACCAGGAGTTGTGATTTGGCTGGCCCATTTTTATCCTTTCTGCTAGTCAGAAGCTATTTAAGATCAAGAAGTAACGTCTCTTCCTAGAAAAGCAAGAGTAGAGAGACAGAACTAATAAAGAACAAACAAGTAGATCATTTGAAAGTGACTGACATTTGCTTTGTATTTAGGATTTCCTTTCCTTACAAGTTTTAGTTTGTGGCTTGTTATTTTGATTTTCTTTTTTTGCGGGGCGGAGGTGGTCTAGAATAACAGTTTCTAACTAGTTTATCCAGACTGTTCTATGCATTCTTTTATGTGTCCAAAGTGTGATTTAAAGGAGATCTAAGCTACTCAAATGTAAACACTTGTGGAATAAACACGTTATCTTGAAGTAAATTGAAGCCCCAGAAGGGTCCAGGGCAGAGGTGGAGTAGCTAAAATCAGAAGGTAATCTTTTTTTCTATTACTTACCTAGACAATGAATAGACTCCCCACCTCTGCCATTTCCGCTTAGCAACATAAGGGCATGATGAGATAGTGTGTCCATTATTCTTTAAATAAAGGTAGGTATAGCAATTTACAGGAGTTGAAAAAAGGATTTTTACTGACTGTCCGCAATTGAAACAGTCTCAAAATACGCACATTAGCCTTAAGTGTTACCTGAGACTTCGTTGCTCCAGATATTTTGTTCTCTCATATAAAACCCTCTGATTAAACTCTGGTCAAAGAGTCTTTGAATCTTTAGGAACTGGGAATCAATCTTATGCTAGTAGGCTATTATTTCTATTTAAGAGATGTATTTAAACTTCAAATACTTAACATCTGCCTAGGTCTGCCTTCCTTTTATTCTACGAAAGAATATCAGAAAAAAGAGTGGTGAGGGCCATCTGGGATTGCTGGCTTTTGGCTCACAGGTAACCGATGCAGTGCTAGATGAAGAGAGGGCTTCTGAAGGCTCAGTTCTGCATTAGTGGCAAACCTACGAGACTCATTCCCTGGTAATTAACCTAACTTTGAACCATTGACATGGCAGCTTAAGTTTACATTCTTTTTTCTTCCTCTTGGACATTTTTTTCCTATTCAATGTCAATAAAATGAAAGTTCAGGCAAATTAACCTCTAAGGTCTTTCTAGAGCTAAGATCTGTCATTTCCCTTCTCTTTTCAGTTCAGTTTATCAGATATTTGTTGTGCTTCCTTCTTCTCTCCTTTTTCAAAATAGATTTTAAATTAAGTACCCATTCATACTTAGTTACACTTACATTGATGAAGTGATTGATTTTCTAGATTTATTTGAAAAGGAAGGATAATGCTGAAGTAGAAAACTGTATTTATATACTTCCTCTGTTCTATTGAAAATGTTATTTCCATCTTTGAAGGCTGGACATGTTAACAAACAGAACCATATTTCTCTTTCTTGTTTAAATTAGTGATTTTAATGTAGACGTATTCCTCATATCAGAAAATGTGCTATGGATATAAATGTTTATCCGCTGCATATGCTTATCCGTATAGTTATCCCTCACATGACCCTCTAGAGGGGAATATTATACTTCATTTGGCTTTGAGATTTGTCGTATTCCCTTTCTGCATAAATCTTCTTTGGCTCAATTCTGCTTTGCTTTTTTATTTTTCCTAATTTCTTCATTTCTAACCCTTGAGGAAATAGCATTGAGTGAACATGATTGAGAACACTTTCATATTAAACCATTTTGTATTTGTGTTATTCTGCTAATAAAAGCAATGATTGTTTTCCCCAATAAAAATTTTCAACTAGTAGGTTGGATAAGTGAACCAATTCCATTATTTATCCGAAACCCTGCCAACTATGTTTTTTGAGACTTTATTAGTTTTAAGGACATCTTAGTTTTATTTGGACCTTTTATGCAAAGGGAGAATTAATCATAACCCTCAAATCATAGCATGCTGTCTTTGGTCTGTGTAAGACCTCTTTTGATTGATTGATTTGAATTAACTTTTTCATTAATTACCTTTTATCCCCATTTCCTAGTCCCATGCACCTCCCTGCTAGCTTCTAATGTATTTGATAGCTTGTTTGTATAGCTTAGTAAAACATATGCATAAATATAAAGTGCAGGTATTGTTAGTTGACATAAATGATATGATGATAAGACCTTATTCTGTTTCTTCTTTTTCTTAAACACAGCACTGTGTTTTATGATCTATCCACATTGCTCTATGTACATCTGGTGCATAATTAGTTTGTTTTTATATGTCTCTGAAATGTATGGGCCACTTCCAGGAGAACTTAGTCCATCTGGAAGTTGGGATCTGGAAGTTCTGGATCTGGTGTATAAGTATATTTGGATTTACATAAAATGGATTTTAGACCTGTGTAAGTATTTTACCTTTTTAAGTTATTGCGTGTATAAAAGTTTTCAAACTTTGCTCTCCTTGAACTTTTTTTTTTTGAGGAAGGTTAGCCCTGAGCTAACTGCTGCCAATCCTCCTCTTTTTGCTGAGGAAGGCTGGCCCTGAGCTAACATCCATGCCCATCTTCCTCTACTTTATATGTGGGATGCCTACCACAGAATGGCTTGCCAAGTGGTGCCATGTCCACACCCGGGATCTGAACTGGCAAACCTGGGCTGCCGAAGCAGAACATGCACACTTAACCGCTGCGCCACTGGGCAGGCCCCTCTCCTTGAACTTCTGCAAGGCAGGTGTTGGTTATAGATAGCCCAATGACAACATGAACCAATGACTGATCTTTCATTTGGAATTAAATTTACTGCTTGAGTTTTCTGGTGTCATTGCAGATTCATTCTCAGATTTTGAACTTACTTCCTTTCATATTTTTGTAGGTTTATTGGTCTACCTCTAGCAAAAATGTTAGGCATTAAAGAGAAAGTTCGAAAGATTATACCAAATGCCACCTTAGAGAATTTTTTCAAACATTCCACAAGGCAACCATCTCAAGTAAGTACAAATTCTTTCTTTTTAGATTTAAAAGTCTCCTTTCTCAATGTTTCAGTCATTTATGGCTTTCCTCTTCTGTGCAAGATATCTGTTTCAGTTGACCGGCAAATGATTTGATTCATTTGGATTTTTTTCTCTATTGACAGGTTATACAGTGTTCTGAGCATAATATAAAATAACAAACATTAATGGTTGAACTATTGTGTTCAACTATAGTATTAAACTCTAACAATCAATGCCATAATTTGGGTATAAAGATCAGAATTTAATTTGTGTGTGTGTGTGTATGTATGATGAAGGCTGGTGCTGAGCTAACATCTGTGCCAATCTTTCTCTATTTTTTGTATGTGGGATGCCACCACAGCATGGCTTGATGAGTGATGTGTAGGTCCACACCTGGGATCCAAACCTGCAAACCCTAGACCGCCAAAGTGGAGCACACGAACTTAACCACCATGCCACCAAGCCAGCCCCTCAAAATTTAATTTTTAATGATAGGATATATACAAAGTATACTGATCAAAAAAGACCATTGCTAAGGCAGAGTAGCCCATATCTGACACTTCTGATGATTGTGGCTCCATCAATATACATTACACACATTATAAAAGTGTCCATTGGGATGGCTTTCATGAGTAAGGCCCTTTATTTCATCCAAGGCTTCGCTGCACTCAGAAATATGCTGTGCTCCTGCCCAATCCCCAGAAATAGAATTTCTAGGAGAGTCAGAATTGTCTTCACAATAGAAGATGCACTTTATGAAATATTGTGCACTGCATGTTTACGTACCATAGAAAATGTTTTAATCTAATAGTTATTAAAAAAAGTTTCTAGGGAGGTCTAATTTCATTATACCTCCATAGTTAAAATGAAAGATGAAATAAAAACTCTAAAATTGGCACATCCTCTATGAGGAATACAAACAGCTATCACCAGTAATTTTAAAAGAGTATATACTAACACAGTTTTAGGATAGATAGATTTTTAAAGTCCTGAACTTTATTTACTGGATTCACTTGCTTCTACTATGACCATTTCTTTTGTCGGCCTGGTGGGCTCTGCGTGAAGAAGGTACATTGAGATTTGACCGCACAGTGCAAGGCATCATGTCCACAATTGTTCATGGCTAGCCTGCACTGTCTTTTGATTTCTTCTGCCCCCAGCTTCTGTATTTGACTTCTTTTATTTTCTAAAATGAGGACAGTCTGACAAGCCATTGCCACATGTCCTTTATTTCCACATGCCCTAAAAGGCTGCCGTTGTTCATCTAAATGCTATTGTTGCCACTGGTGATAATAGTGCCTAAGCATCATTTTACATTTTTCAAAAGAGAAATTATTTAGCTGTGTTTATGAAGAATTAGGACTCTTTCAGAGTCTTTATTATCCTTCTCTGTTTGTGTTTGAGAATAACTAACTTTGGTAATACCTTGTATAAAATGTGAAGAGCAGCGCTATGCTGTGTGTCACTTGCTGTGCTCGCTATAGCAAGAGCTTCCAGTCAAATTTTTAGGATATTTAAAATTATGTAGAAAATTTGGTCCTGATCAAGTTTCCCTGCTACAGAGAGAAAATAGCCATGTGATAGTTAAAGAAAAACTAATAAAAGCTGGAAGAGATTTGAGATTAGGTAATCATTCCTCTTCCTGATTGAGATGAGGGAAGTAAGGTCTAATAAGAGGAAATGAGCTTTCCAAGGTCATATGGCTAATTATTGCTGAATCCAAAGCTGGAACCTGCCCCATGACTGCCTGTCCATTGCTGTTTCTACTATGCCCAAGTGATTTCTTTATCCTGAATAAAATGTTAACAATGTATGTCAAAGACTGGGGCTGTGTTTGTATGAATTATTCTAACTCAATTGATAGGACCGTTAGCATAATGTAGATATGATTTGATCATTTACATCAGGTAAAAGAAGAAATGTTATACATCAACCCCAAAGTGTTAGAAAGCTTTATCTACTAAATCAAGAAGATGAAGGAAAATAATTAAGACTCCTAATTTATATTGCTCATGGATTACAAAATTGAGGCAGTGTTTGCATAGCAGATCAAGATAAAAAGATGGCCAGTAAAATGCCCATAGATTAAAAGTACTAAAACTTAGGAAGATAGACTATAATAGAGGAAGGCAAAGTACATGACTTCATAGTGATTTCAGATGTGGAAACAAAATAATCTCACAATATCTCCACGTATTAATTTGGCCAATGTCACACAGCTAGCATTTTGCTTAATTTATGGCTGAGGTAAGACAAGTTGCTGGGGAAACTAACAAAAGTTTTGTACTAATTCAAGATATGGGTATTACCTCTAACAAAGAGTTTCAAAGCTGTCGGGGCAGAACCTTGCATTGGTAATACATGGAGAAAACGCCTGTCTTTATTAGAACAGTTGAGCAAAGGAGTCCCAGGATGCTTCTTCAGCGCTATAGATTGCACCAATAAAACAAAAACATTTCGCTATACACAGTATCGATTCTGGACTGGTTAGCACAGCCACGTATAACATGGTGTTGATGAGGGCCAAAGTACTGTACCACCAGTGAGAGTTTTGATCAATGATTTCTCACAATTCTTTTATGATTGTGTATGTGCAGCTTTGTGTCCATTATTTATATGTGTGTGTGTCTCTCTATATATTTATATCTCAATAACATCTTTAAGATGTGTTGGGAAAGAGCCACAATAACAGATCAATAGCTCTGTCTACCGGATCAATTATTCTGCTATTGATAAAATGGAGTAACATCAGAATTTATTATCTAACCCTTTCCCTCAGCAAAAACACAATGAGAACTAATGCAGAACAAATAAGTATGTAGTTCTGGAGCAGATCTAAAGAAAATGTTGCCCTGTAAGACTGACATAAAGCCAATTATTATGGTCCATAAGGGCATTCCAGTTTGCTAGCTTGTCTCGTCCACAGATTGCAACATTCTTAGAGCAAAAAGCTCTCTAGTCCAATTTATTTACAGGTGAGACACATAGGAATTGGAAGTTGGATGACTCCTCCACCGTCCCAGAGGGTTTGTTTTGAGTCAGGGAGCCAGGTCTCTTGGCCCCACTCAGTGCCATTCCTTCAGGATATACTGCTCCTTGAGGGTCTGCTTGGGAGGCCTCCCTTCGCTCTCCATAGTGTAGAGGCTAAAAATACAGACTGCGAGGACAGACTGTGCGGTCCAGACTCTGGCTCTGCTGCAGACAGTGTGTGGAGATGGGCGGAGTAACTGCTCTGAGCCTCAGTTTCCTCCTCCGTGAATTGAGCATGATAACAGTGCTTCTCTCACAGGGCTCTTGTGAGGGTTGAATTAAGGACTTAGAATAGTGCCTCACACATGGCAGATGCCTGGCACATAGTGAAGGTCAGCTGTTCTTATTTGTAGTCTGTGCCTATCATACTCTGACTTCTGCAGGAGCATTATCAAAGGTCTTCCCAACTTAAATTATTCCAAGGGAACATCATTTGTTTCTTAATTATGCTTGTTCCCGTAACATTTTGCACAATTTTCTGTGCTTTGTAGGTGTTCAATAAATACTATTTCATGTATTAATAAGAAAATACTTCTAAACACTTTTGTTTGCAAGAGGATTTCTATCCCAAAAATATGGTAGTGTACAAGGCCAGTGTGCCAAGACTGACTTTCAACCAGATTCATCTGTGCTCCAAAACAGAAAAAAAAAAAAAAAAAGCTTCAAATCATGTTTGATTGCTATCTTCTAGATACATTTTTAAAGCAGATATCTGTAGAAATGATGAGATAATAAAATTGGGTTGTTCTCAGATCTGGGAAAATTCTAGTATGAGGGCAGGTAGGGACTTTGTTTGCTCACTGCTGATTCTCTAGCATCTAGAATAGTGCCTCGCACTAGTGAGTAGAGGCTCACTAGGTATTTTTAATGATTGAATGAATAAAACTATTAAAACAGTTAAGTTAGACCCAGAGCCCTTTCAGTCGACAACCTTACAGGATATAGAACTAAGAATTTCAGAACATGTCCTGCTGTGGACCAAGTGAAAGGATGTGAATTATGTCCTCTGTTTGGGGGATCTGTTTACATTGTGAATTATTTTAGAAGTAAAAGAATAGTTTTTCTTAAATACTTTTCAGTCCGTGGTCTCCTTTCTGGGTTCCGTTGTATCTCTAGCACTGACCTAGCACATGATAATTTATACATGGAGGGGAGGAAGACAATTCCTCTACCCTCTCTAGGTCCTTCTGGCTGGCCTAAGAATTAAATTGACATTAGACAGAATAACAGGAAAAAATCATACAAGGCTTTGTAACATGTATACATGGGAGAAACCCAGGAAAACTGAGCAACTCACCAGAACGGCTGAGGTCGCTACCTTAAATACCATTTTTAGCTAAAGACAAAGGAGGGTGTTGGGGTAGTAATCGGGAGCTTCGAGGGGGAGGAAGGAGGCAGTTTACATGGAGATGGACATGCAAATGTGCCAACTATAGACAATGTGACCTGGGAGATACATTTTCTATTACATTATAGTTATATGTTAGCTTATATAGCTTATGTAGGAGCTTATGTATTAGCTCCTTCCTGGAACAGGCCCTTCTATTTTAAATTCTTTTAGGCATTTGGAGGGGGATGTCAAAGTTTCTTTCGGTCTTTTGTTCTTAAAAATGATCAAGCCAAAGAAACACATTTTGGAGTGGCCAATTCTGATCCCCCACATAAAGTACATTCACTTCCAGGAGCCCCCAGAGCCTGTACTGTTCCTGTGAGGAAGAAGTGAACACTCATTGTTACTACCCCGTTTTCCACAGGGTGTCAGAGTAATGCTCAAGACATTACTGCATAGCTAGAAAGTGGCAGAACTGGATCCTCTGTTTTCAGTTGCCTGCCATATCCTATTGCCTCAATATGTGCTGTGTTCTTTCTTCCTGCCGGGGAGTGTGATAAACATGGTCTGTCTGGGTTAGAGAATCCAAACCTCCAAACTTGTCCTGCCGTGAGGCTGGGGCCTTGCTGTGAGAGCAGAGGAGCAGAGGCCTGGGACAAAAGGGCAAAGTGGACACAGTCTCCACCTCCAGTCTCACTCTCGCTTCTTCATTCTTTACACACTTCAAGGGGGGGACTTTAAAAATACAAACATCCTATAACCCACAAGATAAATCCCAGACAATGCCCTCCTTGTGGTGACCCCGGCCACATCTTCCCTCCTCTACGCTTTGTAGGTTTCTACCCTGCGCAAGTGTTCCCTGCTCACCCATGCTCTCATCTCCAGACCACTGCTCATGCTGGTCCCTCTGCCAGGACACTCTTTCTTCTTTATCCTCTCTTCTTGCGGCATGTTTCACGGTTCAGCTTAAGTGTAACTTCCAGGAACTGTCTACATAAAGTTAGGTCCCATAGCACCCTAATTGCCCCTTATTTAACAGTCGTTGTATTTTGTTAGAATTCTCTGTGGGTTTTTTTTTTCTGACTTCTTACCAGGTAGACTTTACCCTGCGAAGGGGAGGCCAACATCAGTCTCGTTCGCTTAGATCTCCAGTGCCTAGCGCAAGGCCTGCAAGAAGTAGGCAGCAATCAATAGTTGCCAACTCAGTCTCCTCAAAAACAAAACAACAGTGAGTGAACCCTTGACCTATAAAAGAATAGGAATTAGAGAGGGCAGTTTACAGGGAAACCGAGTGCAAATGGGCCATATCCTGTTTTTGTTTTGTTTTGCTTTCCTTATCTCAGTTTAAGTAATAGGCTAGCAGTTTCGTAGGCACATAGAAGCTGCAGTTAGTCTTCAGCATGAGAGCTTCTTTATGAATTTTATCTACCATTGCCATGTGCACCTGAACAATTATATGAGCTATGCACAAAAAAATAGAAGCTAGACAGCTGATGACAAACTGTGGCATCCAGCCATCAGGCCCTTGGGCAGGCTTTGTTTGGCCCTCGCAATACAAGTCCACAGTTGGTTTAAATGTGCTTTGAGATATTGGTCAACATTAAAAAAACCTAGCAACTTCACATCGAAATCCTGGGACTGCTCTTTCACTCCGGGAGCCGCCAGCCAGAGCGTGGTCACAGCTGCTCCCTGGGGACAGAGCATGTGCATTTCTGTTGGCTGCATCCATGTGGCTCCTGCTTATTTCCTCAATACAGAAGCTGAGAGTCAGTTTTATGCAATTTTATTTTTCTCATAGTAAATTTAAGAGGAAACTGAAATATTTCTTGTACTCACATTGGGAAATGAAAGATTAAGAGGGCTAGTGTTTCAAAAAAAAAATTACAGAGCTTATTTCATTGTAGAAGTGGTGAGTACTGTAGGTTTAACATACAAAACATGCCTGTGTTGAAAGAACACAATTTAGAATCCCACTATGAAACAGACCTGGTCCATTCAATCATTTCTGTTTCTTATCTGGCCCTAGAAGAACTTCAAGTTTGTGACCTTTGAGCTAATCCATCATCCATATTGTTTCCAATTTTAAATCATAACCTATAACTTCTTCTTCCTAGAAGAGAAGCAATAATTGTTATTATATTCTTCAGTCACTATTTTTTGTGATAGGACTTATTTCAAATTAGTTTGAAATAGGCTCTACATCTGATTCAATGTGAGTGCGATGGCCAACACCTGTGTGAGGTTTTCCTGTGGGAGCTGTTGGAAAGGTTATGTGAAATAACAGAAAGCACACTAGCCTAAGTTCTTGTCCATACTTTGCTACTAATTCTACATCTTGGACAAGTTGCTAAAACTCTCAGGGTTCCACTTTCCTCATAGGAAAAATGGAGATTGGATTCAATGGACATCTTAAACTGTACTTCTCTGCCCAGCACCTAGGAAGCACTGAATAAAATTGAGCTGAACGAGTGTGCAACTTGAACTTATGGGTTGCTACCACCTTATGGAGAATTGATCTGACTTAGTAACTTAGAGTGCTGGGTTACTAACCTTCTCTCTCTTTTTTGTTGTATGTGTGTGTGTGTGTGCACTTGTGTTTGTGTGTGTGTGATTCCATAAGCAAAACAGGTAAATTCACTGGCTCAACATCTAATGCGAAATCTCTCTATTCCCCAGCATACAAGCTCTTATAACCCAAACTCACTGTCTCTTAAGTGCCTGCCAGTCTGATTCTGCTCTTCATCACTCATTCATTCGTGTCATCTCTTTTCAGGCTGATATTTATGGACTGGCAAAGAAATGTAACTTGACAGAACGCCAGGTCGAAAGATGGTTTAGGAGTCGACGGAATCAAGACAGGCCTTGCAAGGTGAAGAAATTCCAGGAAGCTTGGTAAGAAGGACAGGAAAAGCTTTTGAAATGATACAATTTTATACAAAGCAAAACGGTCATCTCAGAAAGAACACTGAAGTTGGAGCAGAAGAAAGGTTCGAGTCCAGATGTGTCACTTACCAATTAGATGTTTTAGGCTATTTGCTTGTTGCCCTCTCTGCGTCAGTTTCCTTCTCTATGAAATGGGACAAGTTATGAACTCTCTAAGATGAACAGGAGATATTGTGTACTTATCTTGAAGTCCAGAAAAGTAATTAAAATGTCTTAACTGGTATTTACCTTTTCTAGGGTAGAGATTGACCCTAGTTCACAAGACTTTATCACCTGTTTCCAATCACATTGTAATTATTATATCACATTATAAGAGCAGAGAATGTCTTAGAGGATGTCTGTTCTCCTCGCACAACACTAACTGAGAGGACTTCTGTCTCAGTTGGCTCATTTTTCTCATCCCTTGCCAGTGGATTGGATGGCCAGTTCCTCTGGGTTTCCCGGTTTGTTTAGAAGAGGGGTCAGGGTGGGCTGGGACACCAAGTAGGATTTTTTGCCAAAGCTTGGCTACTTTGATAGGTTCTGAGGGCAGTGAAGCTGCCTTGCACTTATTTTTGGTTTCATTTGAGCTCTGTTTTTTCCCCTCTTGTAGAATATTGTGGTACTTTAGGTCACTCCCTTGGCAGAAACTGACACCTGTGCAAAAAAGGTAGACTAGGTTATTGCTCCTGCTTTGTTCCTGTTTACATCCAGACAAATGCGTGTTGGTTGGGTTGTGTTTAATGACACATTCTACACACCAATAGTATTCCTTCTTTCTGCCTGTTTCTTAAGGTCCTCACATTGCCTAGTGACTTTCATCAGATATTTTTGTTTTGATGGTGAAATGAATAGAGAGCTGATGTAAGACTCTCAAATAAATAAACAGAGCCTGTGAGAGGCTAAGCTTTAGTGGCTTCCTTTAATTTACCTATACATTCCTGAGTACTCTCATCCAGCTGTGGTGCTGGTGATGTTTAGAGGCAAAGACCAAGTCTTCAGGGTGTCTCGAAACAAACCCTCATTTCTCATCACAGGCTTCCATTGCCTTCCCACAGGGACTCAAGGTGTATGGCCTGGTTTGTTTTCTAACTAGCTTCTCTCTTATTTTTAGCTCTGGAGAGATTGGTTAATACTGTATGGCCACTAATGTCAGCTTGGCATAAGTGAATCTCTCTAAACCATCGCTACAAAACACTACAAAATAGAACTGGTCTCACATTACATCTTCCTGTTCCCTGCTGATGTTCATTCATTCTTTCTGGCAGACCAATGAAATTCTCTGGTAATTTCATGTACTGTATAGTGCCTTACAGTTTATAAGTAATGTTTGATCCACCACCAATGATGTGAGACAAGTCAGGGAAGGTGGGGTTAGCCTTCTGTAAGAAGTGAGAAGCTATTAAACTTACACAGGCTGTCTGTCAATTGTATCTCAATAAAACTGAGAGAAAAAATGAATGAGAAACTACATGTCCATTCCAGTTTAAGGAACTTGCTCAGGGTCACCTGGCTGTTGGCAGGGCTCTTGCACTCAGGTCATCTGACTCCTTTTCTGATACTCTTTCTGCTCCATCGAACCACCTCCTGCCACCTAATGCTTACCTCTTAGCAAGCAGGAACCCCCTACATCAATTAAGTGTTTGGGTCAACAGGGCCCAAGTTTGGGAATCTGGCTGTCAGTGAGTCCATTGAAAGTTGGCCACAGAATTCAGGTGAAGAGAGTTTTGCGTTGCCCTTATCAATCAGTCAGGCAATGCACAGGGTTGTGTTGACTATCTTCTCTGTAAGTGGTACTATCCTAGACTGTGTGGAGTTCTAGATTTTAAGAGGGAAGTAAAAGGGGGAGGCATGGTCACTAGCGTTAATCAGCTAATGAAGGAGACGAGACTATCAATTACGAAACCAAAACATCTATTGTTATTCCACCCCAGTGGGGCACATAGACGTATATACCTGCAATCCACAGTTGTGTTTAGATTCACTGTGGGCATTAAGAGGAGATGGCAACAGTAGGGCTGAACACAGCTGAGAGACTTTTTAGAGGAGATTAGACCTAAGCTGGACCTTGAGGATTGGGTTGGGATTTCCATGAGAAGAGAAAGCAGGATTTGAGGGCTGTATGTTTCAAGTAAGATAAAGGCACAAAGCAGAAAATTATACATTGTATTCAGGAAATAGGAAGGTGCCAACGTATAAAATTTAAGCTTTATCTTATTCTTTAGCAATATCACTAATTTCCTTGAAGTCAGATAACTGTTAAAAGTTATTATGGACTAAATAAATAGACAAAGCAAAATGTCAAATTATTTAATTGTATAGGGATTGCACTTTATTCCATCAACTATAGGATGTGCAACAGGAATCATGGCAGGAGATACCTAGTCCCAGGCATCTTGGAAATCTCAGGAAACTTATTTCCCAATGCCGAGCTTTACAAATTACTCTCCAACTGGCAGACACTCCTCTATAATATCAGGATGAATTAGCCTCTAATACCTTAAGTTCAGTGTGTTGTTTCCTTGCTTACTTTCATTAATGATGACCCCTAAGCCCTGTTGCACAGCCTTCAGGATTTCAATCCATAATGGATCCTTTATTCTCAAATCAATTTCCATATTAGCTGACCACTATTCTTTTAGAATAAGCATTTCCATCTAGCAATGAGAAGTTTATTATAAAAATACCTGGTAGTTGGGGCCGGCCCAGTGGCGTAGTGGTTAAATTCATGTGCTCTGCTTCAAAGGTTCAGATCCCAGGCACAGACCTATGCACTGCTCATCAAACCATGCTGTAGTGGTATCCCACGTACAAAATAGAGGAAGATTGCTACAGATGTTAGCTCAGCGACAATCTTCCTCAAGCAAAAAGAGGAAGATTGGCAACAGATGTTAGCTCAGAGCCAGTCTTCCTCACCAAAAATAAATAAATAAATAAAAATACCTGGTAGTTTCCAACTACCTGATGTATACAGGCAAGGGAGCTCCTCAGTGCTGGAGGGAGGAGTTCTCTTTCTACTGGGTGGACTGCCACCGTACCCTAGCTGGCTCTGGGCAGAGCCACAGCCTGCTCCAGTCAGCCACTCTCACTGTTGGGCCCCAAATCTGGCCCTGTCAGCTTCTCTCACCATTGGCCTGAGTTCACTCTGTCAAGTTCCTCCCTGACTTCACCATGCAGTCTTATCTTCTTTCACTTATTAGCATCTTAACCTAACACTTTCTGGATTTTTTCCCAAGAGTTTTTTTTTTCCCCACAATTTTGTTTGTCTCAGCCTTTCCTGGAGAAAAAGTAAGTTTGAGTACCTTAGATTCATTTGAAGCAAGTAAAATAGCGTCGACAAGTGCGTCACTATTCGTCTTGTTACTAGTGAAGGACAGCAGTACTTAACTTTTTGGTTTCAGGAACCCTTTGTTCTCTTAAAAGCTGTTCAAGACTGCAAAGAGAATTTGCTTGTGTGGATTAGACCTACCGATATTTACTGTATTAGAAATTAAAATTGAGACATTTATAAAACATAAAACTACACAAGCACACGATTCATCAGCTCTCAGAGCAATGATGCCATCACCTGTCATGTAGCCTCTGGAAATCTCCACTCTGTGCTTGTGAGGGAATAAGAGTGAAAATGGCAAATAACATTTCAGTAGTATTATGAAAATATCTTGATGTCAGGGCCCCTAGTGCATGCTTTGAGATGCCCTGGTGCAGTGTAATGACAACTGATAGGACTGGTCCAGAAAAATGTGAAACTTGGGTTTTACTCTTGCATCTGGTTGTTACTGTACAGCCTTGGATGAGTTGTACCATCTCTCTCAACCTTAGTGTCCTTTAGTAGTAGTCATCTTATCTACCATTTAGGGTTGTTGTGAGAGTCAAGCAACAATCCATAAAAAGGGGCTAATTATAGAACCTACTTCATGAGCTTGTTGGGAAGGTAAAATGTGCTCACATGTGTGTCCTTAGCACAGTGCCCAGCACAGAGTCAAGAGGTCAGTAAATGTTTGAGAAACAAATAATATAAGATGTGCCCTAGACATATGGCTTCCTTTGTGGCTGGCAGGTCTTATCATGTCCTCTGTTTTGTGCTTCCTGTTTGGCCAAGATTATCCAGGGAGCCAAGGAAATGCTCTCTACATCTAAGAGTGGGCCTTCACTGGACCAGCCGTAAATAAAACAAGTTCAGACTGGTCTCAACTGGATCATTTGGTAAAATGCCTTTTGGGTATTTTTTTGGTTCAACTTTCTGTGTAATTGAACCCTGCTTTTTTCTCCATCAAAACGAGCCACAAAGAACACCTGTCATCTAGCTTAGAGGCAGTGACAACGTTCAGGAAATTCTGCTGGATTCAGAGTCCAAAGACCTGCGCTTCCACTTCAGCTGTGTTACTGCTCAGCTGTGTGAGCTGAGGAAATGGCCTAGCCCTTATGAGCCTGATTTTTCATCTACTAAATGGATATATGCCTATATTCCTCCTTCTCACTTATCTGTGTCTGTTGGGAAAAGCACTATCAGGCATTATACAAATGTAAGGAACAATTATTATTTTTAATATTATTGTTACTTCAGCACTCAGGTAAAATGGCAGTAATTTTTTAAAAACTTTTATTTTGCAAAGTTATAAACATATGCAAAAGTAGGAATACTAGTCAAAGAGAACTGTGTATATGTGATGTATCAGTCACCAACTTTACTAACTCGATGCAATCCTGTGTCATCTGTGCTTCTGCCTGCTTCTTTCCTCCACCACAGATTTTTTTGTGTGGATTTTTTTTCTCTCCGTTTTGTTGAGATATGATTGACATACAGCACTGTATAAGTTTAACGTGTATAGCACAATGACTTGACGTACATATATTGTGAAATGATTACCACAATAGGTTTAGTTAACGTCCATCAACTCATATAGATATAAAAAGGAAAAAGAAAAAAAAATGTTTTTTTCTTTGTGGTGAGAACTTTTACTCTCTTAGCAACTTTCAAATATGCCGTATAGCAATGTTAACTATAGTCACCATACCGCACATCCCCAGTGCTTATTTACCTTATAATTGGAAGTTTGTACCTTTTGACAACCTTTGCCCGATTATTATTGAAGATTACTTTTGAAGAAAATATCAGACATTCTATGATTTCATTTGTATTTTCATATGTATCTCTAGGAGATAAGGACTCTGTTTTAAACATCAGTGCAATACCAGTATCATAACTAAAAAAATTTCTTTAATAACAGCAAATATTCAGTGTTCAAATTTCCTTGATTATCTCATAATTTTCTTTACAGTTTATTTATTTGAATCAGGATCTAAATAAGACCCAAGGATTACATTGGGTGGTGTGTCTTTTAAGTCTCTTTATCTGTAGGTCCTTCTCCATATACGAGAAAAATGTTTTCTTTCAAAATCTGCTTTTCAGAAACAAGACTAAAGTCTGGCCACATAGAAACTTTTTCACTGGGAATTAAATGGGGATAAAATAAATGATTAGATAATACTAATATCAAACCATTGTTTATTGTGTGTCGGGAACTGGACTAGGCATAATAATAGTAGCTACCATTTATCGTTGCTTACTTCATGGTAGGCACTATGATCAATACTTTCCGCAAATTATCTTCAATTCTTTTTACATTTTGAGGTAAGTTTTGTTATTTCCATTTTACAGATGAAGAAGTGAAGTTTCCCTGAGGTTACCTAAATTTGTAGCCATCTAACAAGGGGCAGAGTTAGGATATGAACTCAGATTTGTCTGACTCCAGAATGTGCATTCTTTCCAAACTCTGTCATACCAAATGTTTTTCTCCTCAGATATCAATCACCTTTACAAGACTTTTCTTTCTTTTGGCAGCTGGCGATTTGCATTTTACTTAATGCTTACTGTTGCTGGAATTGTATTTCTTTATGATGTAAGTTGTCTTTTTTATATCTTTGATTGGAATTTGTCATTAATTTTTAAAATTCTTGCTTGTGAATTTCTTAGGATATAACACTTTCAATAAAATAACCAGCTTTTAAACCTTTAATCACTCTAATGCCTAGAGAAGTGGCAACTCCTCAGTCTTTCAAAGCCTTCATTAAGCTGTGCATTTACAAAGTTAATTTTTAAATCTAAATCTTTCCCTGTTTCCACTCATGCAACCTGTGCACCAACTAAACTGGACTTCTGACAATCTGCTGGACATACCCAGTACACCCTCACTTCTGGATTTTAGCACATTTTATCGCGTCTGCTAGAAATGTCTTGTCCTTCCCAGCTTTATCTCTACTGTCCAATTCCTTCCAGTCCCATAGCAAATGTCACCTCTTCTGTGAAGACTTTCACTACTCACCCATCAGAAATCAAATCTCTCCTTACTATATTACCTTGGTATTGTTTGTATAAAAAATTATTAAATGATTACCTCATTAAGTGATATATAAACTTAGTAAATTTTTCACAGAAAGAAAGTTCACCAACTTTTAGAGATTTCTTTCGAGATCCTTTCAAGAGTCCTCTTAAGATATTTTATTGCTACAGATATCTCAAGATATTTTTATTGCTGGGCCAGGCCGGTGGCACAGCAGTTAAGTTTGCACGTTCCGCTTCTCGGCGGCCCGGGGTTCGCCGGTTCGGATCCTGGGTGCGGACATGGCACAGCTTGGGAAAAGCCATGCTGTGGTAGGTGTCCCACATATAAAGTAGAGGAAGATGGGCATGGATGTTAGCTCAGGGCTAGCCTTCCTCAGCAAAAAGAGGAGGATTGGCAGTAGTTAGCTCAGGGCTAATCTTCCTCAAAATATATATATATATATATTTATTTATTTTTATTGCTGCAGAAGCAGTAATCTCATTGGTTCAGAAATAATTTCATTAGAAGATTCAGTTGTTAAAAGTAATTTTCTCTGTGAAGTAGCATTGTTTTTGGTCCCAGCTTCACTAGAAGTTATGAATGTCACACGGATGTTGTATAGGAATGTGTATAAATACCTACAGAAGGAGAGACGTGCACCAGAAGCAACAGGAATATGATGAAAGTGTGTCTGTGTCTTACTGTGCATCTTTGCGCCTATCAATGACATTGGGAAAAGCTTAGATTTTCTGCTAAAATCAGCCTTTGACTCTAACCAACTTATTTTTTCTCTTGTTTCCTTGTTTTTCAGAAGCCTTGGACATATGACCTACGGGAAGTTTGGAATGGCTATCCCACACAGGTGAGTCCCTCTTGATAGAGTCCCTTCCTTACTGCAGCATTCAGGCCCCGCGAGTTACCCGCTGGGTGGGGTCTTAGTGCCCTCTTCCTACTCTCTGTTCACTTCTGTGCAGTCCTCTGGCTCATTCTCTATTGGAGCTTACTCATCCTTCTTCCTTAGTTATCCGTCACTTGTCTTATTGTTTTAGTTTCTTTACAGTTAATGTAATTTCGTCTTTGAGTTTAAATCTACTATCTTACTATTTATTTTTTATTTGTATTACCTGAGGCATTTCCTTTTTTTGTACTCTCTTCTTACTTTTTTATGGGACAGTCAAGTCCCATAAGTGCTTTATTAAGAAAATTATTATTCCATTTCTTCCCTATATTAGCTTTTCGGTTATGCATGTTTGTATTCTTTTAGTAATTATCCAAGAGATTACCATATGCATTCTTGAATTATTAGAATCTAATACAAATTAGTGCTCTTACCACTTTCCAGCCACTGAAAAATCAGGAGGAGACTCGTCCTTTAAATATGTAAAACCATACAAGTCATTACTATTACTATTTTGTAAATTAAATTGCCCTTTCTATGCTATTGCTTATATGCTACATTTCTAGTCTTCCATCTGGGATTATTATCCTTCTGGCTGAAGAAGTCCCTTTGTTTTGCTTGTCTGAAATGTTATGATTTTGCCTTCATTTTTAAAAGGATATTTTTGCTGGGTGTAGAATTCTAGGGTAGCACTTTTTTCTTGAGCACATTAAAGATGTCATTCCATTGTCTTCTGGATCCCATCATTTTCTTTATGAATTCAGTTGTCTGTTTAATTTTTGCTTCTTTGAACAGAATATCTTTTTTTCTCTGACTGATTTTAATATTTTGTCTTTGTCTTTTAGCAGTTTTATTGTGATATGCATAAATGTGATTCTCTTTGAGTTTATCCTTAGTGTCCAGAACACTTGTTGAATCTATGGCTTGATGTCTTCAGTCAGTTTTGGAAAATTCTTAGTCATTCCTTCTGTTCCTTTCTCTCTGTCCTCTCTTGATTCCAGTTACATATGTGCTAATATGCTAGACTTTTTACATTAAGTTCCACAGGTCTCTTAGGCTTTTTCCATCCTATTGTGCTTTAGTCTATTGGGAGACAGTTCTCCACAGGTCTCTTGCATTTCTGCATGTCATATGAAGTGAAGCACTGACTGCCTTTTGTTCTGTATTATCTTTTCAAAGATGTTTGTATAGCAAACAACCTTTGAAGATAGAGATGATGTCTCCTTATGGAGCAAAGGGTAGGCATGTTACTGTCCATTATGAAAGATTCATGTTCCCTAGCTTGAGGTTCTTCTCTTACAACACCACCCACTGCATGTGCAGATGTCATCTGACCCTCTTTACTTAGCCCTCAGAGAATTGGTGATGGGAGAACTGGCCCAAATAATGATACTCTGGCAACTGCTATTACTGTGAGTAATAAACTATCCTTTGTCTCTGACCTAGGAGTCTCATATCTTCTACCAGCACCCATGAAACTGTGGCAAGCTAACCTGCAAGTAGTGTAAAATCTCTGACCTTCACAGTTCTGGACATTTTCCACTTTCATGTCCTCCAGTTCATGAGTGCTTTTTTCAGCAGTCTCTTCTGCTGTTAAATACATCTTTTCAGTTCACAATTTTAGTCATTGTATTTTTCAGTTCTCAAATTTTCATTTAATTATTCTTTTACTGGATCCAGTTCTTTAGTGAAAATTTTTACCTTTTAACCAAATATTTAAAGTTATTTTAAAGCCCAAATCTGATAAATACAGTATCTTGATTGCCTGTGGGGTCTGTTCTCTTTTTTGTTCCTGTCTCCTTATGCTTGATAACTTTTGATTGAATGACAGACATTGTATATAAAAAATTATAGATGCTCAAGATGATATTACCTTCCTTCTGAGAGGATTTACTTTCACTTCTGTTAGGCAGTTAGAGTAGAGACAGATCACCTTCGTTTTATCTGTGATTGAACTGATTCAATGTGGACTCCAGTCTTTGTGAGGGCAGATACATTTACAACTTACCCATATTCCTAGTGTGTCCTCCTACAGTGCTTTTTTTCTTTCTTTCTTTTCAGGGAAGGATTCACCCTGAGCTAACATCTGTTGCCAATTTCCCACTTTTTTCTTTTCCCCAAAGCTCCAGTGCGTGGTTGTATATCCTAGTTGTAAGTCCTTCTAGTTCTTCTATGTGAACTTCTGCCACAGCATGGCAACTGACAGATGGGTGGTGTGGTTCTGCAACTGGGAAGTGAACCCAGACTGCTGAAGTGTTGAGAGGACCAAACTTTAGCCACTAGACCAACAAGCCTGGCTCATCCTACAGTGCTTTTAAATAAAAGATCACAGTGTTTACCAGGACCCTGAACACCAATTTGCTGAATAGCACTATAAGATGCCAAAAGTCCTACTTAACTTCATCTGCTTCTTAGTCTCTGGGCTCCATTCTGTCTATAAATTGGCAAATTCAGACTTTATGCTATACACACAGATGTGGTTTTGTTTGAATTTATCCTGCTTAGGATTGTAGTACTTCTTGAATTAAGGATTCACTTGAAATAAAAGATTCACTTAATGCATTTTTCTTCTCCTTGAAATCTTGGCTCCACAGGTACTAGACCCCTTGATTGCTCTCTGACACCTTCCAACAGATGTTCTTTCTGTATTTTATCCAATTTTTTTAGTTGGTCTCACTAGGAGGGTTAGTCTCATGCAGGCTTATTTGTCATAGAAAAAAGCAGGAACTCTGTCTCATTCTTTTATGGCCTTGTTGAGGAGGATGAATTGACCAGAAAATTATTCCTTTTGTTGTGTTAGCTTTAGTATTAAAGAATCAAATAAGGTTAGACCATAAGGTACTTAGGCATTATCTAAGCTAAACCCTAATCTTATCATCTTCTATCTCCAACTTACTCTTAACTATTGGTGTGTAACAAACTATCCCCAAAACTTAGTGCATTAAAATAACAACCATTTATATGCTCATGATTCAGGTTAGCAATTTGGGCTAGGCTCAGCTGAGCAGTTCTTTTGCTCTGTGGTATTACCTGAGTTCATTAATACAGTTCCAGTCAGTTGATAGGCTGGCTAGGAGATGGCTCATGTCCCTGGTACCCTCATTTATATTTTTGGCAGTAGGCAACTTAATTCTCTACTTTGTGGCCTCCAGCAGGTTAGCCCAGGTTTCTTACATGGTGCTTATGAAGTCTCTGCTTGCATCATACTTTCTTGTGTCCCCTTGACCAAAGCCCAAGATCAAGTTCATGATCATGTGGGAGGGGACTGTTCCAGGGCATGAATATCAGAAGGTGAGATTTGTTGGAGACATTAATGTTACAGTCCATCACACCAAGAAATATAATCTCTCAACTTAGCTAAAATAAGCACCCCCACCCAACAATCAAATTATTAAGGAAAATTCTAGATGTAGAAATTTTATTCTTTTTCTCAGAAGACCTTTTTAGAGTACTTAAATAATTGTGTATGTTGTCCCATTTGAGAATGGGCCAATTCTGATCACCATCCTGTCACCAGAAGAGAGGATAGGAAATCAGATTTTGAGTAGTATTTAAGAAACATAAAACAAGGTAAATTGTGGGACCAGCAGAACAGACTTGCCATTGTTGTTAAGCAAATATTTTTAATTGTTTTTTTAATTTAACTCTTAATAAACTAAAATAAGGCAGTTACATCTGTTGTTTTAACTTTAAAAAAATTAACTTGATTTTGAAATTCTTGTCTACTCTTTTAGAATTAAAATGCCTTGGAAATATTATCTCCAACTCCTTCTTGGAGGCTGAAATGTAAACCATCATTATTTTGGGAAATTTTGTGGAATATAAATAGATATAAGTGGTTTTAATGCCTTAAAATGAGTCATTTATATGGCGACATTAAAGTAGTGTGTACTCTCCTTTTCCTTAGCCCTTGCTGCCATCCCAGTACTGGTACTACATTGTGGAGATGAGTTTTTATTGGTCTCTCATATTTAGGCTTGGCTTTGATGTCAAGAGGAAGGTAAGTGTCTTACTTACAAAGGTACTTTATCCATTTTTTTGAAAATTTTCATCCCCTTGCCCAAAATGCTAATCTTTAAATTGTGTTTTTATGTGTTTTTAGTTTCAGTTTATAGCTTTTAATAGCACATAGAATAGTGAAAATTATACTCATGGCTTGGTGCCTTGGTAAGTATTTGTAATGAAACATTATAGACACTTTAACCTTGAAGCTCCATTCTTGTTCCATAAGAAAAGAACTCTCCTTTATGTTTTCTGTTTCTCTCTTTTGGTTTGGGAATTTAATGTTCTTCAGTGCAAAGCAGAAAAGTGCTAGTAGTTTTAATTCTGCAGCCACATCTTTTAGTTGATTACAAACCACTTTATATAATTCTTTTGATGTATTCAAAGACTTTGAAAACATTTTTTCGTTAATTCATCCAAGATCCTTGTGAGAAAACTTTGCTTCAGGCATTATTAGCTTGCTTTGTTTTCAGGGAAACTGAGTCACAGGCGTGCTGAATGCATCCTCTGAGGTCACAAAGTGAGACATTTTAGGAGCTGTTTGGTTATTACTGATTCCTGTTTGCTGGTACAGAAAACCATAGTAGATTATTCTCAATGCAGTCACAAGATTTCATCATATACCTTGGCAACACAGATCAAAAGATGAATACTCTTGACATATACTTCATGTGCTACCCTCTATGTGAAAGCAAAATTTGTATGATAAATAAAATTAAGTTGAATTCAATATTAAGGAGATAAAACTAAGTTGGGTTAACTAAATGATGTTTGTGTGAGTGTTGGTGTACATTATCCATCACTAAGGGGCCCAGTCAACTGCAGTCAACAGGAGATCTTAAAAGAAAACTTATAGAATGTAAGTATAAGAATATACTCTGAAAAAATCTGGTAGAAATGATCTCCTTTTCCGTAAAATTCAGTAATAACTATAGATAAACTGTTATTTAGTTTAGGCTAAGAATACATTGAAATTTAATTGGTTGAGTCATTTTCTCAGGGCGTAAAATTGCAAATAATCATTTTTTTAGAAGGTCTTCGTAGATATATTTAGGTAGGTTGATCCTGTAATGATCCTGTCTTTCTCCCACCTTTGATTTTTCAGTAGTTAATTTCTTTTCATTATTTGCAGGTGCATTGAGCACCTTTTCAAAAATTAAATGTAGATACAGGTCATTTGTTTATAAATACATCTCTTCAGAGACATAAAACTACTGGGAGGTGGATAAAGCACAGCCTGTGGAATCGGATGGCCTGGGTTTGGATCCCTGGCCTCACCTCTCACTAATATCTTGAACTAGTTGGTTAAACCCCCTAAACTTAATTTCCTCATCTATAGAGTGGAGCCAAATATAGTTCCTATTTCCTCTAGTTGGTGTGAGGATTAAGCAAGTTAATCCATACAAAGCACTTCCTAGTATACAGTAAGTGTTCAATAAATTAGGCTATTATTATTATCATATTTACTGTGTTACTTTGGCCACAAGGAAACTGACATCTTTAAGTTTTTAAAAACATCTCTATTGAGATATTCACATACCACACAATTCGTCCATCTAAAGTGCAGAATTCAGTGGTTTTGAGTATGTTCTTGGAGCTCTGCAATCATCACCACAGTCAATTTTAGAACATTTTCGTCACCCCTAAAGAAATCCTGTATTTTTTAGTGGTCACTCCTCATTTCTCCTCACCTCTCCAGCCCTAGGCAACTGCTCATCTACTTTCTGTCTCTAAGGATTTGCCTCTTCTGGTAGTTTCACAGAAACAGAATCATATAGTGTGTGTTTTTTGTGTGTCTGTCTTCTTTCACTTAGCATAATGTTTTCAAGGTTGAATGGGATATGCTGAAACATGTCTCAGTACTTCATTCCTTTTTATTGCTGAATAATAGTCCATTGTATGAGAATACTATGTTTTGTTTATCCATTTATCACTTGACATTCGAGTTGTTTTCCTTTTTGGATATTATGAATAATGCTGCTATGAACATTGAAATACAAGTTTTTGCATGGACATATGTTTTCATTTCTCTTCAGTGTCTACCTAAGAGCGAAATTGCTAGGCCCTATGGTAATTCTGTTTAATTTTTGGGGGAACTGCCAAACTATTTAGCAAAGCAGCTGCACCATTTTACATTCCTACTAGCAATGTGTAAGGATTCCAATTTCTCCACGTTGTTACCAACACTTATTATTGTTCATCTTTTTCATTATAACTATCCTAGTGGGTGTGAAGTGGCATCTCATTGTGGTTTTGATTCCCATTTTCCTGATGGCTGATGAGGTTGAGCATCTCTTCATGGGCTTATTGGCTGTTTGTATATTTTCTTTGCAGAAAACTTTCAAGTTCTTATGCTCAATTGATGTAGCTTTCCTTAGTCTGGATTTACTAATATAGTTACTCCACTTTCATTTGTTACTTAATTCACGTGCAGTAACTCTTATTTTAATGGTTGTGCAGTTTTTCTTTTGTTTTATTTTGTTTTTAAGATTTTATTTTTCCTTTTTCTCCCCAACGCCCCCTGGTACATTGTTGCATATATTTTTAGTTGTGGATCCTTCTAGTTGTGGCATGTGGGACGCCACCTCTGCATGGCTTGATGAGTAATGCCATGTCCATGCCCAGGATCCGAACTGGCGAAACCCTGGGCTGCCGTAGTGTAGCCCAAAAACTTAACCACTCGGCAACAGGGCCGGCCTGATTGTGCAGTTTATTACATCATATGTCTGTCTTTTTCCCTTTTTGGAATTAGCCAGGGAATAAACACTGTGAATGTGCACAGGACTATGCTTACATGTGTATGTATATTAAGTGTGTGTGTGTTCATAGATCCAGTGTGGGGGCGTGGGGAGAGCAGCAGATGTTAGGACTTAAATGACAACTTCTCAATGCTGTTTTAAAGTTAACTGACTTATCAGTGAGGATAATACTTGTCTTATTTCCCTCATCAGGATTGTGTTTAAGAATTAAAGTGAAAGTATTTTACAAATTTCAAAACATGCAGATGTACGTTATTGGATTTTTAAAATATTATTATTACTAGCTCTTCCAGTGATTAGGAAATAACTGTATTTGCTTAATGGTTTCCATTTTCCCCTTATTATGTAGGATTTTCTAGCTCATGTCGTCCACCACCTGGCTACTATTATTTTGTTCACCTTCTCTTGGTGTGCTAATTATCTTCGCATTGGGACCCTCTCGTTGATGTTGCACGATGTGGCTGACATTTGGCTGGAGGTAAATGTTTGCCATTAAAAAACTAATAAGAATACCACATCCTGGGTTTCTGTGACTCCCCACAGGAAGAATTGTCTGTGAGTGATTTAGCAGGGCTCTTCGTCCTGAAACACCCAAAGTCCACGGATGACTCTGGGTCCCGAGATCCTTCAACCTCAAAAAAATGAAGCCTTTTAGTTTTTAGTTTCCAACCTTTCTCCATGGCACTTGAGAGAGGTTGATTTGTGGGATTCTACTTATTAAAGTTGCGTGCAGATACTAGCTCAATAAGTAAGCTGAGATATTTGAAGGAGGAATAAACTCTAATCTTTTAAAAGGAAAACTGGGATTTATGGCATTATGGATTCTTAATGTTAGATGGCACCATATATGCACTTAAGCCAAAGCTGAATTCCCACTGAATGCTTGCACTGCCCAGCACTGATCCTCCTCCAGCTTTAAGGAATGAGAGCTGATGTTGATTTAAATGACATTTATTTTCTAAGGAAAGAATGTTTTGGAGCAGGAGACACTAAAACAAGAGTCTTCCTAGTCCAATACCACACAAAATATAAGAAACAAAGGGGGCCAGCCCAGGGGCGTAGCAGTTGAGTTTGCACACTCCACTTCAGCAGTCCGGGCTTTGCCAATTCAGATCCTGGGCGTGGACCAATATGCCACTTATCAAGCCATGCTGTGGCAGGCGTCCCACACATAAAGTAGAGGAAGATGGGCACAGATGTTAGCTCAGGGCCAGTCTTCTTCAGCAAAAAAGAGGAAGATTGGCAGCTGACGTTAGCTCAGGGCTAATCTTCCTCAAAAAAAAAAAATATATATATATATATATGAGACATTTTTTATATATATGTATTTATTTATTATTTTATTTAGTATATATAAATAAGTATATATACATAAGAAATAAAGCAAAATGAGGATTGTTTTCTTTACATGTTTCTGTTACGTATTTGTTCCTCTTTACCCTGAGGCAGTGGTCCAATGGTCCCCTTAACTGCCAGCTCTCCTGCTGTACTTAGAACCACCTTTCCTAGAGTTCAGATTTAACTTTACTCATTTATAATGAAGCAGGGAAAATGATGCTAACCCATTTTATATATGAAGAGCTAATAATTGAGTATGGGTTGATATGAAGAAGTTAAATTAAATTTAGTAGGATCTTGTTCTTCTAGAGCAGAGTTCAGCAGACTTTTAACGGGCCAGATAGTAAATCTAGCTTTGTGGGCCAGATAGGATCCCTTGTCACATAGTCTTTTTCTGTTATTTTTTTCTTTTCCCTTTAAAAAATGCGAAAACCATTTTTAACTCAAGAGCTGACCAGCTTTACCCCATAGGCTGGACTCTAATTAGCCAAACACTGTTCTAGATGTAACCAGAAGTCATTTGAAGCCATTGCAAAGAAAATGGCTACTGTTAAAATATTAGCTGTGTACAGAATTTTGTTTCTTGTATGTAATTGTAATTAGACATGTAAATCCCACTCTAAAGGTCAAGATTATTGTATGTGCTTCGGGCAGCAAATGGCTTAGCAAAAGAATGATTGTGCCAGTTTTTCCATGTGTTACTCTCTGAATATAGCCAGCTCTGTTATAATGACCTCTTTCTCTGATTGTATCTCAGTAAGCCTGCCTGATAATTAAGACCTCACTGGCCGTGACTTAAGGATTTTATGCTACTCTCTTGCTTCTAAACCCTCCAGTTCAATGACCTTTGGTGTGTGTTCACTGTAAAATCAGCTTCACTGTGTTGTTTGATTTTGGGACTGGGAGTAAGCACAATGACTTGTCCCTGCCTGCCCTCTCCTACCGTGTCATTGACACAACATAACTCCCTAGGTGACTTGGGCAAATCACTTAATGCTTTGCTTTCTATCCTCAGCTGTAACATGAGAAGTCATATCTACCTCTTAGGTATATTGTAAAGTTTAGCTCATTACTGTTTGAAAATGTTCCGAGGTCCTTAGGTAAAAAACAGAAGAAAAATGAAATGTTAAACTCAGAGATCCCTTCATGGATAAACTATGAGAACAGCTTCATGTTGTTAATGATCATGAATCATTCTTGATTCACAAGTCATGATCTAATTTGAGTTTCAATGAGCAAGCCCAGTTTCTTCTATCAGCTGGTGGTAGAGAAAACATTAAGTAGTGGCATGGGGCCTATTTTTTATATTCTCCAGGGGTGCCTATTCCACAGCTTCCTCGAGTGGTTTGTTTTAGTGTTTGTCCTCTCTGTCAAGTTCTAATTGAACCCAGACATGGTACAACTTTTGCCCCTTTTTAGACCTTCCTAATGGTGGAGCCTATTAATCTTTCATATTCCTCAAGATGGTTGGTGGGTCATTTATTAGCTCGCTCTCTGCAAGGAAAAACAGCCTGAACAGCTACAATTCTTATTCATAAGCAACCTTTTGCCTTCTTCATGCATCTTCCTGATCTTCTCTAGTTTTCCACATGTTCAAGATTGGATCCACAACCCAACACTTTCAGAATATCCTGACTGATGCTAAACAAAGGAGAGGGGTTACTGTCTGATGTCCATCTTTGCACAGTCCAGAATAGGCTGTGTCTGTATTTGCTCAAAGGAGTGCTACTTTGCCCTCCCAAGTGGGCTGTCTTCAGGTCTGTGCACATCTCCAGCTACCCAACTTGGCCTAGCCTGTGACCCTTCAAATGGCTCCCCACTCCATTCCAGGCACTCTGAACTTCTGATCTCTCTCCCCATACCCATCTCCCACCCACCTGGCGTCCTAGCCTTCTATCTCAGCAATTGAGGCTATTCCTTCTTGGTCCTTCTGCTAACCCCAAAGTCCGAAATATTCTTACCCTGTGTAAGTATGGGAAAGTATGGAAAATGCAATATACACTCTTCCTAAAATGTAAATATGCTGCCTCTCTTGTTGTAGAGGGGCCTTGAGCTTCTGGAGCGATTTCAGTTCTGAAACAGCCCAGGCCTAAGTCACGTTCCCTAGTGGGATGATCTGCACTCAACAACTCCTACTCCCCTCTCATCCCCAACTCCAGACGCTTTTCCATTCAGCCTTGGGCTCCACTGCATAATGCGAGAGAGAATCCTCATCAATTAACCTTCTAATACCACATTAAACAACCCTTTCTGTAATTCTTTTTATTCAACACAGATAACATAAGCAGAATGGACTAACATAAAGTAAGCAGGGAAAATCAAAAAGTAGTGCTTGAAATTTTATTTCAACCAGGACAGGGCACCAAGAGTTGCCTCCTAACTCTACCTCTTCTATCATCCGCCTTAAAGTAGCCTCCTTGATTGCAATGTCCCCAGCCCAGCCCAGGACTTCACTCATATCCCAACCTTTCTTCAATGGAGCTTTCTTCACAGTTAAATGGAGAAATTAAATAAATTCCCAAATAAAATGCATGCTAAAATTAATTATGTTAATTGTAGTGCTTGTGAAAGACAGGAGTGGTATTACAGTCATTTTAACCTATCCTTTTTTTAACATTATATTATGGAAAATTTCAAACATTTGACAAAATAAAGAGAAGAGTATAATGGACCCAGTGGATCCATCATCCATCTTTAACAGTTACCAATATGGTAAATCTTTTTTCATCTATTTCCCCATCTGCACCCCACCCCCCACCTAGATTGTTTTGAAGCAAATCCCAGACATCATTTCATTTATAAATATTTAACTTAAAATTTTTATGCTAATATCACTTTATCTGAATGCAATTTCTTTCTTTGTTTTTAGTCCGCTAAGATGTTCTCTTATGCAAGATGGAGGCAAACCTGCAACATCCTGTTTTTCATCTTCGCTGCTGTATTTTTAATCACCCGCCTCATTATTTTTCCCTTCTGGTGAGTAGACAAGATGCTGTGCCATGCCTTTGGTCACTGTGCTGAGGTGGCCCTGGCACGTTGTCAAAGTCAGAGCATTGCCTTTTCTTTCTTACATTGATCTCTAGTTATATGTGCCAAGTTCAGTTGGAGAAAAGAATATGAACTACTAATTTTTATAAATAATTAAAACAACACCTTCCAATGTGGAAAACGCTTATTACAAAGGGAGATGGAAAATGTGTAACCCAACGGGTAAGAAGCAACTCTTATTCTATGTCTTGTCTCATGAATAAGCATCTTTCTTTGTGATTAGCAGCTTTTGTAGTTATTCAGTGAAATGTCACTGGACAATTATCAGCTCTTTAAAAGAAAGGTGTGTCCCATGTTAAAATTACAGTAATTATAACCACCATTAATTGAATGCCAGACACTGGTTTAGGCCCTTTATATATCTTGGCACTAATCTACACAACAAATCGTAAAGATAGGTATCATCACTCCCACTTCACAGACGAGGAAACTGATGCACATTTCATTCTCTTTGATCACTGGTCCTACCAATGGTTTGGAGATCCTTTTAATATTGATTGGCTCTTTTTCAGTCTATTGATTTTGTTTAGCCAAGGGCTGGCAATGAAGAAGCTATATTGTGTCTCCCCTGACAGTCACTCCTTTGGCAAGCATAATTTTCCATGTGTTGACTGACAGAAACCAGAGGGAAAATGTGAGGAAGACTTTGATGTTTTGGAAGGAACAGCTTATAACCAACCATAGTTTGGGGCCAGTCTAGGAGTTTCAGATCCTCTCAAGAGAAAAAGTAGAGCTATTAAAGATTCTAGGTTCCAGGGGAAAGAGATGGAGAACCAGGTTCCAGGCCTGATTCTTGGTGAATAGACAGTACCCTTGACCAGCACCCAGAGAAGTCTGGTCTGATAGGTCCAAGGATGCTGCCCTACCTGTGGAAACCAGCTGCATTCCTTAAACAAGAACTGAGTGTCTTGATTAGATATTTTCTGGAGAGGAGCTGCAGAGTGCAGTGGCTAAGTGCATGGATGGAAGCAGTCCTGGGCTCAAATCCTGGCTCCCAATTACTACCTGTGTGATCTTGGACAGGTTAGATCATTTCTCTGTGCCTCAGTTTTCTCACCTGTAAAGTGGAAATAAGGGTTGTCAGGAGGCATACAGAAGTAATACCTATAAAATAGCTTAGAACAGTTTCTGGCGCATAGTAAGAATTCAGTAAATGCCAGCTATTATTACTAAAATTATTGAATTTCTCAGAAATTGGAGTTCAATCTGGAATCAAATCTGAGATGCATGTTTAGCATACTCTTCTTGGTTGATGAGCGACATTACCATGACTTTTGCTTTGGCTGAGCAAATGTGTTTGTGAAATTAGAATGCTGTGTGACAACAATTATTGATAGGATAAGTGTTGACTTGCAGATAACACTTGAATTGTGGCTTTTCAGTGTGACTTTCATGGCCCTGTAACCTGAGCATTTGTCCATCGACACTGCTCACTGTGTTCCGTGGATGCTATGTGTTCCAGTTATGTGTAGCTGCATACTGCGCCTTCTGAAATCTTAGTGGCTTGAGACAGCGGTGAGCAAACTTTTTCTGTAAAGTGCCACAGAATAACTATTTTAGGCTTCGAGGGCCACATATGGTCTTTGCTGCATATTTTTCTTTGTTTTGTTTATTCTTCAACCATTTAAAAATGTACCAAAACCAGCTTAACTCACAGGCTGTAGTAAAATTGGTTGCAGGCTAGATTTTACCACCAGGCCATAGTTTACGGACCTCTCTCTTAAAACAACAACATTTATTGATTATTATTATCTCTTATGGTTCTCTGAGGTGACTGGCCTCACCTAGATAGTTTCCACTCATGTAGTTACAGTCAGGTGGTGGTTGGACCATCAGATGGTAGCCAGAGTTGGAATTTTCCTGAAGGCTCTCTCACTCACATGGTTGAGGTAACATATATAAAATCAGCTGATCAATGGTGATTGTTGGTTGAGACCTCAGCTGGACCTGTCAGCTGAAACACCTGCACACGGCCCCTCCATTGGCCTGACCTCCTCACGGCATAGCAGCTGGATTTCAAGGGTGAGCAGCTCAAGAGAGAGAGGCAGATGCTGTATGTCCTTTTATAACCTGCGTTTAGAAGTCACATCATGTCACTTCCAACCTCATTTTCTTCACTGGATCCAGATCACTAAGGCCAGTTTATATTTAAGGGAAGGAAAATTAGCCTCCTTTTCTTGAAGGGAGTAATTTCAAAGAGTTCGTGAATGGATTTTATTTGTTTAAAGATTTTATTCTTTTTCCTTTTTCTCCCCAAAGCCCCCCAGTACATAGTTGTATATTCTTCATTGTGGGTTCTTCTAGTTGTGGCATGTGGGACGCTGCCTCAGCGTGGTTTGATGAGCAGTGCCATGTCCGCGCCCAGGATTCGAACCAAGGAAACACTGGGCTACCTGCAGCGGAGTGCACAAACTTAACCACTCGGCCACAGGGCCAGCCCCCGTGAATGGATTTTAAAAGCACACACCGTGGAAGCTCTCCATCTGAGAAGCTCTCTGAGAAGCTTCTAAGTATTGCTGTTGTGGTTGACTTTTAATTTAGCAATGACGGACATTTGCCTCAGACTTTCCCCTGATGTCTCAAAGTCAACAAGAAGCTTACTCTTGCCCGGTACACAATTGAACATGGTGTTGGAGTTGAGTGAAGTACAGTTGGTGTGTTACTTTCCCACACATCCTCGACTTTAAAAATCCTAGATTTAAAAGCTCATTCTCTTGCCAGCATTTCTGGATTTCAAGGAGAATTAGTTGCATGCATTTGGCATTTTCTTGATCTTGATGTTTCACTGAATTTACCAACCCACTACAGAGGGCAGCCAATACCACTGTTTGCTGTCTTTGGAGAGTTGGATTGCAAATAAACCATTATTAACAGACTTGACTATAAAAATTTTTTGCTGGTAAAAGTTTTTCTGTACTGACGTTGGTCCTTATTGTTCGGAAGATTGAGGAAAACCTCATCAAGCTATTGGAAGACTGGGAGACGGATTTTTCAGTGATTTTTGAAAGAATCAGTTGCAGTGTATTGTTCTAGCTTCAACAGTCTCCCCATCAACTTGGACATGTTACATAGCCATTGCGTGGTGCCAAAGAGGAAAAGTCAGTTCCTTGTTGTTAGCCTGGCCCAGCCATCTGTCTAAAACTTGTAACTCTGCCGACTCACTTTTCAAGGATATTTCACTAGTCCAGTTTTGTTGGGAATTTACTATGGACCAGACAACATGCAGATAATAGATCTATTTCAAGCTGCAGACACGTGAGATCTGCTTTGGGAGGCAGTTTACAATCTACTTGCTCTGTTCTTCCCCACTGCTTTTCTTGCATGTTTTGTGGTGAGATCAAGGGTCGAGTGGGAGAAAGTTGACTGGGGTGGTGCCCATCTGACATTTGTCTGTTCCTGTAACCATGTGTAGAAAATCGATGTAACTAGCTATTGCTGCCACTGACTGAGAATGGATGAATTAAGATCCCTGTGAAGAGCAGTAGGAGAGGAGAAGAGGGGACACAGTTCTACCTAAACCAAAGGAAAGTCATCAGAGGAAAGCAAAAGCGTTTGAGGCTGGTGGAGATACAAGCAAAGTTGAGGGTAATGGACAACTCCAGTTCTTTCTCTCAAGGTTGCCAGAAAATTTTCTCTCCTCATAAGGCCTGGGGCCTTGGTACTGAATAAGTTGAGGGGAGAGCACAAGTCTAATGGTGCTGTGGTCAGTTTCCATGCCCTCCTGGGATGGCGCAATGCCTATTGCACAGCCACCAGAGGAAAGGAGGGGCTTTGTGCAATGCGAGAATGGCTCTGCTGAAACTGGGGCCGCCCCTTTGAGCCACCGCTTGCAGATGCGTATCTCAGAACTAGAGTTTCCAGTTCTACTCCTTATGATGAAGGAGGGAGGAAGAATTCCCCCGCATGTGTTCAATGTCCTGTTCATCAGCGTGCCTTCAGAGGGGCTCCTTCCCTCACACCCATGTGCTTGGCACATCGTTTGCTGCTGATAAATTTATAAGGACAGCTACAACAATCACCTTCTTCAAACCAAAGAATTTTAGAATAAAGGACCTTATTCATAATTTAGTCCAACCCCTTTACTCATTTATTTATGTGGAAATAATTTCAAGTTTACAGGATAATTTCAAGTATATTACTGAGAACTCTTGTATATACCCTTTACCCAGATTGACCAGATAGCATTTCCCCATTTGCATTGTCATTCATTTTTTTCTCTCTCTCAATACACACACACACACACACGTGTACATGTATACGTATATACATATGTTTTTCTGAACCATTTGAAGGTTGCAAACGACATATCCTTTTAGTCCTAAATACTTCTGTGTGTTTCCTAAAAACAAATACTTTTTTTTTACAAAATCCTAATATAGTTATCAATTTCAGGAAATGTAACAATCTATCATCCATATTCCAATTTTGTCAGTTAATCCTAATGCCTTTTATTGCTTTTCCCTTTCACTACTGGATCTGGGCCAGGGTCACATATTGCATTCAGTTGTCATTCACCAGGAACAGCTCCTTAGCCCTCTTTGTCTTGCATGTCATCAAGGTTGTTGAAGTGTGTAGAACCCCCCTATTTATATTTCAGGTGAAGAGTTAAGATACCCAGGATCACACAACCAGTTGTGAAAGAACTAAGACTAGAAACAGGGGATTTGAAATACAAGACAGATATGTTTCAAATTAAATTACTAAATTGGATGATTAGGAGCAGGCATCATTTGCCATCCCTAAGTATTTATTGTTTTCTTCACCTACACAGTCACTTTGACATAAGACATCTCTGAAATAGAAAGTAGGCAATTACTCACCTGTAGAACCAGAATTTGTTATCCCGAAAAGGCTTACTGCTCACACCTACAATTAGCAAGATAAAAAGACCTTTAACTTTCAATTTTCATTAGAAAAATACAACTTTTTGGTGGCTTCGTTATCTAGTCCAGTAAAACCAACTACTATTTATACTAACAATGGGATTTTTTCCAACCATCTAAACTCCAGTGATTGAAGGAGTGAAGAGGGAAGCAAAGCTGGAGACAGGGTAAAGGCGCGGCTTTGCAGTCCACGTGCACAGTAGTAGTGTGTCCATTGGGACAGACTGAAGGCCAGCGGACAGAGCAGAGCAGTTCTGGGAACTGAGGAGTGCAGGAGTCTCTTGGCATTCTGTGTGAAAAGGGAAATTCCATTCAGCCTATAAGATAAGTGTGCAAGTGTTTGTGTGTTCATGCATGTGCTTGCACACATAACAAACGTGTGTTAAGGACAAAGCTGGGAAGGGCAGATGTGTTTATTTTTTTTTCTTCCCGTTCTTCTCTTAGCAAAGGAGAAGAAATTGAGACTGGGAGAGGGGACCATCCTTTAGTGAGGATACTGAGACCCATAGAAAGAGATCCTGAAAATGTTACTGCAGCCCCCCAACCTGCTGTCCCCAGGGCCACAACAGCTACTCCTTTCTGAACTCCTCTCCACTTCTTGGGCCTCCTGTCCCCTCTGTCGTCCCACAGAAAATGTTCAGTCAGCACAGAGTCCCTGCTGCTCCTGAGCCTGCTCCTCATCTCTAAAGCGGCTTCCTCCTCCTCTCCCCTCAGCAGAAATTCTGGCCCGTTCAGCACCACTCTTTCCTGGGTATTGCTCTCACTGTACTGTTGATGTCAGCCCTCTGTTGGGGGCGGAGGGGGGGCAATCGTCATCAGAGTGGTAGTGATAGTAATACTTATAACTACCAGTTTTTGAGTGCTTATTGTATGCTGAACTCTCCATTTGTCAATTCATTTAATCCTCATAACAACCTGATTAGGTGAGTGGTGGTGTTTTCATTTTACAGAAGAAACAAGCCCAGGAGGTTGAGTAACTTGCTGAAGATCACAGGGGAGCCTTGATCCAAATCTAGCGGACTCCAGAGCCCATGTTGTTGACCTCTCCTCTCTACAGTGGCTCAGCTCTCTCTGAAGGCATTTTCATGTCAATGGCAATCTCTTCCATTTCTAGGACTCTACAGTTTGCAAAGCCAGCCGTATGGTTCCCTGGAGCCTCCCAGTCAGAGGGGTGGGGTTAGTGACACCCTGTCCAGGGAATGTGAGGCTCAGAGTCTTCTGCAGGTTATGAGGCAAGACAATAGTGGCCTCAGCTCTGGAATCCGGCTCTGATGTTTCTGGGCAGTCTGTCACTCCCCTTTATAACTGGCAGAGCTTCCCAAAGCTCTTACAATGAAAGCCAAGCCACAAAACTTGACTTGCAGGACCAACATGAGACGGCTCCATTTACCTCTCCCACTTCATCTTATACGACTCTTCCCTGTCAGTCACTTCTCTCCCTTAAGCCACACTGGTCTTCTTTTAGCCCTTGAATTTTCCATAATGCATCATGCCTGAGGGCCTTTGTACATGTAGTTCCCTCTCATCGGAACCTTGTTTTCTGTGTCTTCTCTTCAACTAGAAGGAACAGGGAAATCTTAGTCCAGTAAGAACTTGGCAATATGCCCCTATCCTTTTTTCTTTCTTTGTATGGATCACAAGGAGTAATTGTATGTTTAGGTAATTATTCACATTCTCTGGTAGAATATGTACAGGAGATATTTTTGAGTAGTTCCTTTCTTAATTTTGACATTGCATTTTACAATTGAGAAAATGAACAAAGAAGTGACTCAAGGTTGCATAGAGCCAGGATTTTAAGTGGTAGAGCCAGGATTTTAGGAAAATATGTTTTTAAATAATGGGAGTGAGAAAAGTCTTTTAAAGCATAACATGCAAGTTAGATATAAAAGAAACAATTGATAAATTTGGTTACAAAAATATTTTTAAAATTGATGCCAAAAAACCCATAAACAATGTTGAAAGAATCAGACTTTGTGATGATATTTAACATGATAAAAAATTATGTTGATATCCTTAATATATAAAGAGCACTTATGAGGCAGTGGCAAAAGTAAATACTTTAATAGAAAAATGGACACATACCATGAACAAGCAGTTCACAAAGTATAAATCAAAATAATCAAATAAAATAACCAATTATATATATTAACTTTATAAGAAATAAAAATATAAATATAAATAGTGCAATGTTTTATTTATTTATTTATTTTTGTGAGGAAGATTGGCCCTGAACTAACATCTGTTGCCAATCCTCCTCTTTTTTTTTGCTTGAGGAAGATTAGTCCTGAGCTAACATCCGTGCCAATCTTCCTCCACTTTGTATGTGGGATGCCTTCACAGCATGGCTGACGAGTGGAGTTGATCTGCATGCAGGATCCAAACCCATGAACCCGAGCCACTGAAGTGGAATGTGCAGAACTCTAACCACCTGGCCTTGGGGCCAGCCTCCCAGCAGTGTGATGTTTCAGAGAGAGACTAACAAAATACGATGTTGGTCAAGATCTGAGGATCAGGTGCTCTCATACACTGGGTGCAAGACTGTAAATTGGTACAGTCTTGCTGGAAAGCAGTCTAGTATATTGCTCCAAAATGAAAAATAAGTATACTCTTTGATTCAGGATTTTAGCTATTCTCAGAAAATAATCAAGTGATTCTATCAAAATGTCTTTACAAGTAATTCTCAAAGTGTTCTTTATAATGTAATGAAAATTTGGGAACAAGTTAAATGTCAATAAGGGATAAGGTAAGTAAATTATGATATCTATAAAATGAATTTCTGTGCAGCTATTGGGATGGAATATAGTAGGGGTTGGCCAACTATGGCTCACAGGCCAAATCTAGCCCACTGACTGTTTTTGTTAATAAAGTTTTATTGGCACACAGCCACACCCATCAATTGGTGTATTATCTATGTCTGCTTTCACACTACAATGGCAGAGTGGAGTTGTTGCAATAGAGACTGAATGGTCCAGAGGCCTGAAATATGTACTATCTGTCCCTTTACAAAAAAGCTTGCTGACTCCTGCTATTAGATATGTTCATTGACTTGGAAAGCTCTTTGTAACATAGAGTGAAAAAGGCAGGGTACCAAATCACAGGCATAGTGTGATCCCTGTTGTATAAAATCATGTGGTGATGGGGAAGGGGAAGAAAAAAAGACCTTGAAGAATGTATTTTAGGAGAGATATCTCAAATTATGTTCACCAAAAGGGACTGGATTTCCTGTGAGTTGTGAGATTTTAAGTGATTTTTATTTAACCTCTTTGTATTTTTCTGTGATGCCTAAGTTTCTAAAAAATATTTGCATAAGTAAAATGGATAATGGCCATGATCTTTATTATATAGAGTTCAGAGTTTATGTACTTGTTTTTTGAATGGATAAGAATCTTGAGTGGTAACTCACAAAAGAGGAAATAGAGCTACTAAGCAGACATAGGGACTGTCAGAATGTTGCAAATAATGCAAATTGAAATTATTTTGCTTTTTAAATTAGCAAATTTTAAAGCCACCTGATACTGGTTGGAGGTTCAATGAAATACTTTCATAAATTGCCTGTGTCCATATGAAATACTTTTTCATAGATTGCTTGTGGCCTTGTAAATTGTTGTAATTTTGGAAAATAATTCGGCAAAGTTTTAATAGTGTTTAATATACACCTTGAATTTATGTACTTTTAATGCACACCTTGAAACAATAATCTCATATTTAAGAATATACACTTCTAAAGAAATAACCTTCAATTTGGGGAAGACTATATACTCCAAGTTGTCCAAGCAGTGTAAAATGTTTTTGATTTAAAGCTAAATGGAATTGAACATCAAATCCCACAAGTGCTACTTTTACTACTGTGGCAAAAACCTCTCTAGGACAATACCAAGTTGGTGGGAATGCAAAACAGCTACTCTGGAAAACAGGTTTTCAGTTTCTTATAAAATTAAATATAGGCTTACCATGTGATAACCGGCAGTTCCACCCTATGCCTTTACCCTTGAGAAATGAACACTTATGTTCACACAAAAACCTGTACATAGATATTTATAGCAATTCTATTTATAATTGTCAAAAACTGGAAACAATCCAAATGCTCTTCAGTGAGTGAACAGATAAATGGTGCTACATCTGTACAATGGAATACCACTCAGTAATAAAAAGGAACATGCTCCTGATACCCACAACAACTGGGGTGAATCTCAAAGGCACTGTGCCGAATGAAAAGGCAGTCTCAAAAACTGACCTGCTCTATGATTCCATATACGTGTGCTTCTTGAAAAGACAAAGTTAAAGGGATGGAGAGCAGATAAGTGGTTGCCAAGTGTTAGGCAGGGAGGAGCGTGTGACTGTAAACGGATAGCGCAAGCGGGTTTTTTGGGATGATGGAACTGTTCTGTATCCTAATGGTGGTGGTGGTTACACAAACCTATACATGTATTATAATTCATAGAACTGTAGGAGAAAAGTTTTTCTTATGCTTTGAAAAACCAGTAAAATAAAATTTTATTTTGTAGTTACTTCCAAACAGAATAGACAGAGAAATGGATGTTGCACTGATTGCAGAAAGTGTTCATAACTATTTCATGAAAATTGTACTTTTTTCCTAAAATAGTCAATTTTACTGTATGTTAATTTAAAAAATAAAATTAAAATAAATAGTTTAGCAAAAAACTGGAAGAAAATACACAAAAGTTACAATATTATTTGTTTAAAGTGATGGTATTATAGATAACTTTCTTTTTCTTATTTTCCCAATTTTATATGAATAAATTATTTTTATAATTATAGTAATGTACCTATAAACAAACTTATCCAAAAACTCTAAAATTATAGTAGTGTATGAAATTTGGGAAGGGAGCAGATAGCCTTTCATACTGGAATAGTATCTGAAAGCTCTGTGCATCCTGGGTCCTCAACGGGAGTTCAGATTGTGTCCAGGAGTCTATTTATGAAATTAAGAAAGTATGCAATTCACTTTAGAAAGTGGAAGTGAAGCGGGAGTAATAATGGAATTTTTGCTTCTTTAAAAGCCCATTTGCTCTGGAAAATTTATTTTTGTAGAATTCCCCATTTACCTTTGATGCCAAGTAAATGAAATTGTGTTATAAAGGCAATAACTGGATGTAAACATACTTCATCTCACTTGTTCTGAACATTTCCACCACCTCCTCCTGGGAGGGTGAGTAGGGTTAGCGTATGCTCTCCTGTTTGCAATGAGGAAACTGAGGTACAGAGACATTACAGTATAGGCAGTGTGGCGATAAAAATTCCATTTGCTTTAACTTTTCTCCCAGGAGGCAGACTGTATTTTTGTGTGTGATGTGCCAATAATGACATAAAAGGCAATATTATCATATTGTTTTCTCCTGAGAATTTCTTGAACATCATTAGAAATGAAATAAATGTTGTATACCTTGGGAGAAAAAATTATTTGTTTTCTCAATAGAAATTCACAAGTGCTTTGTCTGTAATGAAATACTCTCCTCTGTTTGGTTTTTCAGGATTTTATATTACACACTGATTCTGCCTCTGCACTACATTGAGCCTTTCTTTGCATACTTCTTCATCAACTTCCAGCTCATAGTCCTGCAAGCTCTTCACTTTTACTGGAGTTACTTCATCCTGAGGATGCTCAAAAGATGTGTGTTCATGAAGGTAAGGGCTGTCTGAGTCTACTACTCTTAACAAGCAGATTTCATTGCCAGATTGAAGGTGAGTCCAGACTGTGGAACATTCTAGTTAATTTATAGTTAACCAGAATTCTTTTTTTTCTTGATTTGATCATTATTGATAAAAATTTCTCTAAAATCTAATTAGATTTTTCATTAAGTGGGTCTCTAAGGTGCTTTCATGAAATTGCTTTTAGTAGAGGACAAGTTATTTTTAAGAAATTTTTATCCAGAAATTGATTGCTACTTTTTAAAGAACGTCCTAATGAGTCTAAATTTGCTCTAGTTTGGGACAACCATATTGGTGATAGTTGAGTAATATTTCAGGGCCTCATGTTTACCTTTGCTGAGCATCCAGTTTGCACACAATATTCTCCCCATGAGCTGAGCTTTCTCCTACTCTCTGAAATCATCATTTGCCTATACTTTTTTCCTGAAAACTTCTTCCCTAAATAATAGCAAATCAATAATACATTTTAGACGGTACAAGGTTTATTTTGTGCTGCTATGAATTCAGTTCTGGGCTTTAATTCCAGAACAGGAGAGGAGACAGCTGCAGAAATGAATAATACAAAATCACCACCTTTGGGTAAACAGCCCACAGTCTAGTGGGGAATACTCACCTACTTGCAACTACCTCTATTGTACAGAACGTCCTGTGCTAAAGAGAGGTCACAGAAACTTGCTGTGGAAGAAAAGATAAAAGAGAAATTAATTGACTCAAGGGGACCAGGGACAGTTTCACTGGGTAGACGGAATTTGATTTGAGCCTTTAAAGCTAGTAAAAAAAATCAGATCACAACCCCTTTGTATGGAAATCATACATCTGAGGGAGTTTTAATTAAAGATCTTTCAATGTGAAGGTTACGGCTGGCCCGTTTTCAGGTGTTACCATCCATGTATAACACAGCGTTATATCATCATCAGAATGAGTGACTTATATGTAACAGGTATGTTGGTAATTTATCTGATAAGGTCATTTTTTTGGTCAATTCTCTGATCAGTTCATTTTCCTACTTTAGTAAATGTGTCTGAAAGATCGTCGAAGAACTGACAAATGAAATGGACATTGCAATAATTGACCTCTGGGTTTTCTGCCATCTCTGAGCTTCTAGATTTGGACAGAGATGCAGGAAATTGGGCTACATTTAGATTAATCTCAAACCAAATCCTAAAAGTTGTTCTGTTTTTTTTTTTAACAAAATTACTGACTTGAGCTCGTTCTCTTCAGAGTAGACCCTCCCTTAAAGTTGGAGTGCCAAGAAAAAAAACTTTCATTGAATGTTTCTTGTTCATTAATATTCTAAACAGTTTTTCTATGATCTCTGCAAAAGTTATTTTATCTCGAAGTCATGAATAAAGTTGAAGGAGCTGAGATAAGGTTAGGAATTTGAGCAGTTAGACGATCTGCACACCCAGGGCTGGAGTGAAGGGAGGCGCTGAACTGAACCTGTCGTGCCTTTGGGTCAAGCCTTCCTGGAGCTCCTAGGAAGAAGCTGTTCATTATCAACTCGTGAGTGACAATAATTACAGGCCTGGAAGGGACCCAGGCAGAATAAAACTTGGAAACCAGAAGATACTCTTGTTTGGTTTCATCATAATTTTTATATTTCTCATCTCTGTTGGGTTGTGCCAGTCCTGATTAAAAACCCAGCAGGTTGGGGAGCTGTGGACAGGAATTCCTGATTTCTCATGCTGTACTTTGGAAAAGCTGTTTCCAATTGCAGTTTGACAGCAGTAGTGGAGGCCCCCGCGGCCCTAATCCTTGCAGTTCGTATGACTTCAGCTGGCTTGCATGTGCACTCTGTTTTCCATAGCAGTGGCAAAGCTGGCTGTGAAATCAGCTTATTCCTCCAAAGCCATAAAGCTTCCTTTTAAAGAATGCTATTTGAAGGCATGGTTGCACTGCAAAGGAGAGGAGAGGGAGAGAAGCAGGAGGTGAAATTCTTAGAGGAACAACTAACAAGTCAGTTTTGAGTTTTCAATTCCATTTAATAAATCTTTAGCATTTAATACACACCTCAGTTGTTCCTAGGGAGACTAATTCTTGCATATTTTAAAAACGGCATTGCAGAAGTTCATAGGCCTCTAAAAATCTCTTTTAAATCTTATTACAGATTGAGCAATTGTCCCTTCAAGTTCTTTATGCCAGGCAGCCCTTTTAATAAGTAATTTTGAATATACAAATAAATAAATAATTTGGGGAAACACACCACCCTGTTTTGGGTAAAAAGTTACAGAATAATGTATGAATCTTTTTGTGGTCTCCATAAATTTGCACTGTAGACTAAAAAGAAGAAAGTGATTATACTTCTTAAAAATAGTAATTTTTATAATATTCACATCTTATGTTCCCTAAGGGTCATCAAATGTATGTGATGAATGAGGACCTTTGCCATTTACTTCTGTTGTCAAATACCTTAAAATAACAATATCAGTATAATTTCAGGACACTAACAGATATGGACCATAGTGAGCAGGCATCTTGCTGCTTGAGAACAAGACTTGGCACTGAAACATAACTGGCTCCTGTGGAATGGGTGATTTTGTGGCAAACTACCAGCCCACACCTCACATTGGGAAGTATAACAGGCTGACGTATTCATCCTGTCATTCTCTTTGCGAACATAAGAAGTGCTTTCAGAGGGAATTAGAAAGAGCATAGCATGCTTTTGTTTAATATTACTTAAGAGAACTTGATCATTCTTAAGCTTTTATTTTCTTCTTTCTAAATATCATACTGGTTCCTAGCCAACTCAAGCATGTCTCTGTAACATCTTAGACTGGTACATAGCCAAGACATGGAGGGAGGGGCTGTAGCATACAGTGTTAAAGCCAGGATGGAGAAACTAGCCCCTTGGCAACCTGCCTCAGCCATCTGCACTCGACAGACAGTATCTCTCAAGTTCACAGAATGACATTTTACATGCACTGAGCTATTGTAGTTAAAGAAAGGAACCCTCTAATAAGCATGAGGAAACTGGGGCCTCAAGCAAATTCACACAATAATTTTATGGCAAAGCCAAGGATAGAACTGGAGTCTCTTAACTTGTAATACTTTAACTTTTATAATTATTCTTTATTCAAATTCAAGGAAGAAAATTATTAACCAGAAAATTAATTTAAAATACTTGTATGGGATAAAAAGTAGTGAGGACATAAACAAATTGAGTAATCAGGATAATAGATTAAAATACAGCACAAGTCCTTTAACTTATTTTTTTAAAAGCATAAGGAAATGTTTTGCAATTATTTAGTAATCCCAAATCACTTCCAGGTAGAGGAGTTAGGGTAATAGCCAAGAGGCCAGGCTCTGTGTGGGTTCAGATCACACTCTCCCACTGACTGGCTGTGCGACCTTGGGCATGTTACTTCTATTCATTGCCCCAGTTTCCTCATCTGTAAATGGAGGTGATGTTATTAGTACCAGCCTTATTTGAGAAAACCCTTAAAACAGTGTCTGGCCATAGTAAGCATGGGATAAATATTAGCTGCCATTATCGTTGTCATTATTACTGTTTACTCAGATTATTTGTGTCAAATCACAGAGAGCCTGTGCATTCCCAGTAGCCTGGCAGCCAGCTCCCCGTCCGGTCGTCTCTTTCTTTCACTTAGACTGTGCTGCAGCTGAGGTCAGATGTCAGAGTCCTTGACTTGCAGCCGAAGGCTCCAGTGACAATTTTCGACGTTGTCTTCTGCCAGTTGACTTTCATGACTCACATTCTAGATGATCCTTTTTGACACGCTCTCTCAGATGTCAGCATGTTAGGGAAGAAATACAGAATCTGTAACATCTGAGAAGCCCCAAGTCTCTGTTGTTAGTAGCTAACAGTGAGTCTGAGTGTTCGGCCCTTTGCTGAACCAGACTTCACAGAAATACCACAAAGACTGACGATTGAAATAGGCTAGTATAGAAATGCTATAAGTTTATATTTCCATATTTCTGAATATTTATACAGATTAACTAGTTTAACAATCTACACAAGAAACAACAGAATTTGTGACCTTGTAATGATAACACAAATAACTGTGCAAAGTTGCTTGGCTTGAAGAATTTCAAGTTGGAATATTCTTCAACACTATACATTCAGCCCAGCCTCAAAACGGAGAATCCTATAGAATTTTAGAACTAGAAGAGACCACTAAATGTCTACCAGGACACCATGATCCTCTCCTCAAAGCGCTACTGTTATGTTGCAGTTTACCCCTCACTTTCACATAAAATTGTGATCTCTATTTTGTAGAGGAAGAGAGTAAAGGTGAGTGAGAAGGCATATGACGTGCCCCAGCTCACGCAGGAGTGGGGATTCACGCCCGTGAAGCCTGAGCATTTAGAGCCCATGTTGCTAATGCTGTGCCCTTCTGCCTCCCTAGTCATTCTCTACTGTGAACATGTGTCCTCTGAATATGAGAAATACATATTTCATATGTGTGTGTGTTTATATGTGTTTCTCTATGTGGACACATACACACGTATATTTAGCATGGCTTATCCTCAGTTCTCACAAACTTCATCATCTTATCATTGACTTTGCTCAGTTGTCTTAGTTATCATTACTGTGCAAGTCATCAATGAATTCCAGCTCTTCATGGTGGGCAGTCTTTAGAAAATCTCATTAAGGATATTACCACGAGGGGATTTTCTGGCTTAAAGCAATTACAAACCTGAGTTTTTATAAACCCGAAAGGGTAGACTTGTTTAAAGAAGTCCAGGTAGAATATGCTACCATCTGCATGGCTCTAAGATAACAAAAGAAAGAAAATGTGTCATGAGGGAGAGGCAGGGCCCACAAGTAAACTGGCCTCTTCACAGCTCTCTGCCCCCAACAGAATTCCTGTTGCTTTGCCCTCAACTGGGAGGCCTCCGTAATAGACCCATAGGCACAACAAGGGCACTGAGATGAATGCTTGGGAGAAGACCCAACTTCACACTCACAATTTGAGATGGAAGCAGCACAGAACTTGAAGGAGGAGTTCACCTGCCCAATGGGGAAACGGAGGCTCAGAGGGAGAAAGGGGCTTCCTAAGCCTGTGTGAATCAGGACTAGACCCCACAGTGACCTTTTTAGTTGAATATCTCTTTTCTACACCAAGACAACATTGTCCAGGCATTTTCTTATACTGGAATGTTCAATATCTTTTTCCAACCTATTTGGATATTCTTCTCTTGTTTTTTTCTAAAATATTTCTTCTTTCTGTTAGGATAGTCATTGTGATTGCACACATCCAGATGCTGCAACACTCCTGCTGCTGCTGACGACAACAGCATATCTTTTCAGCTCTTAATTCCAGGCAAATTGACCTCTGATGGAGAAAGGTTATATCAGGATTTTTAAATACGTAAAACAAGATTTTGTTTCAGTTTTCCTTAATACACCCTGTTTCTTTGGAACTAGGCACAGAAAGCAGCTGAATGTGGATCATTACCTCTAGGAGATTTCAGCTGTTAGGTGTCTGTTTAAAAATGGCAAATCTGACTTCCCTGCAATTGCCCATGAATTGTGTAATTATCCAATGATTTTCCATACTTAATTTATCACATATTAGCTCCCTTTGTGCATACTCTTAAATTTCTTGTTTTACATGTTTTCTAGCAATGGTTTCTAAGATACTAGTTCTTTGGAGATATTGGACCACTCAAGTCCTTTGATCCATAGGAAGTCAACCAAAGCCATTGTAAAATGCAGGAACTTGTTCAAATGAGAGCTATCCAATGAAAGCATTTTTGAGGATAGCAGTGTGTTCTCAAATCCTGCCTTTCTTTCTTCTGTCTCAAAAGTCGACCCTGATGTTCCCCTGAGCCATTGATCATATCTTGCTGAAGCTGAAAAGCAGAGTAAGGGATGGGAGGTCTAAGTAAAAAGAGAGATAAAAGAAACTCTGATACCTCTTGTACTCATGATTTTAAAAATCATTTCATGAAAATGGAATGAAGTTTATTTATATATTCCTGAAAGAAACAGATATTCTTTATTTTATTAGTAGAGAAACAGACACACACCCACACACATACATAAATGTATACACAGATGTCTTATATGGAACTTGAGTTTCTATTTCTGCATCAGCCTAGACAAGGGGACAAGCACAATCCATGGCTTGTTAACAAATCTGCACATTTAGACCAGTATATGAAAGTTTTATTAATGGGCTATTTGGCCATAGAGATTGGTACAAGCAGGTGTGGGGGGAGAGTGTCCCTGTTAATCTCCCACAATTTTCTGTGGCTATGCCCCTCCTGTGGCCACCTCCTCACTCTGACTACATAAGTCTCAGAGTAGAGCTTTATGTAACACGAAAGAAACCTTATTCCTGAAAACTAATTCAGTTATAGATATGGGTAAAATAAATTAGTTTTTAAAACATTTTCATTTTGATTTATCATGTGGGCTTTAGTGCCTGAATGATTTACGATGCAGATGGCGTTATTCGTGTTCTGTTTTGGGAACAGCAAGTATGTCATTGTGGAACTCTAGACTCTCAATGGGGCTAATTTTCTGCAAATGGTGTCTTCTTGCCACATGTAACAGACTCAGGAAATCCTAAAGAGAGCAGCGCTGGGCACGCATACTCTCTGCCTGGCTCCGCAGCCCATTCTGAATGCGTGCCCTGAGATTTGTCCTTTCAGTCAGGCCTCAGCCTCAAGGTTGCTCCAAGCAACTTGAGTCCTGTATGTATGCTTCTGTAATATTTTTGATGTAAACCAGGAAAACTTGGTCATGTCTTTCAAAGGAATGGGATTGGGTATTCTCACTCATTTGGCTGGGTTGAGACCACTGACCCAGTCTCTCAAGCTCTCCATTGAGGCCTGACCACAACTGAGTCATGGGCTAAGGTCAGAGCTGGTCCTACACAGTAGTCACAAGGGGTAACTACTTATATCATGATTTGATAGAAGCCTCTAAATCTACCTGCACACCCAAAAATCTCCTTTACCCACTCATATGGGTGCAAGATGGTATGAAGAATGTGAAGACAGTGCAGCCTCTGGGAAGGCTCCAGGATTTGGCTGTCCAGAAAAAGAGAGTAAGGGGGGAGGGTAAAACTCAGTGAAGGCGTAGAGGAGACCTGAAGCCAACTTTGCCCACTTTCTGTAGTCATTGTTTCTTCCTCATATCAGTTGCAAGTATTTGTGTGTGTGTGTGTGTGTGTGCATAAGCAGGAGGATTTCAGGGGTGCTCTGGGGTTCTGCACCTGTGAGGGAGTGAAGGGAGCTGGCCCAGGCAGAGGGAGAAGTTGAACTGTAATGCAATTGCAACAAAGGCCTCAGTCAACCCTACAGAGAGCTCTAGAGTTGGGTGGGCCTTCAGAGATGTCCCACTTGAGGCAAAGGGACTGGACCTCTGTACCTAGACATTAACCTGTCGCTGAATGTAGGCTGCCCTCTGGAGAGGGAGCATAACTCTGGGCAAGGCAGCTCCCTTCAGCCAAGGATAACACAGAGAGGGACACAGCTGTGAGCCTCCCGCAGCTGGAGGGTTAGAGCTGCAGTCCTGAAGGGGCTTCTGGGCTGTGCACCAGTGTCCACCTGGCCCCATCTCTGCCTGCCCTACCGCAAACCTAACACGAGTCTCCACGAAGAGGACTGCGTTTACCCTCCGTAGTGAAGCACTAGGAATCAGACAGCGTGGGTTCCCAAACACTTAGCAGCAAGGCCTTGGAGAAATCCTTTATTGTTTTACCCTCTGTTTTCTCATTGGAGTTGATAACTGCTCTACCTTCCTTACGGGGTTATGGTAAGGATAAAATACCAAGGTATAAGTGAAACTACTCTCTAAACCGTGAGGCGTGGAGAAATCTGTGGTGCTACAAACCATAGAACTAGACACTCCATGTTTCTGAATCAATCTCAATTCCAGTAGTTTTGTCCTATTCTCCCCTCACTCCCAAGATGCTTGTTTCTCTCATGCTGTCAGTCTTTGAGCTGTGGAAAATAAGGAATTGAGCCCTAGCCCACCCAGGAGGTGCTGAAAGACTTTGCTGAGGCGTCTGGTGAGAAAACGTGCCACTTAGAGCTTTCTGGAGTGGGAAGGAGTGGGTGGGCTGTGGCTGCTGAGCTCCTGGACGCTGCCCTGTGGTGGGTTTGCAATCACGCCGGGCCTTGCCAAGAGGTTTCAGAAGGGTGTTGGGAGCGGAGCACTGGAGATCTGCTGATTCTGAATGCTTCATCTGCTTGCTCTCAGTCGCCAGTGGAGAAGGCAGCGCCCCAGCCCCCAGCCTCCACAGGAGGTCCTAGCAGTCAGGCTCACGTCTCCTCCCTCTGAGTGATGTGAATTCTGGAGGCATCTGTGAAATCAAGAGGCCTGCCTCTGTCTCAGGGTTTCTTAGCAGTGGCACTACTAACATTTTGGATTGGACAGTTCTTTGTTGTGGGGGCTGTCCTATGCATTGCAGGATGTTTAGTAGCACCCCTGCCTCTACTCACCAGGTGCTAGTAGCACTTTCACTCATAGTTGTGACAACCAAAAATGTCTCCAGATGTTGCCATATGTTCCCTGGGGGAAATAATCACCCTGGTTGAGAATCACTCCCTATCTGTACATATGTCCATTTCCTTCTCTGTGGAGGTAAATCATGCATTCTTCACCAAGCACAGAAAGAGCATTGTTTATAGATGTTTCAAAGGCTTCGTTTTGTCGCTGTATGTATTTATTTAGTCCTGTCCTTTGTGTTATTGTTGTTATGCATTTTAATTATATATTAATATATATTTATATATGAAAATATACATTTGCATGTAAATGTTAATTATATATTATAAACACTGTATTATATTGCTTTTTTTTTTTGCTTTAAACATTCAGTTATTTTCCAATGTGATAAAAAAGTTAATGTCTTTTGTATCTCCCTACATATTTACCATTTCTGGTTTTCTTCATTCCTTTGTGTAAATACAAGAATCCATCAGGTATCATTTTTTTTCTGTCCTTTTTCCTTCATGAAGACACTCATTTCTTGTAGTGCAGGTCTGCTGGTGATTAATTCTCTCAGCTTTTTATCTGTTTTGGTCTGAAAAAGTCTTTTTTTTTTCTTTCACTTAAAACAATTATTTTTGCTGGGTTTAGGATACCAGGGGATTTTTCTTTTCTTTTTTCTTTTGTTCACTACTTTAAGGACGTTGCTCCATTGTCTTCTGGCTTGCATACTTTCTGGTGAGAGATCTATTATCTCTTCTCTTTGCTACTCTAAATAATAGTTTTTTCTTCTGGCTGCTTTTGAGATTTTTCTCTAGCACTGGTTTTCAGCAATTTGATTATAATGTGTCTTTATGTGCTTTCCTTTATGTTTATTCTGTTTGGAGTTTGTCAAGCTTTGTAAATCTGAGTTTATTGTTTTCATCAAATTAAGATTTCAACGAATTTTTTAAAATTTCTTCTGTGGTCCCTTCTCTGCCGTCTACTCCTGGGACTTCAATTACCATTTCATTGCCTACAAGTCATTGATGTTTTATTCATTTTCAGTCTTTTTATTTCTCCTCTATGCTTCATTTTGAATAATTTCTATTTCTATGTCTTCAAGATTTTTGATCTTTTCTTTTGTAGTGTCTAATCAGTAGTTAACCTCATCTACTGTATTTTTTTATTTCAGATATTGTATTTTTCATCTCAATAGATTACATTCTTGTCTTTTTTATATCTTCCATTTGTCTCATTATGTTCATGTTTTTCTCTACCTCCTTAAATATATGGGGCATATTTATAATAGCTATTTTAAACATCTTTCTCTGCTAACTCCATCATCTCTGATATTCCTGAATTTGTTTCTATTAATTGAATTTTCTCTGGTTATGTGCCATATTTTCCAACTTCTTTGCAAACCTGGTAATTTTTGATTTGATGTCAGACATTTTGAATTTTACATTCTTGGATGCTAGATTTTGTTGTATTCCTTTAAATAGTGTATTTGTATGTGTTACAAATAGTGCATTTTGTTTTGTATGCAATTAAGTTGCTTGTAATAAGTTTGATCCTTTCAAGTCCTGCTTTTAAGCTTTGTTAAGATGAGATCAGATGGTGAACTTTTAGTCTATGGCTATTAATTGGAGTCCTTCTTAGTAATCTCCTTGCTGCCCATATACTAAGTTCTTTCTATTCTGGCTGGTGAGAAGACAGCAAATTGCCAACCCAGTATGAGCTCCAGGGGTTGTTTTGCCAGCTCCTTTCTGGTGGTTCTTTGCCTGGCTTCAGGTAGTTTCCTCCCACACATGCACAGGTCAGTACTCAGCCAAAGACTGAAGGGGACCCCACTGCAGATCTCTGGAGCGCTCTCTCTGTGTACCTTCCTTCTCTCCAGCATTCTACCCCACAAATTCTAGCTTCCTTGGCTTTAGTGAACTCCAATCTCTATTCCTTCAACTCATTGGCACCACTGGTCTCTGTTTGGGTTCTTTGCTGTGCTTCAGCTTGGAGACTTCCTCTAGGCAGTGAGCTGGGGCAGTCGAAGGGCTCCCCCACTTCATTTCTCTTTTCTGAGAAATCACAGTCCTGAGCTGCTTATTAAACAGTGTTTAAAAACTATTATTTCATGCATTTTACACAGTTTTCTAGTTGTTTAGCACGCTAGGATAATCTAGTCCCTGTTTTTCCATCATGACCAGAAGCGGAAGTCACAGTATTTTGCTTTCTAAATAATGATAGTTAATATACTTCCTGAGACAGACTGTTTCATTTTTCAAACAAGTATAACTGTTAGGTAGTTCCTTCTTTGTTCCTGATTTTTCCCTCTAGGCCAGTGCTGTCCAATTAAAATATAATGTGAACTACAAATATAATTTTAAGTTATCTAGTAATGTCATTTAAAGAATAATAAGAAACATGTGAAATTAATCTTAATAATATATTTAACAGTATAAGCAAAATATCATTTCAATTTTTCCTGATGTATATTTTGCCTAGTAGGTATTTTAATCAGGGGAGGATTATAGTTATATTTAAGACTAATATAGTGATTTAGCAATCAAAGTAAAAAATTGTTAATGAGACATTTTTCATACTAAGTCCTTGAAATCCAGTGTAGATTTTACACTGAGAACATATCTCAATTTGGACTCACCACGTTTTGAGTGCTCAAAAGGCACATGTGGTGAGTGGCTACCACACTGGTTATTGTAGGTCCTGGCTCTAGAGTAACAATTCTACTTCTCTTCTGCTGCATATGGGCAGGTAGTGGGATATATTCCCATGTGTGTTCTGTTCCCATGGGATCCCTCATGTTATACTCAGTTATAATATGCTGGCTGTACCCACTGCCCTTTCCACTCAATAAAGCTTCTCAGCTTGTGAGCAAGGGAGGATGACACTATCCTAGGGATAGCTGCTCTTTTTTTTTCTTCTTAAGCCAACCATTGCCTTGTTTCTTTTTCTTTTCTGCAGAATTCTTCATTTTCTTCTCTTATTTCCTTCATCTTCATTGCTCATCTCCAAGTATCACCTCTTCTCTATATGCCTGATTCTCTCCCACAAGCTCTGCTTCTCTGAGGCTGACACTTCCTGTCTCACACTTTGGAACTCCTTCTCTTTAATAAGGGCTATGAACTACCAGGTCTCAGCCTGTGCATTTATGATTTCCCTTTCCTTTCAAGGGGTGATTTTTCTATGCTGCTTCTAAGTCCTATACTCCCACCCTGCTCATTTTTCTAACTTCCCTTTCCCCACTTCCCCAGCCACAAGCTAGAGGGCTGTTGGAGCTCATTGGAATTTGTATATTCTTTCTTCTTCTTATAAATAATTTGGACAGTGTTCACACTTTCCCAGGAAAATTAAAGGCATGTGTCCATGTTAATTCTATAATTATTTTGAGATAGTGAGGGGGAAATTTGGAATTAGGCTACCATTGTTCTTCAAAGCCAAAAGTCCTCAAGTAAATCATTTGCAAACTTAGGTGCTTAAAGTGTTTTAATAACAGACTTCTTACCACATTCCTCGAAAGTGGTCTTATCAAATCTCAGTTGTGGAGGACTGTGCAGAGTGGCATGGAACCACATGGTACCACTTAGATACCAACATTATGCCTTACCACCGCTTTCTGGCTCTATTTCTGCAGGCTAAACATTTCCAGTTCTTTCAACCATACCTTGTAAGGTATGCTGTTGAATCTTTTCTCCTGATCACTCTCTTGTTTCATTTGATCCAGAGTCTCCTTTGAATAAACACAGATTTCTAGATAAGGTCTGCCTAATACAAAATCAGGCAGGTCTGATGTCTCCTTTTGTGAAAACTCTGCTTCCAATGATACAGTCAAGTTTTGTATTGAGTTGCTGGTAGTCACATTATTCTGTTAATTCATATTGAGCTTGAAATTGATTAAAGCCTCTGTGTCTTTTTCACATGGGCCAAGCCACAATTCTTCCATTTGGGGATTGTCTGGTGATGGTGGTGATTTTTGTTGAAAGTTACATTCCTTCTTGTTAAACTCCATTTTGCTTGATCAGCTTACCATTTGAGCCTTTTGTTTAAGAATGGGGAAGCCTGACATTTGGTGACAGGTGCATAAAAATTCCTGAGGACCTTTTGTCTAAAAGGCCTATTAAAAGAATTCAGGAATGTTCTATGTAAGCCAGCTCATGAAAACGTCATGATTATTTTGCCTGGTATATATTTTAATCAAGGGAGGATTGCAATCATATTTAAGGCTAACACAGAATAAGGTATACCGCTTGCACCCAGAAAAAGATCTCCCAGAAGTCCCACATTTTATTTCCGATCACCTTGTTACATACTGGCTGTGTTGACTAAAATGGACTAGAATGGCCTGTAGAGCTTTAAAAGGAAAATACTCATGGCCAGGTCCTAACTCAGACCAATTAACTCAGAATCTATGGGGACAGGACCCAGACTTTAGAATTTTTTTTTTTTACTATTTTTTTAATTTTAATTTTTGTTTTTATAGCAGTAACATTGGATTCTAACATTATATAACTTTCAGATGTACATCATAATATACTTCAAATTCTGTGTAGATTACATCATGTTCACCACCCAAAGACTAATTATAATCCATCACCACACATATGTGCCTAATCACCCCTTTCCTCCTCTCCTCTCCCCCCTTCCCCTCTGGTAACCATCAGTCCAATCTCTTTTGCTATGTCTTTGTTTGTTTTTGTTTTTATGTTCTACTTATGAGTGAGATCATATGGTATTTGACTTTCTCCCTCTGACTTATTTCACTTAGCATGATACCCTCAAGGTCCACGCATGTTGTCACAAATGGCTGGATTTCATCCTTTCTTATGGCTGAGTAGTATTCCATTGTGTATATATACCACATCTTCTTTATCCATTCGTCCCTTGACGGGCACCTAGGTTGCTTCCAAGTCTTGGCTATTGTGTATAATGCTGCAATGACCATAGGGGTGCATGTATCTTTATGCGTTTGTGTTTTCAAGTTCTTCGGATAAATACCCAGCAAGAGAATATCTGGATCATATGGTAGATCTATTCTTAATTTCCTGAGGATATTCCGTACTGTTTTCCATAGTGGCTGTACCAGTTTACACTCCCACCAGCCATGTACAAAGGTTCCCTTCTCCCCACATCCTCTCCAACATCTGTTGTTTCCTGTCTTGTTAATTATATCCATTCTGATTTGAATGAGGTGATATCTCATTGTAGTTTTGATTTGCATTTCCCTGATAGTTAATGATGCTGAACATGTTTTCATGTACCTGTTGGCCATCTGTATATCTTCTTTGGAGAAATCTCTGTTCAGATCTTTTGCCCATTTTTCAATTGGATTGTTGGTTTTTTGGTTGTTGAGACGTATGAATTCTTTGTATATTTTGGATATTAACCCCTTATCTGATATATGGTTTGTGAATATCTTCTCCCAATTGTTAGGTTATCTTTTCATTTTGTTGATGGTCTCCTTTGCTGTGCAGAAGCTTTTTAGTTTGATGTAGTCCCATTTGTTTAATTTTTCTTTTGTTTCCCTTGCCTGGTCAGACGTGGTACTTGAAAATATGCTGCTAAGACCGATGTCAAAGAGCGTGCTGCCTATGTTTTCTTCTAGAAGTTTCATGGTTTCGGGTCTTACATTCAAGTCTTTAATCCACTTTGAGTTGATTTTTGTGCACGGTGTAAGATGATGGTCCACTTTCATTCTTTTGCATGTGGCTGTCCAGTTTTCCCAACACCATTTATGGAAGAGACTCTCCTTTCTCCATTATATCCTCTTGGCTCCCTTGTTGAAAATTAGCTGTCCATAGATGTGTGGGTTTATTTCTGGGCTCTCGATTCTGTTCCATTGATCCTTGTGTCTGTTTCTGTGCCAGTACCATGCTGTTTTGGTTACCATAGCTTTGTAGAATATTTTGAAATCAGGGAGTGTGATACCTCCAGCTTTGTTCTTTTTCCTCAGGATTCCTTTGGCTATTTGGGGTCTTTTATTGTTCCAGACTTTGGAATTTTTAACAGTCCTCTTCTTCCCCCAGCTTAAGTGATTCACTCGGCCTCTCGGGTTGAAAGCCACTAGATTAGGTGGAGAAGACCAGCTGTGTGTGCGTGTCCTCTCCACAACTAGACAAGCGTACGTGGATCTCTGCTTTCTAAAAAGGAGAGATAGCTGTACTCTTCCCCATGTTTGTAGAGTTTGTTGAAGTGACCACAACAAATACTCCCATCTTGCAGATTTTGACAAGAGCAGTAGACTTCCATGTTACATAGGTGTTCTATGCTAAAAACATCCTTATAAATGAAAATTCAGACTGTTGAAACAAGCACTTAGATATTCTTTGTAGAAATCAGAATTCTTTAAATAGGACAATTATCTGGAAAATTAAAACCACGACTTATTTTACAAAATGAGTTAACTAATTATTTTAAAACAACTGTCTATTATAGAAATGAGATATATTTGTAACTTTATATTGCCTTTCTGGACTGAAAAGACTCATGACATACAGAGATTAAGGAAATCAAAATTATATGAAATCATGGAGTTTTAAAACTTGAAAGACCCTTAGGTGACCCTCTGCTTCAACTTCTTCTTTTTATGGAGAGCAGTAAGCTAGAGAGGGTCTGTGGCCTAACAAACCACCCGCTAAGCACAGCCCCTGAGAGCTGGTCAGAAGTGCGACATCCCAGGCCCCATGGAGACCTTCTGAAGGAGAGGCTGTGTTCTATCAAGAACCCTAGGTGACTCAGAGGCACATTAAAGGTTGAGGAGCACTGGTCTAGAATTCATGTTCCACATTACTAAAAGGAAATGTCCGTGTGTAGCCAGGTTTCATAGAATCCAATTTAAATTTAATGCAACTCCTTTGAGGAGGAAAAAAAAGGAAAAACTCAGTTGTTTTTTTCTGTGACCTTGTCAGCTTGGATAATAAGAACTAATATAACAAAAAGGAATGTATTTTGATAGTAGTTCAGAAAATTGAACTTTTTGACTGAATGCACTTCTTTTTTCGTACAGTTAAAGCTAAAAGTTTGCTTTCAAAACAGCATAAAATGCTTATTATATTGTTCTTTGTTTCATTGCCAGCTGTGGATTTAGATGTGGAGCCATTCAGAAAACAGTGGGACGTTATGAGTCATTCATGACCTCCTGGGCTTTTGACATTATTGTAAAACCACAGATTTCCAAGCACAGAGTTTAGTTAAGGCATTTCAAAAACACAGCTCTGCAATTTTATTGAAGCTGTGGTTGCAGATGTCATTCCTAGAGGTGTATGGAAGTGCTGTGGCGCAGATTATTCATTTATTGGAAATGAACATTTTATCCTATTAGCATTGGTGTATGTTTTCCTCCTTGTCAAAGTTTATTTTGTTTGGTAATCCTTGCAATAATTTTTGAAGAATACAGAACAGGGTCAGATACTTACCTTCACTACTTGACAAATCATGATTAATTGAGAAAGATATAGATATAGATATATATTCTGGAATCTTAAATACAAGAAAAAATTACACAAAAAATAAAGCCCAAAGTGTAGACATCAGAGTTTGACTCTAAATTTGTTGTACTCACTTGGTTTTTTTGTGGAGATAAAAGTGGTAAGTTTGGTATTAATTGCGTGATGCTGGTTGTGTTACACACACAGTGCAATGCAGGGAGACGGCTGTAGATAGGAATATGTTCTCATAAAATACGCAGGATGGTGAGGGGTTTTGATGCTGTCATATGCGCAGCGACGGAAGGAAATGGGAATTTGTAGCTTGAAGAAAAGTTAATTATTTTTAAATGTTTGAAAAATTGATCAATATTTGAAGGAAGTACACACACTCCCTTTGGACAAGGAGGCAGATTTTAGCACCATATGAAAAAGGAAGCAGGTAATGAATTACTTGAGATGTTCAGGCAGGACTATGTACATCTTTTTTTCGAGTTATTAAAAAGGGCATACCAGCATCAAATAGAAACTAGATTAGATGAGCTTAAAAGCCCCTTCCAAACCTGGAGGCCTTTGGGCAGTGTTCTTTCTTAAGTAATACTCCCTCTATATATTGAATGTTGCCATTCCAATCCAAGCCACTGGCATTTCTCCCCTGGACTGTGACCACAGCCTCCTAAGTATTTCACCTATGACGACTCTGGACTCCCTCCAACCAATTCTGTGCAGCAATGGGGAACCCTGTTACATATAAACCAGCTCCCGAGAACAGACACCTTGTCTGTTTTGGTCACTGATATGCTCCCAACTCCTCGAACAGTGCTACACAGTGCTTTTGAATTGGATTTAGAAGTAAATTTGAACTTCTGACCATGACCTCTGAAATCCATAATCTGATCCATGCTTGTTCCCTGACCTCATCTTAGGTCATGCTCCATCTTTCTTACCGTGTTTTAGCCACACTGGCCTTTCTGATCCCTGAACATGCCAACATTTTTCCCATCTCAGGGCCTTTGCACATACTATTTCTTCTTAAAATGCCCTTTACCCTATTGTTTCCCAACCACTCCTACTTTATCTCCAGGTTATATCCTTTGAGTTCCATTTCCTTAACAGGGCCTTCCTGGCATCACCCCCATCTGAGTGAGATCCCTGATTTACATATCATGTTTTTCTACTTCATAACACTTATAAATATGAACTTATATATTTATTGTTATGTATTTGATCCCTGAGGGTTTGGATCTTTCAATAGATTATAAGTTAGTTGAAGACAGAGACTGTTATACTCCTGATATCTTACACAGACACAGAAGCTCAAGAAATATTTTTGAATCAGTGATTCTCAACCTGGGCGATTTTGCCCCCGAGGGACATTTGACAATTTCTGGTTGTCACAACTGGTTTCTAGTGGACAGAGACTGAGCATACTTACTGCTAAACCTCCTAGAATGGGCAGAATAGTCCCCACACACAGAATTCTCTGGCCACAATGTCAGCAGTGCCCAAGCTGAGACTCCTGGGATGAATGGGTGAGCTCCACTTCTGCTTGATTCCTCTCCATGGTTGGTGTTGTCCCCAAATTATTCCTTGCTTTCCCATCTGTTAGTGTCATCCCTTCCAGAGAGAAGTTAGGTTTATGCAGGAGCAGTCACACTAGTTTTTGAGAAGCCAAGCTTTCCATAGTTAACTGGTTAGCATTTCTTCAGATGTAAATATTGTCAGTTTAAAATTACTCAAATGATAATCAGAAATGATTGCCAGCCATTTCCTTTTTAAATAAGGCAACTGCATTTGGAAAGTTCTGATGGATTGAGAGCATGAGACTGTAGCTAATTGTTCAGTTGTAACCGAGAGAAGATGATGACTTTTGTAGCACTCTGCACTACGACCTTCAGTTCCTCCGTCAGTATGTACAGTTGTGTTGGGAAGGGCACACCAGGTGAGGTTGGGTTGACCATGCTGAGCAGTCATTGTTCGTTCATTCTAATTCGCTAGTGATTGTTTCTCCCTCATCATTTTTTCACCTCTTGACCTTGTTGAATGTTGGGTCTAAGCCAGCAGAACTGTTCATATCCTAGAGGCAGCACTTCTCACCTCCTGCCTTGTACACACGCCTTTATCTCCCCGGGAATCAGATTCCAAGTTTGACTATACAGCTTCTCATCTCTAGTTCAAGCCATCCTCCATGTGAGCAAATCTGCCAAGGTTACTACTTGTTAAACATTTCGTCCAGCTCTATAGTCAGTCTAGGACAGTGCTTCCCAGCCTTTATCACCTCAGGGCCCCGGAGAAATGGATATTTGTGCAGCACACTCAAGTAAACTGACGTGGCAAAGCAGGAGGAGACTAGGGCTGTGGGAGCTGCCCCACAGGCCTAGGGGATCAATATCTCAGCATATCTTTCCACCTCTTCCTGGCACGTCAGTTGGGAAACTCAGGTATAGAAGAGCCTCATGTAATGGCATCTCAGTTCTGGGCCAGTAGGTGATAATGTCATGTATTTCCTTTGAAAGCGGGCTGGCGGATTGGAGTTGTCTAAGAACAAATCATACGTTGTCTATCCCTAGACAAGGGCAGGCGAGATACTTTGTGACTTTTTCTTATTGAGGAATCTTGCCAACAATGGCAACTGGCTCCTCTGAGCCAGGGAAGCAACACTGTCTCACAGGAACTATCTGAAGTGACTGGCAGAAGTCCTGCAGCAGAGGTCAGCAGGGGTCTTTTGGGACCCAAACCTTTGCCACTGTGTCTCAGAGGGCCAGCCTGTGCGGCACAGCTCAGCTGACTGCTGACCTCTGTACTCAGAGGTCCTAGGTGGAGTTTGCCAACGGGCCGAGCCAGCTCAGAATCTGGAGCTTGGCTGCAGAGATTTGAGGCAACTTGGAAATCACTGAAGACAAGAGTGCAGGGGCCTTGATCAAAGAGCTCAGCTGAGTGCATAGGCTGGGGAACAAGGGCGCCCATAAAGGGCAGGACTGGAGAATGGTCTGCAGGTTTTTGCCTGGAGCAACTGAGTGACTGGTGGTGCCATTTGCCGGAATATGGAAAAGAAAAGGTGGTGATAGAGGAAGAGACTAGAGTCTGATAAGACCGTTAGACAGCTCAGAGGAGATTGTCTAGCTACTGATCATTTGACTTTGAGCCTGGAAGAGAGGTCCACACTGGGATATAAATTTGGGAGTCATCTGCATTTAATTGTTTTTTAAGGTTGTGGTATTAGATTCATTTGTTTACTCACTCATCAAATATATACTGAGTGCCTACTGTGTGCTAGATGAAATCACCTAAGAGAAACTAGAGAAGAAAGATGGTACCTCCTGGTATATTCTACCCAACCCTGTTCTCCTCTCTCCCCCTGCAGAGGGAACCCCTAAAGCTGGTGTCTTCCCACCTGTGCTTTTATGTGCTTATTATTTTTAGATATAGCCACAAACATTACAGTATTGTTTTCTTGTTTTTAAGCTTTACCTAAATGATATGATCTAGTATATATATACTTGTGCAACTTGTTTTCTTCACTTATTAAAGTATTATTCATATTGATATATATAACTCTGTAGATCAATTCATTTAACTCCTGTATAGTATTCCATCATATGACTATTCCCCAGGCTGTTTATCCTCCTGTTCATAGTCAGTGCTACCATAAATGTCCTTATGTGGGTCTCCTCGTGTGAGAGTTTCTCTGTAGGTGCAATTGCTGAGTCAAATTTACTAGATGTGGCCAGTTCTTCAAACCAAGCGGATGTTTCTCTTTCCCCATAGCCTCACCAGCTGTTTGTTATTATCAGACTTTTCAGTTCGATGAATGTGAGATTTTTGTCTCATTTTAATTTGCATTTTCCTGATTATTAAGAGTAGGCGTCTTGTATAGTTCATTAGTCAATAGTGTTGCCTCTTCTGTGAATTGCCTGTTCATATCCTTTGCCTGCTTTTCTGTCACATTGGATTTTTTTCCTTTGTAATGGTGCATATGAGTTCTTTGTTAGATGCTAATATTTGAAACAAACTTTAACGTTTAAATTTTAATACACATTTTCTGGGTCATATACTTAATCCTGTCTTGCCATGGTTATTTCCTAAGTGTTGCTTATCTAAATCCTAGTGTTTTTTTTTTCAAAATTGTTTTGCATATCTTTGTCCAGTTAGAGTTGTAGATCTTTCAGGCTATAGAATCTAAAACTGTTTCTAAAGGATGAAAAATGTGGAAATTTAGAGAATATGCTAATTTTAATGGTTTTAATCCCTAAAGCAAATTACATTTATGAAATTAAATCATTTTCTACATCTGTCACAATGTGTTGATTACTACAGACTCTGGTGCATTTTATACTTATTTTTAGGTAATACAGAGAATATGAAAGAAATCCATGCGTTTATGTCAAGAGCCATGTAGTATGATCTGAGCTCTGCTGCCTCTGCACGGTGTCACTGAGCTGGGTGGGACTGAGTCCTGGAGCTTTTATCTCATCTGGACAATGAACATGCCTGCCCAGACACTCTCCAGAATCCATCTAGCCCTAAAACCCCTTTTTCTCTTAGAAGCTCATTTTTAAAAGCCTGTGAGCCTTAGCAAAATGAAATCATTTCTTAAGGAAATTAGCTACGTTGATAGCAGCAGGCGTAACGAAAATAAAAACCATCAGTGGAAAACAGAATATATTCTATTTTGCACTGGTGAATTGGGACAATTTAAAAAGCAACTTTTGAGTCTGGTTCTGAAATTCAAGAGGAGGCATTCTATGTATAGAGAGCAGTCACGAAAATTGGCTGCGTTTTCCTTCTGCAAATCAGAGGACCGTGAATAAGCCAATCTTAGGGCATGGTTTTTAGACACTTGGATTCAAACTCCCCAGAACTTGAAAGACTTCGGGGACTGCTTTGACTTGCACTCAGGACTGTAGGAAGCCGGGGCTGTAGTCTTCCTCCTGGTATTCTGTATCTGACAGACACCAACCAAAGCTAATTACTGTGCGATATTACAGGTTCAAGCATTTTTTTCATGAGCCCCCCTCAAAGGAAAAGATGAGTAGGAGCAGTTGGAAGTGTGTCCATTACTTTGGGGATACTCCAGTGCTCACATGAGTGTCTTTGGATGTGCTTCAGTCCAGCTCTGCGGCCCTGCTCCTAGAACACACCTTTCAAAGGAGAATTTTGACGTCAACATCACTTTAATCTGGGAAGGTCGTTTTGGTCCCAGTTTCAGGGTTTTCTGTTGCTCTTAGTGTATGGGATGCCCTCAGACTGATTGCAGGTCTCCCTTCATAGGTGCTGTGATTTCACCCCATCCTCTGAATGCATGTCTTCTCTGCCCTCTTGGAGTGCCATGCTGGTGACATTCACCAGCGCTGGTGCCGTTTAATGATGTGGTGGCTCCAAAGCCTCTATTAAGACTAATAACAAGGTCTCTCCTAAACAAGTAACTTGTTCCTCATTCTTTTCACCATCGTTTTGTGTAAGCAAAAGGAGTTGCTGTGGGGGGAAACTCTTAAAAGACCTTGCAAAAATTATATTCATCCACTTCCAATTATGGGATGAATAATATTGTTAACAATGTGTTCTAGAGAACCTAGGTCATTTCTGGAAAAAGCTAATTGAATACTAGATATCTTTGCTAATTCCAGAAGGAAAATTATCTAAAGTCATCAGAATAGAAAATACTGTCCGTAACAGCGGCTGCTGAACCCTTCTCCAAGGGCAGGCTCAGTCGGGCAGTGATGGTGAGCGTGTATGCTGCAACACACTTTGGCAGGTGTGGGAACTGTGAACCAAGTAGCTACAGCCCTTTGGCCGCTGAAGCCCAGATCTACCCTGCACTCTTAGAGAAGGTTTTGGATCCTTGTTTGTGCATGTATTTTCTTGGGCCTTTAATAATTCATGGGAGGGTTCAAGGCCAACAGTTTGCATAAGACAAGTTCTACTAGCCCAGGGACAACTAAGAAGTGGGGAAGGCAGGGATGCTGGTGTGCAGAGGACAATAAAAGGGGAGGGCAATACAAGAAAAGAAACTGGATGGTTCCAAGAGAAGGACTCACTGCTGCTTGTGCAAGCAAAGTCTTGGCATTCTGTCAAAGCAGATAGATAGATTTCCAGAAAACACTGTGGCTTGACTTTTAGCAAGTATGTAGATTCCTTGTTCTCCTAGAGTAAGCTTGACTTGTTTTTTGTTTGTTTGTTTTATATATATATATATTTTTTTAAACTTTTAAAATTGAGTTCATAATAGTTTACAACATTGTGAAATTTCAGTTGTTCATTATTACTCGTCTGTCACCATATAGGTGGTCCCCTTCATTCCCTGTGCCCTGCCCCCAGCTCCCTTCCCGTGATAACTACTGAACTGTTCTCTTTGTCCACGTGTTTGTTAACTTCCACAAATGAGTGAAATCATCTGGTATTTGTCTTTTTCGGTCTGGCTTATTTCGCTTAAAACAGTACCCTCCAGATCCATCCATGTTGTTGTAAATGGGATGATTTTGTCTTTTTTATGGCTGAATAGTATTCCATTGTGTCCCACATCTTCTTTATCCATTCATCAGTCAGTGGGCACTTGGGCTGCTTCCATGTCTTGGCTATTGTAAATAATGCTGCAGTGAACATTGGAGTGTATTAGTCACTTTGAATTGTTTATTTCATGTTCTTTGGATAAATACCCAGTAGTGTAATAGATGGGTCCTATGGTATTTCTATTTTTAGTTTTTTGCAAAATCTCCGTACTGTTTTCCATAGTAGCTGCACCTGTTCACATTCCCACCAGCAGTCTATGACGGTTCTCTCTTCTCTGTGTCCTCCCCAACATTTGTTATTTTTTGTCTTAGTGATTATAGCCATTTTAACAGATGTAAGGTGGTATCTTAGGGTAGTTTTGATTTGCATTTCCCTGATAGTCAGTGGTGTTGAACATTTTTGCATGGGCCTATTGGCCATCTGTATGTCTTCTTTGGAGAAATACCTGTTCATATCCTCTGCCCATTTTTTGATTGGGTTGTTTACTTTTTTGTTGTGTGAGTTCTCTCTATATAATGGAGATTAACCCCTTGTCAGATATATGATTTGCAATTATTTTCTCCCAGTTGGTGAGTTGTCTTTTTGTTTTGATCCTGGTTTCCTTTGCCTTGCAGAAGCTCTTTAGTCTGATGAAGTCCCACTTGTTTATTTTTCCTTTTGTTTCCCTTGTCTTACAAGACATGGTATTCAAAAAGATCCTTTTAAGATCTATGTCAAAGAGTGTACTACCTATATTTTCTCCCAGAAGTTTTATGGTTTCAGGTCTTACCTTCAAGTCTTTGATCCATTTGGAGTTAATTTTTGTGTATGACATCAGATAGTGGTCTACTTTCATTCTTTTGTATGTGGCTGCCCATTTCTGCCAACACCATTTATTAAAGAGTCTATTTATTCTCCACTGTATGTTCTTAACCCCTTTGTCGAAGAGTAGCTGTCCATAGATGTGTGGTTTTATTTCTGGGCTTTCAGTTCTGTTACATTGACCTACATGCCTGTTTCTGTACCAGTACCATGCTGTTTTGATTACTATGGCTTTATAGTACATTTTGAAGTCAGGGCTTGTGATGCCTCCAGCTTTGTTCTTTTTTCTCAGAATTGCTTTAGCTATTTGGGGTGTTTTGTTGCCCCCTGTGAATTTTAGTATTCTTTGTTCTATTTCCATGAAGAAAGTCATTGGGATTCTGACTGGGGATTCTGTTAAATCTGTAGATTGCTTTAGGTAGTATGGACATTTTAACTATGGTTATTCTTCCAATCCATGTGCATAGAATATCTTTGCATTTCTTTATGTCATCATCCATTTCTTTCAATAATGTCTTATAGTTTTAATTGTATAAGTCTTTCACCTCCTTGGTTAAATTTATTCCTAGACATTTTATTCTTTTTGTTGCAATTGTAAATGGGATTGTATTCTTGAGCTCTCTCTTGATCATTATTGAAGTGTAGAAATGCAACTGATTTTTGTAAGTTGATTTTGTACCCTGCAACTTTGCTGTAGTTGATTATTTCTAATAGTTTTCCAATGGATTCTTTTGGATTCTCTATGTATAAAATCATGTCATCTGCAAACAGTGAGAGTTTCACTTCTTCATTTCCTATTTGGATTCCTTTTATTCTTTTTTCTTGCCTAATTGCTGTGGCCAAAACCCAGTATAATGTTGAGTAAGAGTGGTGAGAGTGGACACACTTGTCTTATTCCTGTTCTCAGAGAAAGGCTTTCAGTTTTTCCATGTTGAGTATGACGTTGGCTATGGGTTTGTCATATGTGGCCTTTATTATGTTGAGGTAATTTCCTCCTATCCTCATTTTGTTAAGAGTTTTTATCATAAATGGAGGTTGGATCTTGTCAAATGCTTTCTCTGCGTCTATTGAGATGACCATGGGGTTTTTATTTCTCATGTTGTTAATGTGGTGTGTCACATTGATTGATTTGCAGATGTTGAACCACCCCTGTGTCCCTGGTATAAATCCCACTTGATCATGGTGTATGTATTTTGTATGCATTTTGATGTATTGCTGTATTCAAGTTGCCAATATTTTGTTGAGAATTTTTGCATCTATGTTCGTCAGCAATGTTGGCCTGTAGTTTTCCTTTTTTGTGATGTCCTGGTCAGGCTTTGGTATCAGGATGAGGCTGGTCTCATAGAATGTGTTAGAAAGTGTTCTGTCTTCCCTAATATTTTTGAATAGTTTGAGAAGGATAGATATTAAGCCCTCTTTGAATGTTTGGTAGAATTCACCAAGGAAGCTATTTGGTCCTGGACTTTTGTTTTTTAGCGTGATTTTGATTACTATTTCAATCTCTTTACTTGTGATTGATCTATTCAGACTATCTATTTCTTCTTGATTCAGCTTTGGGAGGTTGTAAGAGTCTAAGAATGCATCCATTTCTTCTAGATTGTCCATTTTGTTGGCATATAGCTTTTCACAGTATTCTCTTATCATCATTTGTACTGCTGTGATATCTGTTGTAATCTCTCCTCTTTCATTTCTAATTTTATTTATCTGAACTTTTTCTCTTTTCTTCTTTGTAAGTCTGGCTAGGCATTTGTCAATTTTGTTTATCTTCTCAAAGACCCAGCTCTTTGTTTCATTGATCGTTTCTATTGTCTTTTTTGTTTTTGATTGCATTTCTTTCTGCAATGATTTTTATTATTTCCCTCCTTCTGCTGTCTTTGGGCTTTGTTTGTTCTTCTTTTTCTAATTCTAATTCTAATTCTAATGAATTTTTCTAATTAAGTTAGGTGTAGTTTGAGATTGCTTATTTGGGACTTTTCTTGTTTGTTAAGGTGGGCCTGTATTGCAATGAATTTCCCTCTTGGAATCACTTTTGCTGCATCCCATATGAGTTGGTATGGGATGTTTTCATTTTCATTGTCTCCAGATGTTTTTTGATTTCTCCTTTAATTTCTTCAATGATCCATTTGTTGTTCAGTAGCATGTTGTTTAGTCTGGACATCTTTGTCCCTTTCTCAGCTTTTTTCTTGTGGTTAATTTCTAGTTTCATAGCATTGTGGTCAGAAAAGATGCTTCTTATTATTTCAATCTTCTTAAATTTATTGAGTCTTGCCTTGTTTCCCAGCATATGGTCCATCCTTCAGAATGTTCCATGCATACTTGAGAAGAATAGTATTCGGCTGTTTTGGGATAGAGTGTTCCATGTATATCTATTAAGTCCATCTGGTCCAGCTTTTCATTTGGTTCCTCTGTTTCCTTGTTGACTTTTTGTCTGGATGATCTATCCATTTAAGTGAGTGGAGTGTTGAGGTCCCCTAATATTATCATGTTGTTCTTAATGTCTCCCCTTAGGTTTGTTAATAGTTGGTATCTGTACTTTGGTGCTCCTGTGTTGGGTGCATAGATTTATAAGTGTTATGTCTTCTTGGTGGAGTGTCCCTTTGATCAATATATACTTCCCCTCTTTGTCTTTCATTGTCTTTTTTATCTTGAAGTCTTCTTTGTCTGGTATAAGTATGGCAACACCTGCTTTCTTTGGTTTGCCATTAGCTTCCATCCCTTCACTCTGAGCCTGTGTTTGTCTTTAGAGCTGAGATGTGTTTCCTGGAGGCAGCATATTCTTGGGTCTTGTTCTTTAATCCATCATGCCACTTTGTGTCTTTTTATTTGAGAGTTCAATCCATTTACATTTAGAGTGATTATTGATATATGAGGGCTTAAGGCTGCCATCTTATCAGTAATTTTCTGGTTCTCCTGCATTTCCTTTGTTTCTCGTCCTGTGTATTTCGGACAATCAATTTGGTTAGGGAGATTTTTATGCTGGATTTCTTAGTTTTCTCCTTATTTATTATTTGTGACTCTGATCTGCTTTTTTGTTTAGTGGTTACCACAAGGTTTTTATGCAAAATCTCGTAGATGAGATAGTCCATTTTCTGATGACCTCTTATTTCCTAAGACTAAACTGATTCAGTCCCTTTCCCCTTCCCCTCCTGAGCTGTTTTGTCACATGTTATTCCATCTTGTGTTGTGAGTTTGTGTTTAAAATGACGGTGTCTTTGTTTTTGGTGTTTTCCTTCCCTTTATCTCTAATGGTTTGCATGAGGATTTGCTAACCTGTTCTGCTGGGTAGCTCCAATTTTCTGATTTTGTCTACTGATTTATCTCCTTATTCAGGGCTTTGTAACCTCTTTCTTCTTGTTTTTCAGGTATGAGTACCTTCTTGAGGATTTCTTGTAGGGGTGGTCTTCTGGCGATGAACTCCCTTAGCTTTTGTTCATCTAGGATCGTTTTTATTTCTCCATCATATCTGAAGGATATTTTCACTGGATAGAGTATTCTTGGCTGAAAGTTTTTGTCTTTCAAAGATTTTAATACATCATTCCACTCTCTCCCAGCCTGTAAGGTTTCTGCTGAGAAATCCACTGAAAGCCTGATAGGGGTTCCTTCATAAATTACTTCTTTTGCCTTGCCACCCTTAGTATTTTTTCTCTGTCATTGTCTTTTGCCAGCTTCACTGCTATATGTCTTGCCGTAGGTCTGTATGCCTTGACAAAGTTAGGAGGTCTGGTGGCCTCCTTCCCCAGGTTTGGGAAGTTCTCCACTATTATTTCTTTGAACAAACTTTCTACTCCATTGTCCTTCTCTTCTCCCTCTGGAATACCTATAAACCTTGTCTTGCATTTCCTAATTGAATTGGATAGCTGTTGGAGACTTTCTCCATTTCTTTTTAGTCTTAGTTCTTTCTCCTCTTCCATTTGAAGAATTTTCAAATGTCCATTCCTGATTTGCTGGTTTGGTCCTCCATGATATCTGCCCTACTGTTCAGGGAATCTATGTTCTCCTTTATCTCAACCATTGAGTTTTTCATCTCCGATATTTCTGCTTGGGTCTTCTTTATAGTGTCCATCTCCTTTGTGAAGAAACCCCTGAACTTGTTGAATTGGCTATCTGTATTCTCTTTTAACTCCATGAGTTTTTTAATGATAGCTATTTTGAATTCTATGTAGGTTATATATTTCTGTATCTTCAGGATTGATTTCTGGATACTTGTCATTTTCCTTCTGGTCTGAAGATTTAATATATTTTTTCATACTGCCAGATGGCATAGATTTGTGTTTCTGCATTATGGTAGTATTTAATTGCCACTTTCACCCTTTGCCACTAGGTGAGGGTCAAGACCTGCATATTCTAGCCCACTGTGAACCTTGTGACAGCTCCAAGTTGCTGGGCTGTGGTACCAGGGGTAGCTGGTCAGGGGAGGGATGTTTTCCTCTCCTCCTTCATCTTGGGGGCTTCTCGTTCTGCCCTCGATATCTGGTCTCTTGGAGTGTTGGCTTGATGAAGACACCTCCATGATAGTTAGTCCCCTTTGTGAGAGGCTTTTCCCTGGGGTGTGAGGGACTTCAGGGATCTATAGTGTTCCCTCAGAGGGCCACTGCTCCCTCTATGCTTTCCTCCCTGTGGCTTCATGTAATGCCTATGTTGCTGTCCTTCCGTGAAGAAGAGAAGCATTGTCTTACATTGATCCACTTACTTGGGGGGGGCCTCTAGCAGGTCCACCTTCTGACATGTGGCTGCATGGGTCTCTCAGACATCTTTAGGGTTGTGTGCATGTCCTCTGTTGGAATATATGTGTCCTTTTCATTGTATCTTTGAGGGGAGAGTTTACTGGGAGAGCTCACTCCCCCATGGCACTGACATCACTCCTCAAGCTTGACTTGTTTTTGATTTCTATTAAGTGTTGTAATTACTGGGAAATATTTGCAGTTGTTAAATGGTGCTTTGCAGAATATGGATTGTGGTTTATATCTTAAGCTTTTCTGATTTTAGCTGATTATAAACTTTTTTTTCTAACATACTTTAGGCAGTGTTTTTCAAACTGGGTTGCAAATCATTAGTAGGTCACCAAATCAGTTTCATGGTTCTTGATCATCTTTTTTTTAATGAAATAGAATAAAATTAACATGACAGTGTTTGTCTCACATAGTAAAAATAATTAATTAGGGTTGATTTTCATTATTTCAAATTTTATGCCTAAAAGTCAGTCCTGATGGTACCATGGGTAAAGTCAGATAGGATGAGAAGGTGTGGTGAGTCAGCTGGTGCTCAGCTCAGCAGGAAGAGAGGAGAGGGTGCTTTCTTATACAGAGGGATGACCTCAGACAGAATGGGGCGTCTGCCTCCTAGGTGCCCTGTGTCTCAAGTATCTGTGCAGACAATTCGTAGAGCACTGTGATTCAAAGGTGTCTAAGGTTAGAGCAAAGGTTTTCCAGGCTGCCTCTCATAGCTGCGTGGCCTTCTTAAAGTTACTTAACTACTCTAAGCCACAGTTTCCTCTCTTTTAAAGTAAAGAGAATGGCTCCTATGTCCTATGGTTGCTGTGGTGAGGAAATGTTACTGTTCATACTAACTGCTTAGTCCAGCACCCAGCACTTGGATGTTTATAGAATAGATGTTTATAGCACTTTTATTCACGATTGCCAAACTTGGAAGCAGCCAAGTTGTCCTCCAGTAGGTGAATGAATATGTAAACCTGTGGTACATCCAGACAATGGAATATTATTCAACAATTTAAAAAAATTAGCTATTAAGCCATGAAAAGACATGAAAGAAACTTAAAAGCATATTACTCAGTGAAGCCAATCTGAAGAGGTTACGTACTATATGATTCCAACTGTATGACATTCTGGAAAACACAAAACTATGAACACATTAAAAAGGTCAGTGGTGCCAGGGGTTAGGATGGGAGAGAGGGATACATAGGCAGAGCACAGAGGATTTTTAGGGCAGTGAAAAAAAGCCCTATAAGAGTGTCATTGCTGTTACCGTTATAGGTGGCATATACAAGATAAAATTGAATATAGAGTGAGATTTTGTTAATATTTGAATGCCACTCAGTTTCCAAGTTACATTATTCAAGCTTGTAGAATGTGCAACCACCTATATATTCATCTAACTCTTACCAGCAGGAATCCTCTCTGAGCTTGATTCACTGTCTAGGGCAGTGGTTCTCCACCCTATTGGACCTGCATCCCCTTCACTAGCCTGATATCGAATTCCTAGGTAATGTAACTCGCCTATAACGATAATTTCAGAAAACAATATCATGCCCCAACTATAATAAAAAAGAGATAAGATGAAAGGCATTTTTTTTTTTTTGAGGAAGATTAGCCCTGAGCTAACTACTGCCAGTCCTCCTCTTTTTGCTGAGGAAGCCTGGCCCTGAGCTAACATCTATGCCCATCTTCTTCTACTTTATATGTTGGACACCTACCACAGCATGGCTTGCCAAGCGGTGCCATGTCTGCACCAGGGATCTGAACTGGCGAACCCCAGGCCGCCGAGAAGTGCAATGTGCGCACTTAACTACTGCTCCGCCGGGCTGGCCCTAAGGCATTTCTGATAAAATATCCTTTTCGTGTGTAACATGTGTATGACTACACTCAAGAACATACTCCAGTGGACAGATGCTGTGCTTGCTTATATGTAGACTCACGGTTAATGGGGCAGCTGCAAGCACAGACTGACACAGGCATGTTGTACTGGGGACTGAAATGCCACTGGTAGTGTTGCCGTCAGTCACGTGGTTTTCTGAAATTGTAAAGTTCTGAACAAAACAAAGTATAGTTTTCCTTTGATTTATGTAGATAGTTGCATTCCTGGAAAATTGAGAATATATTAAAACCAGGCAAGAATTGCTGTGCTTGAATATAAAATGGAATTAGGTTCAAGGCTTGGATAATTATAAACAGGGTTTCACCCACACACAGGTCAGCAGGACATTTGGATGTCATGCACATTGTAGGATGCCCAACATCCCCAGCCACTCCTCATTAAGTCAGTAATGCTCCCCAAACTTTGTGACAATGAGATTCCATAAATTTCCAAAAGGCCCCATATGGTCCAGGACCTCTTCCTAGAGGTGAGAGTGTTGGAGGATGTAGCTTGGTGCGATGGAGAACATCCTCAAGGACCAGTTTATTTCTCAGCTAAAGCAGCTATTCAAGTCCTAGAGAAATAGGCAGGTATATGCTGGTCTGCTTTTCTGGAGAGAAATTCATTTCTTTGCTCTGATTCAAATTTCCCCCTGTTCCCTACAATAATCTTCTGAGGAAGACTAGGAGACCAAGGGGCACCATCCGTGATGTCAGCCAAGCATGGCCCTTTCCTGAAAGACTCTGTCTGCATGGGGAGCACTTCTGATCCCAGCTCCCAGCATATCACAGAAAGGTGGCCTTTCTCTGCTGCACCTTAAATGATGAGAAGTCAGTTTACGCCTCAATGTTTGCAGTTAGCTTTTTTATTTTGAGACCGTTTCTGTATTGTTGTGGAAAAGAGTATAATGTACAGAGAAGAGCCCATGAAGTTACATTTCTGTAATTAAGCCAGCAGAATGTGTGTACTTTGATTTTTTTCAAAAGCTGTGTTTGCATGAAGATTGTACACAGAGGAGGTGTTTGGTTACACATACCATGAGAATCTGTGGAGGTGGTCAGTGTTAGTCTGCAGGTCACAAAAGGAAAAAGTAACTAATATGGTTATGGATGTCATTTTGAAAAACGATGTGTGAAGAAACAGCCTCTACCTTCCATATTTTGTTTCTTTCCTAGGCTGGGTTTAATAGAAATGTTTGTGAACTGGATTAGAGGGGGAGGGGCATGTCCAACACTGGCCCCGCCCAGAGCTTGAGTTCTTCATATTGTTTTAATAGTTCATACCACCTTTTATCTTTCACAATGAAGTCTGGTCTGGAGCAGTTCCATCTCCCTTCCTCAGGGACAATGTTATTCCTCTAGGAGTTTTCCTCACAAAATTCCTTTGAGAACAGTGAGACAAGAGGAGAAACATTTACTTTTAATTAAGAACTGTCCTTGAAGGAGCACCTGCATAAAGAAAATAGAAAACGTCCTGTTACCAACAATGAAAATGTCCCGACAACCAAAATGCCCACGCGTAGTATTTCACTTAGCAGATGTTTGTTGGGAAAAGCATAGTGTTTGCTTTCTAAAAAGAAATACTTTTGAGTTTTATTTTTAAACTTATCAGTAAAATTGGTTTCTTTTCTGTTGGTGTACACTTCTGTGGATTTTAACAAAGGTATAGATTTGTGTAGCCATCATCATAATTAGGATACAGAATAATTCCATCACCCCAAATGACTCCTTCCTCCACCCCAGCTCCTGGCAGCCACTTATCTGTTCTTCATCTCCATAGTTTTGTCTTCTCAAGAATGTCATGTAAATGACATTAGTGTGTATACAGGAGGTAACCTTTTGAAAGTAGCTTTTTTCACTCAGCATAATGCCTTAGAGATTCACCTAACTTCTTATAAATGTCAATAGTCTGTTCCTATTTATTGGTAGGTAATATTTCATTATATGGACATACCACAGTTTATCCATTTACTGGTTGAAGAACATTTGGGTTGCTTACAATTTTGGGCAATTATAGATAGAGCCGTTATAAACATTTGTTTTTTTGTGAACATAAATGTTCTCTTGGGTAAACACTCAGGGGAAGGATTGCTGAGACATACAGTAAATGTATATTTTATAATAACTGTCAAACTGTTTGCCAAAGTGTCTGTACCATGTTGCATTTCCATCAGCAATATGTGAGAGTGCCTTCCAGTCACTCTATGTCCTTGTCAGCATTCGGTATTGTTAGTATTTTTAATTTTAGCTATTCTAATGGGTTTGTCATTGTATCTCATCCTGGTTTTAGTTTGCCTTTTCCTGATAGCTAATGATGTTGAACACCTTTTCATGTCCTAATTTGACATCCTGTATCCTCTTTGAAGATGTGTTTATTTTGATATCTTTTCCACACTTTCTAATTTATTTGGTTTTTTTCTTACTGTTGAGTTTTGAGAATTCTTTATTTTGCATATAAGACAGATATGGGATTTGGAAATATTATCTCCCAGTTTGCAGTTTATCTTTTTATTCTCTAAATAGTATCTTTCATAGAGCAAAAGTTTTTAATTTTGATGAAATCCAGTTATATCAATTTTTTTAATGGAGTATGCTTTTTGTACCATGTCTAAGAGCTCATCACCCAACCTAAGGTTATGGGTTTTCTTCTAAAAGTTCTATAGTTTTATATTTAGATTTACAATCCATTTTGAATTGACTTTTGTATAAGTATGACACTTAGATCAAAGTTTACTTTTTTGCCCATGAAATTCTAGTGGTTCCAACATCATTTGCTGAAAAGACTATCCTTTCTCCACTGAATTGTTTTTGCACCTTTGTCAAAACTCAGTTGGCCACATTTGTGTGAGTCTATTTCTAGATACTCTATTCTGTTCCATTGATCTATTTGTTTATCCCTTTGCTAATATCACCCAATCTTGATTGCTGTAACATTATAGTAAGTCTTAAAATTGGGTAGTTTGAGACCTCCAATTTTATTCTTCTTTTTCAGAATTGCTCTCGCTATTCTAGTTCCTTTGCCTCTCCATATAAATTTTAGAATCAGCTGGTTTATATCTATAAGAAATCTTGCTGAGATTTTAATTGGTATCGCATGGAATCTATAGATCAGTTCTGGGAATAACTGACATTTTTACTATGTTGAATCTTCCAGCCCATGAATATAATACCAGCTCAATGCAAGGTTGACATAAGGGAAGCCATATTGTAGAAAAGAAACCATGTTATAACTTTGAATGACCTCTGACTGACTAACCCTGCTGGATATGTACCCTCCAGGAGATCTACCTGCTCTGTAGATTTTATGACCCCTGCTTGTGTATGCACCTCCTAGCTGCAATAAGATGATAACTTTGTTCTTTTGAGTTCCTTAGGAATGTGATGACCCCCGGACAGACAGTCTACACTGATAGCCATCATCAATGACAACTGAAAGATCTGATGTGGTGACTCCCAGTCAGGAGCACCAGAGCATCAACATTCCTAACCCCCCTCCCTATCACCCACTGGCCTGTATAACTGCTTTGAGATTCTGTGCCCCCTTAAGGTGGTTCTTTAGGACACTAGTCCCCCCAGCTTCCAGTTTGCTAGCTTATAGCTTAATAAAATGCCCTTTCTCAGCCACCATCTTGCCTCTTGACAATTGGCTTTTGTCTTGTGGTGAGCAGATCATGCCCTTTGTGTGGTAACAAATATTGAATGTATTTCCAATTATTTAGATCTTTCATTTCTTTCATCAGAGATTTGTAGGTTTTATATACAGATCCTAATACATACTTTGTTGGATTTATACCTAAGTATTTTATTTTTTGAAACTATTGTAAATGTTACTCATTTTTAAATTTCAGTTTTCAGTTGGATGTCACTAGTCATGTTAGTTTCCTATGGCTGCTGTGATAAATCACACAAACTTGATAGCTTAAAACAACAGAAAATTATTCTCTCACAGTTCTGGAGGCCAGAAGTCTATAATCAGTTTTGAGCCTAAATCAAGGTGTGGCAAGCCTGTGTTCCCTCCAGAGGCTCTAGGAGAGAACCTTTTCTTTGCTCTTCCAACTTCTGGTGGCTGCAAGCATTTGTTGGCTTGTAGCTACATCACTCCAATTTCTACCTCTCTTTGCATATTGCCTCTCCCCTGCTTCAAATCTCCCTGTGCCTCTCTTGTAAAGGCACTTGTGGTAGCATTTAGGGCCCATCTGGATAATCCAGGGTAATCTTCTCATCTCAAGATCCTTAACTTAGTCTCATCTGCAAAAACTTTACCATATAAGGTAACATTCACCAGTTCCAGGGGTTAGGACCTAATATCTTTGAGGACACTTTGCAGTATTCTACATTAGTGTTTAGAAATCAAGATTGTGTGTGTGTGTGTGTGTTGACCTTATGTCCTGCAGCCTTACTCCTAAACTCACTTATTAATTCTAGGAGTTTTTTGGTGGATTCTTTAGGATTTTCTACATAGATAATCATGTCATCTGCTAATAGAGACACTTTTCTTTCTTTCTTTCCAATCTATATGACTTTTATTTCTATTTCTTGCCTTATTATATTGCTAGGAGTCCCAGTTCAATGTTGAAGAGGAGTGGTGAAAGTGGACCTTCTTACCTTATTCCTAATCTAAAGGGGGAAAGCATTCAGTCATTCACCATTAAACCATTAAGTATCATGTTAGCTTCTATTTCTTCTTTGGCTAAGAAGGTTTTCTTTTTGTAATCACGAATGAATGTTGAATTTTGTCATATGATTTTTCTACATCAATTGATACAATCACCTATTTTTTCCTTTTTTAGATTATTAATATGATGGATTACATTAATTAATTTCCAAATATTGAACCAGCTTTGCATTACTGGGACAAATCCCACTTCATTGTGATATATTATTTTTATACATTGGTGGTTTTGACTTGGGTTATTTTGTTGAGGATTTTTATGTCTCCGTTCATTAGAGATATTGGTCTGTAGTTGTCTTTTCTTATACTGTCTTATTCTGGTTTTGGTATTGGTAATTCTGGCCTCATAAAATGAGTTGGGAAGTCTTCCCTATTCTATGTTCTGGAAAAGAATATGGAGATTTGGTGTTATTTCTTCTTGATGTGTTTCATAGACTTTGCCAGTGAAATCCTCTGGGCCTGATGATATTCTTTTTCAGAAGATTTTTAACTGCAAATTTAATTTCTTTCAAAGAAAGAAATTCTTCAAAAGAATTTCTTCAAAGAAAGAAATTAAATAGTTACAAGACTATTCAGATTACCTATGTCATCTTGAGTGAATTTTGTTAGTTTGTAGTTTTTGAAGAATTGGTCCATTTCATCTAAGTTGTCAAATATACATGCATGAAGTTGTTTATAGTTTTCTGTTGTTGTTCTTGTAATATCTGCAGTAGCGATAGTCATCTCCCCTTTTTATTTTCTGGTAATTTGTGCCTTCCTTCTTTTTTCCTTTGTCAGTCTTCCTAGTGATTTATCAATTTTGTGGATCTTTTCAAAAAAACAGGTTTTGGTTTCATTGCTTTTCTCTGTTGTTTTTTCTGTTTTCGATTTCATTGACTTCTTATCTTATCTTTCCTTTTGCTTGATTGTGGCTTATTTTGCTCTTCTTTTTTTCTAGTTTCTTAAGGTAGCTCTTCTTTTTTTCTGGTTTCTTAAGTTAGAAGCTTGAATTATTTGAGTCTTTTCTAATATAGACATTTAATGCTCTAAATTTCCTTATTAGCACTAGTTTAGCTACATTTGACAAATTTTGATATGTTGTATTTTCATTTTAGTTCAAAATATTTTCTAATATCCCTTGAGACTTACTCTTTGACCCATTATTTCTAAGAGTGTGGTTTAATTTCTAAGTGTTTTGAGATTCTCCTATTATATTTTTTATTTTGATTTCTAGCTTAATTCCGTTATGACCTGACACATACTTTGCATAATTTCAATTCTTTAAGTGTGTTGAGGTTTGTTTATGACCCATGACATGTTCTATCTTGGTGGATGTTTGATTGTTTGGATATTGGGTTTTCTGTGAAGGGAGCCATACCTCTAAACTGGGGCCATTTGTTTATTTATTCACTCAAGACTCTTACTGGAAGGTTGTCACTCACAGCCCATTCTTTCCTTTGTCTAGAGCACACAGGATGTGAGGAGTGATGATGAGGAAGAGGAGGAAGAGGAAGAGGAAGAGGAGGAGGAGAAGGAAGAGGATACCAAAGACAAAGAGAGCGACTGTTTGAAGAATGGCCTTGGGGCTGACAGGCACCTCATTCCCAATGGTCAGCGTGGCCATTAACTTGAAACCCAGTAGCTCCTGGGGCACAGTGAGCTGCAAGGGCTGCTGGAAGCTGGAAGTGCTCCCCCCATCTCTGTGGCCTACAGGACCCCAGGGGCCCCAGATTCTGCCCTTCCCTTTTTCTAACCACCACCTTCTTTTTGCCCCCCGCAAGATGTATGTAACAAAATATTGTTAACTTGTGTTAAAATGTTAAGTGTACACGTCCCCGAGGATTTTACTGCAGTCAGGACTCAGACTGGACAGAGATTTCAAGATTTCTCCAGAGAACCGTTTTAGTTCTGATTGTGTTCATTCATGCATTTGAGACTTTGGGCTTTTTCAGGAGCTCACTTCATTGCAGGCTTTTTTCCTTCCCACCTTGCCTGTCCTCAGGATGGTTTGAGAAGTGCTAAGTTGACCCACTTTTTCTAGGTGTATTGGGCCACAGAGAGCGCTCATCTCCCACGAATGAGCGAGAGGTGGCAATGGGACAGTGGCAGAAGGACCAAACCAGGAGCTGGGCTTCCAGGGCTCACAGGCCGCTTCCTGCCATGGGCAGTTTTTAAACCTTCCAAGCCTTGGTGCTCCATCTCTCCAGTGAGAGAGTGCTCCCTGCCCTGCCTACCTCACGAGGTCAGAGGGAGGACCCCATGGTAGAAGTGACAGTGCAGGCCACCAACCACAGTGTTCTTGTTACCTGGCCGTCTTTCACTGTGAGTCCAGCTCTGTGGGGGAGAGAGAAACATGGCTAAACGTGCACTGAATGGGCCTGAATGATCTTAAGAAAATTCCTTTTAAATGTGTCTAGAGATACCTGGAAATGCAAATACCCAGACGATTGTTTCCCTTTTATTTGTTAACTATTTATTTGTTAGCAACCCAAGGGTAATTCTCAAATTCCTGGAATTTTCCCTCAGGCCCCATGGCCCAGGGGAGGGAGTTTGGGCCCTATTCCTTCCTGACTTTTGCTGGGCCCTCACTTTTCCCTGCTGCTGCCCTGAGCCTCTCCCTGAGCTTCAGTGGCTGTTGGGTCCCCCTGGCGCCTCTCCTGGGGAAGTGGACCAGGTCAGGTTGCTGCCTGAGCCGTTAGCACCCCGGGAGCCGGAGCCTCTGGGGCTGCCCTGCATCTGAGCTCCTGACCACAGGAAGCCTTGGAGCAGAGAGAGGAGGCTACGCTGTCCATCTCTGCTACCCAACCCAACCAGACTGCCTCACAGTGAAACACAGCAGTAAAAGGCTGGAGAATTGCCCTGAGCAATGTCCAAGGGCAGGTGCTAGAGTCAGTGACAGCTCCCGGGCCCACCTGAGGAGGACAGGGACTGGCAGGTCAGTAGCACTCTTGGCCCCCAAAGGGGGCACACTCCTGAGCCCAGTGTGTGGGGCAGACCGCAGAGACTTCTTCCATTTCTGCCTGCAGAAGGGAGGCAGAGCCTTGCAGAGAAGGATCCCGAGCAGATATGCAGCCTCCCCTCCCCACCCCAGCCCCTCACATTTTTTTTGGTCACATTTGAACCTTCATCCTGTTTTGCTTGGGGCCTGTATTATAATGCCAGGTGGGAGCTGGGTCTGTGGACTGCTAGAGCATCCGCACAGGCTCCCCTCCGGGCGGCCATGGCCCTGGAGCGAGAAAGGCACTGTACATAGAAACGGTGTCTGTGTTTTTTGTTTTTTAATAAAAAGCTGTTTTGAAAACTTTCAGGCTCAACCAAAACCAAAACCAAAAACCCTTGAGAATTCTTCACTCAACAAAATCTGTTTTTGAGGAATCGTTAGAACAATAGAAAAATGTGTGTCGAGTTTTCTCTGCCTAATATTTGCTTTTACGAGCAGAGTAATACATGTGCTATCTGTATAGTGTTATGTGATAAATCTCAAGTGCCTCCACTCATCTGGGGGCTTAGCTGTTGAACTCTTGTTAATATTATGTTATTATTATTTTGGTGGAAGAAGATCACACTAAGATAATATTTTTTATGTTTCCAGTTTACAGACTATTTTTTCCTTGATATCTTTTGGTCTTACCAAATATCTTCTTGCTTAAGGTAAAAAATTGTTTCTTTGCTGCTCTATCCTCCAGTTCTTTATTTCTTATTTGAACATTGAAAATAAAATTGTGTTGTGCCCATTTCAACTCTCTCTGATACAGGTGGAGCCCTAGGCTACCTCTTAAGGGTAGATATGCATTTTTGTAACATCCTTTAGGGCTTTTGTGGTTACTTTTTAAGATAACTTCTCTTTCTACAGGAAATAAGGGCTCTATACCAGATGACTTCATATAAATGCAGTCCGGTGTGCCACCAATATTATCGTAACGGTGATGGCCTACAATAAAACCAAGACAGCAGCCAGCATGCGTGCTGACTGAGTAGATGCAGCACACACATTTCTTGGCTTCTTGGAGATCATCACTGGTCTCATCAAGTAGTGGACACAAAGATTTGGCAGTCCTCTATAAACATCCTGCCAGGAATCAGAGGGAATAGCAAGGAGAACAAAGCCAAGTTAGGGCATTAGGGCAGCTGGTCTTGGGTACCAGATGCCTGATTGGGCTGAGCCTCTTGGTTATGGCCAGTGTAGACACACAGATACCTATGGGCTGGAGTCTACCCAGGTCATGGCATCTGGGCCCTGTGACACAAGGCACTGTTGAAGTACTAGGAAAGGGGACCAATCTTAAAAGTCTTTTCTCAGCCATCTTTTCTGTACCCTTCAAAGGTAGAGGAAGAAGTGGGGTCGAGATTGATGTTCCACTGGCTGTCCATCAGAATTACCTGTGGAGCTTCAAACACACCTGGCCTGTTGCCTGCCCCACATTTTGATTTAGTATTTCTGGCGTGAGAAACAGAAATCCGCATTTTCACTGAGTCCCGGCACGTCTGAAGAACTGTCAGGATTCTGTGTGACCCCACCTGCTTGTATTCCTACTAGCAGTTTCATACACTAATAGATGGGAAAATGCAGTGATATAGAATATTTAATCCAAAATAAATCCCGATAAAATAACAAAAGAGAAAAGGAAACATGAGAACAGGCAAGAAAAATAGAAAACATTGTGGGAGTTTTACAATGGTGCATACAATGGTAACTTTAAACCCAAATTTATTAGTCGTTACATCCAATGTGAAAACAAAGAGTACCAGATTGGATTTTTAAAAATCCCAACTATATGCTGCTTATAAGAGATACACTGTAAACATAAGGAAAAAGAAATGTTGAAAGTAAAAGGACAGAGAAAAGTGTACCATGCAAACTCTCTCCCCAAAAACCTGACGTGGCTCCTCCAATGTCAGACCCAGGCAAGAGGGACTGGTGGGCATGAAGAGGAGTGTTTCCTAACAATGAAAGGGATGGATCCACCAGGATATATAAGAAATGTACATCTGATTACACTGAAGAATATAGCTTTTAAAAATGTAGCAAAAAATTTTACAGAGTTAAAAGGAGTAACAAAATCATAATCGTGTTTGAGTGGTTTCAGCACACCTTTCATATCTGATAGAACAAGCAGACCAAAAAGCAATAAGGACATAGAGGATTTGAACAACGAAATGAACAAAATTGACCTTTTTGACATATACAGAACACTGTACCCAACAATTGCAGGATACACGTGGAGGAACATTTCAAGTGCACATGGAACATTTACCCAAATTGACCAGATGATAGACCTTAAAGCAAATCCCAAAACATGTCAAAGGTTTGCAATCATATAGATTATGATCACTGATCACAGTGAAATTAAGCTAGAAATCTAAAACAACAAGATAAATAGAAAAATCACCACATATTTTTAAGTTAAGCAATGCACTTCTAAATAAGGTTTACAGCAAAGAAAAAATCACAATGATAATAAAACATTTTAAACTGAATTATAATAAAAGTAACAAAATGTATATAAGATTCAACCAATGACAAATTTAAATTATTATGAAAATTTATAATATTAAAAGCTTTTGTAAGAAAAAGGCTTATGAAAATCAATGATCTAAATGTCTCAAAAAAAGTAAGAAAGGAAATTAATAAGATAGGAAACGTATCATAGAGTATCAAAAAAGCAAAAGTTGGTTCTCTAAAAGAAAAGTTTATAAAATCCTAGCAAGATTGATCAAGAAAGACACAACCAATATTAGGAATGAAAGGATCTGTCACTATAGCTCAAGCCAACATTGAACAGATGATACAAGAATATTATCAGCAACTTTATGTCAATAAATTTAAAGATGTAAATAAAATGTTTACGTCCCCAGAAAAATACAACTTGTCAAAATGCGCACAGGAAGAAATAGATATCTAAAGAGTCTTCTATACAAAACAAAATGAAATCTGAAATTTTAAATCTGCCCTCAACAAAAAGAATCTTTAGACCCAGATAACTTATCCAGTGAATTCTTCCAATATTTAAGGAAGAATTAACACAAGTATTACACAAACTTTTCTGGAGACAAAAGGAAGAAACACTTCCATGCTTGTTTTATAAGGCTAGTGTAATCTTGATGCTAAAATCTGACAAGAATTTTAGGAGAAAAAACCCCAACAACTGTAGACTAAGTCATTCATGAACATAGAGGCAAAATTCCTAAATGAAAGCAAACTGAACTCAGCAACATGTCAAGAGGTAGTGCGTGACAGACAGGGTGGGATTATTTCAGGAATGCATGGTTGATTTACTATTTGAAAGTCAATGTTCACCATTTTAAAAGAATAAAGGAAGAAGCCGTATCTTCAAACGCCTTGGATAAAATTCAACATTCATTTATTAAAAAAGGAAAAACTCACAGAAAAGTAGGAAGGAACCGCCTTAATCTGATAAATAGCATCTTCAAAAAGCATAAAGCCAGCATCATATAACGCTATACTGGCGAAATATGGAAAGCTTGCCCCCCGGGATTATGACTGAAGCAGGTATGTTCATTATGTTCAAGGATGCTCATCATCCTGAGCATATTCTACGTTGTATTTTTCATTTTTGTCAATGTAATATTTCAAGAAAGAAAAATTGTGAGGCTCAAAAGGAAGAAATAAAAAGTGTTGTTGCAAGTGTAAATGCAAAAAAATCCCAACACACATTGTGTATGTGTTTGCATGTAAGTGTGTGCATGTGTGTGTAAGTTTATACAGAAATGCCAAGGAACAAGTCTGGCCAAGAGAGGCTTAGAAGGAATGAAGTGGGAGAACTCATTCTACTAAATACCAAGACTTATTGTAAAGCAGTGTGAAATCAGTACAGGGATAGACAAATAGGACATTGAAATCATATGAAGTCCAGGAGCAAACTCATGCATATATGGATGGTTGCATATCCTTAAGGATAAAAATTAAACTTGACCCCTACTTAACACCATACACAAAATAAATTCCAGGTTTTTTGTACTTCTAAGTATGAAAGGTAAAATAATAAAGCTTTGAGAGGGCATCTTCATGGCCTTAAGCTGGACAAAGAGTTCTTAAACAAACAATACATAAAGCATTATCTATTAAGGAAAATATTAATGAATCAGATTAAATGAAAATAAAGAACTTCTATTTCTAAACAGACCATTAAGAGAATGAAAAAGCAAGTCATAGAGTGGGAGAAAATATTTGCAACACTTAGAACTAACAAGGGGTTCATATCCAGAATATATACAGAACTCCTACCAAAAATAAACCCCCCAAACTGACAACCCAATAAAAAAATGAGCAAGGCACTTAACCAGACACTTTACAAAATGCCATATCTAAATGTCAAAAAAACATATGAAAAGATGCTCAATCTCATTAACCATTAGAAGGACTGATAGTTCCAAATGGCAATCACATGGAACAATTGGAACTCACACACTGTGGGAGGAGTGAAAATAGTTATAGCCACGCTGTGTCATCATTTCCTAGAATTGAATATATGCACGTATTATAACGTAGCAGTTTCACTCCCAGGTACGTATCTGAAAGCATTTACACAAATGCCGAAATAGTGCACGTGAATGTTCATATCAGCAATGTTTCTGATAGCCCAAACAGGACACTTCCCAAATATCCATCAACAGTAGGATGGGTAAGTAATTTGTGGCATATTTACACTATGGGATACTATGTAGCAACGAAAATGAACAAACTGGTATTTGCAACAATGTGGCTTTGTCTTACAATCTTGATGTTTTGTAGAAGAATCTAATGGAAAATGAATGCATACTTTATGTTTCCATTGTTTATAAAGTTCAAAAACAGACAAAACCAATTTATGATAGTAAAAGTCAGGGTAGTGGTTACCTTTCGAGAAGGGAGGGCCTGTGGCTGCATGGGGCCCGAGGTGGCTTCGGGGTACTAGGGGCATTCTGCTTCTTGATCCGGGTGATGGTTGCATGAGTGTGTTCTGTTTGTGATAAATCATTGAACTTATGATTTGTATGCTTTTCTGTATGTATATTATAATATTTTTAAGTTGTTAGAATGAAAAAGAAAAAGCTAGCTAGTTTGAAGTCCTTACCTTCCTGAGACAGCTGATGTTATTGACCACAGCCTCTTTTTTATCAAAGCTTTCAATTCTCAAAATCTCTTTAAAATATACATAAAAGCTCATAATCTCACTACCAGCTAATCCGTATCAGCATTTAAAATAATGATAATAAAAGTAATACCTGTGCATAGTTACAACATTCCAATAATGCAAAAATAATGTAAAAATGTATCAAATGAAAACTGAAAAGCTCTCTGTACAGTCTTTCTCCCAAAGGGAAACACGTCTAACATTCATTGTGATTCCATCCAGAAACATTCTTGTGCCTATTTTAGCCTGAATCTGTTGTGGAATGCTGGCTCCCCAGACATCCCCAACACAGCCTGTTGCTAAGACAGACCTGAGCGAATTGCTCATGGCAGTAAGACAAAGCACCCAGAGAGACTTGGCATCATCCAGCAGGGAAAGGGCAAGGTCGAATTGTCCTGAGAATCTGAAGTTTGGCTTATCGGTGCTTCAGTGCCAAGACTCGATTAGGATCAGCTAAGGATCATGATGTAACAGTTTAGCACCAGTGAAGACAGCCCCACAAAGATTTTGAGGTGAGGGGTTCAAAGAGTTTCTTATGCAGTAAACTATCTGTTGAAGCTTTTCATTGAAGAGCTGATGAGTCTTGTGAGAAGGTTCTGAAATGATAAGTACAGTTATCTTCTGGAATAATAAAGTTATGCTACTGAAGACAATGGAGTAGTCATGTTAACGGGAACAGTGAGCTGTTAGGGTAGGTGGTTTGGGTTCTCAGTATATACCTGGGTTACCTCTGCTCTAACGTGCCCGGATGAGGGGATAATGAACATAGAAGCATCATAGAAGCGCCTGCTGTGTGTGCCTTAGAACTGTGACCACCCAGAGGCTAATTTGCACTAAGGTTCCATCCATATAGGCTATACACTATACAATATATTTTTTTTTTTTTTAAAGATTTTATTTTTTCCTTTTTCTCCCCAAAGCCCCCCGGTACATAGTTGTATATTCTTCGTTGTGGGTCCTTCTAGTTGTGGCATGTGGGACGCTGCCTCAGCGTGGTCTGATGAGCAGTGCCATGTCCGCGCCCAGGATTCGAACTAACGAAACACTGGGCCGCCTGCTGCGGAGCGCGCGAACTTAACCACTCGGCCACGGGGCCAGCCCCTATACAATATATTTTTTTTTCTGGTGAGGAAGATTGGCCCTGAGCTAACATCTGTTGCCAATCTTCCTCTATTTTGTATGTGGGATGCTGGCTCAGCATGGCTTGATGAGCAGTGCGTAGGTCCACACCAGGATCCAAACCTGCGAACCCGGGCCGCTGAAGCAGAAGTGGGAACTTAACCACTCCACGATGGGCCGGCCCCTACATTATGCTTTTTAAATGCAAAAATCGGCACTCTGAGTCCACATGTTGTTTTGTTCCTTGCTTTTTTCTCATCAACGCCTTGTAGAGATCTTTCCATATCAGCATATAGAAATCTACTTCATTTCTGTAAGAGCTGCCCAGTAATCCTTAGAAATTTAGCAAGTATTTAACAAGTCTCGCATTGTTGCACTCTTGAATTGTTTCTAGCTTTTAGCTCTTACAATACTGTGATGAACACCCTTGGAGGAAGTACCGAACCCAGGCTGCCTGGGTTAAAATCCCTACTCTGTTACTTACTGTGTAACTTTGGGCGAGTCTCTTGATCTCCTCACCTTCTGTTTACTCATCTGTTAAAAGGGCCCAGAACCTTTGTGTTATGCCATTTTGAGGATTAGATGAAACGATTCTCATGAGGCATGTTTTATCCCACCTTCATATAGGAAGCATTCAATAGGTGTTAATTCTTCTTATTGTTCTTAATTACCGCAGGGTAAATGTCTACTAGTGGGATTCTGGGTCAAAAGGCACATGCAGTTTTCATTTTAATGGATACAAATTGCCTTCCAAAAAAAAGTTGTACAAATTTAAGTTCTGCTGACAGTGTTGAGAGTAGCTGTTTCTCTGAAATGGGAATCATCAACCTTTGACCTTTTTGCCAATCTAAAGTTTTAACGTCTTATTGTTGCTCCGATGTGCATCTCTTCAATGGGAGGAGATGAAGCATTTGCGTTTCTTTTATTTGCTTACTCACTTTTCTGTTGGCTTAGTATTCTTTTCCTGATAGGTGTCTGCAAGCTCACTCTAAATTAAGGAGATTGGCTTCTTTTCTATTATATGTAACATAAAATTTTCCCAGTTTGCCTTTGGTCTTATGACTTCATATGTAGTGTTTGGGGTGAGAGGAGACAAACGTGAATTTTAATTTTTTTCTCCAGTAAAATATTTCAAACTTTTCCTTAGCAGTCTCTGGAGTCTGCTTCCTGCTTGGAAAGTCTTCCCTAAACAAAATTATACACAAAACTGTTACCGGCTACAAATGTAGGTTCTTTACCTGCCACACAAGAGGGGCCAAATAAAAGCTGGAATGCCAGGCTTATGGCAAGGAAAGGGTTTTTATTTCGAGTGACATCAGCTGGGTGACGAGAGTGAGCCCTCAAATTTGTCTCATCTCCCAAAAAGATGGGAGGCAAGGGATTTTAAAGGTTTCAAGGAATGTGGCTATTTGTAGGGAGGTGGGGGGTGTGGGGACCTGGAATTGGCCACCCCAAGATATGTCTCTTTGGCATCAGGATTATTTGAGGCTGATTGCTTTTGATAAACTGGGACAGGGAAGGAGGCTCTGAGGAATGGAACTTGCCCTTTGTTAGGACACATTTACATTTGTAAGGTAAATCTCTATCTGTAAAGGTGCCTCCCTCTCTGTACCAGGAAGAAGAAAGGAGATGACCTTCTCTGCAAAAACTCTTAATCAATACCAAAGGCAAGGACTTAAATCTGCATTTTATTGTGCTAGTCTGGTAACCTCCTGTAACTGACTTCCCTCCCCCTCCCAACTTTGGCATTTCTTTAAGGATTAAGCATCTTTCCTTAGGGAAGGAACTGATTGCTGCGCTCACCTGTGACCGCCCAGCTCCAGATGGTAGACTTGCCTCCTGCTACGCCCACCGAGATAGCAGACCACTACCTGCTGTGTCCATCAAGCACTGTGCCAACAGGGCAATCTTGAGACTATTGTGGGAGGGACTTTTCAATCACATGTGAAACACCCTGTTTGGGGGTATATAACCACTATGTGCACCCCACTTCTTTGGTGCCCTTTCTTCCTTCGGGAAGAAAGGCCCTGGGCCATGGTTCCTCATAAAGCTTTGTTTAATTTTCTCTTGCTATTCTGTCTCATGTGAATTTAATTTGTTCTCCAGCCAGACGAACCCACATTTGGGAAGAGGAAATGTCTTCCTCCCCTACAGGGGCCTATGGCCTTGCTGATCGGCGCTTCCCCACCAGCCTGCGTTTGGCCTTGTGAGGCTGCTTGTAGGCAGGGGGATGGTGAGGTAAGGGAATCCATAGGTAGATAGCCTTGGTTGTCTGCCTCGTGGTGGAGAGAGGATTCCGGTGCCAGGAAGCTGAAGAGTAAGCAGGCAAAGGGAAGGAGTGCTTTTGGTTTTAACCCATATATGCTGGGTTTGATGTAGCAGGACTGATATCAAGACTGGTATCAACACCATTCACGTTTCTTTTCACAACTTATATGGATTCCTTGATTCTTTGCTCTGTCTGGTATTTATTTTGGTGTAAGAGGCAAGGTAGGGAGAGATTCTTTTTTCTTTTTTCTTTTTTAATAGATTGCTGATTGTCTCAAGGCATTTGCTGAATGCTATCTCTTTTTTCTTGTGTTTGAAATGTCACCCTTAAATTCCCATATGTATTTTGTGTCTCTCATCCCTATTGGAACTTTCATTCTGTTCCACCAAAGTGCTTGTCCTATACCCAATTGTTTTAATTTGTATAACTTTATAATAGATTTTAAGATGGCTTGGTCAGTGACCCATCTTTATTGTTATTTCCAAATTTCATTGGCCCATCTCACATTTTTATTTTTGTTTGTTTTATTCTCAATATTAATTTTATTACAAACTAGAAACTGGATGGATTCCACATTTCTTTTGTCAGATTCCCCCTGCAAATCCTGATGGTGTGCTATTTTAAGATTCCTTTGAATTTATGATTAATTTAGGGGAGTTTACAAATTACCATTTTAAATCTTCCTATCCAAGACTAAGCTGTGTGTTCCTGTTTAGTTAAATCCTCTTTTATGTCTCTCAGTACAATTGGGAGATTTTGTTCATATAGACCCTGAACATTTCCTTTATACTGAGGTGAGGTATCTTCTTATTATTGTAAATAAGATTTTTACTGCCTTTATATTTTCTTTTATTGTTTAATATTTAGAAAAGCTACTGATTTTTGTACGTTAGTTGTGGAATCTGACATTCCACTCATGTTTTTAACAGATTTTCAGCTCTTTGTAAGACTTTTTTTTAATTGAAAAACATCAGTAATGGGTGTTGAATTGCATTTCTTGGGGTGCCGATCTAGTTGTTGCTCTTTGCTCTGTTAATCTGATAATACCAGTTTCTTCCTCTTCGACTAATCTGGCATTCAGAGGGCCAAATCCTCTTGGTCAGAGTGTGTTGTTTTTTTAATTTACTGAGAGATTTTTTTTTGCTAATATTTTGTTTAAGATTTTAGCATGGATTTTCATAAAAGTATTTTTCTACAGTCTTCTATTTTGTGTTCTTAATGCTTTTTGTATAAGTAGTGTGCTGAGTTTATAAAGAGAAATTTGGACAATTCTTTCTTGTTCCTGTTTTATTGTTTATTGTTTATTATTTATGTATTATATTATGTATGTTTAAAGTAATACCCAAAATAAGCAATAAAATAAACAATAAATAATAACAATAAACTTATCCAGGGATGTAACGACCTTTGGGAAAAAACCTCTGCTGATATCTGTTGCCAGTGAAGAGAGAAAGGGCTACTCTATAGTCTCAAGGACTACAACTCCGGATGGTCAACATCCAAAGACCCCCCTTTTTCAGCCCATTAACTGTATAAACCTGCTTCAAAATTCTGTAGTTTTAAGATGGTTCTTTAGGACACAGGTCCACCATCTTCCCCCTTGCTGGTAAGCTGTAATAAAAAGACCCTTTCTCTCTTACCACCTTGCTGCCTGACTCTTGGTTTGTCTTGTGGTGAGTAGAAGACCCACTTTGGTGGTTAGTGTTTATTTTTCTTTGTCTGGCTTATTTCACTCAACATAATAACTCCAAATCCATTGATGTTGTTGCAAATGGGACGATGTTGTCTTTCTTATAGCTGAGTAGGATTCCACTGTATATATATAGCACATCTTCTTTACCAAGCCATTGGTTGACGGGCACTTGGGTTGCTTCCGTGTCTTGGCTATTGTGAATAATGCTGGAATGTACATAGGGGTGCATAAGTCACTTTGAATTGTTGATTTCATGGTCTTTGGATAGATATCCAGTAGTGCAATAGTTGGGTCCTATGGTATTTCTATTTTCAGTTTTTTTTGCAAAATCTCCATGCTGTTTTCCATAGTTGCTGCACCTATTCACATTCCTACCAGCCGTCTATGAGAGTTCCCTCTTCTCTACATCCTCCCCAACATTTGTTATTTTTTGTCTTAGTGATTATAGCCATTTTAATGGATGTAAGGTGGTATCTTAGGGTAGTTTTGATTTGCATTTCCCTCATAGTCAATGATGTTGAACATCTTTGCATGTGCCTATTTTCCATCTGTATTTCTTCTTTGGAGAAATGTCTGTGCATATCCTCTACCCACTTTTTGATTGGGTTATTTGCTTTTTTGTTGTTCAGTTGTGTGAGTTCTTTATGTATAATGGAGATTAACCCCTTGTTGGATATACGATTTGCAATTATTTTCACCCAGTTGGTGGGTTGTCTTGTTGTTTTGATCCTGGTTTCCTTTGCCTTTCAGATGCTCCTTAGTCTGATGAAGTCCCACTTGTTTATTTATCCTCTTGTTTCCCTTGTCCGAGAAGATGTGGTATTTGAAAAGATCCTGTTAAGATCTATGTCAAAGAATGTCCTACCTATATTTTCTCCCAGAAGTTTTATGGTTTCAGTTCTTACCTTCAAGTCTTTGATCCATTTGGAGTTAATTTTTGTGTATGGCATCAGATAGTGGCCTGCTTTCATTCTTTTGCATGTGGCTGCCCACTTCTCCCAACACCATTTATTGAAGAGACTATCTTTTCTCCACTGTATGTTCTTAGCCCCTTTGTCAAAGATTAGCTGTGCTTAGATATGTGGTTTTGTTTCTGGGCTTTCAATTCTGTTCCATTGATCTATGTGCCTATTTCTGTACCAGAACTATGCTGTTTTGATTACTATAGGTTTGTAGTACATTTTGAAGTCAGGGCTTGTGATGCCTCCAGCTTTGTTCTTTTTTCTCAGGATTGATTTAGCTATTCGGTGTCTTTTGAGCCCCACATGAATTTTAGGATTCTTTGTTCTATTTCTGTGAAGAAAGTCATTGGGATTCTGATTGGGATTGTATCGATGCTGTAGATTGCTTTGAGTAGTATGGACTTTTTAACTATGTTTATTCTTCTGATCCATGTGCATGGAATACCTTTGCATTTATTTATGTCCTCATCGATTTCTCTCAAGAATATCTTATAGTTTTCATTGTATAGGTCTTCTACTACCTTGGTTAAATTTATTCCTAGATATTTTATTCATTCTTTACAATTATGAATAGGTTTGTATTCTTGAGTTCTCTTTCTGTTAGTTCATTACTGGAGTATAGAAATGCAACTTATTAAGTCCTCTTTGAATGTTTGGTAAAATTCACCAGGGAAGCCATTTGGTCCTGGACTTTTGATTTTTAGGATATTTTTGAGTAGTGTTTCAATATCTTTACTTGTGAGACTTTTTTTGGTGGGGGCGGGTGTTTTTGATTACTATTTCAACCTCTTTGGTTGTGATTGATCTATTCAGATTATCTATTTCTTCTTGATTCAGCTTTGGGAGGTTGTAAGAGTCTAAGAATCTATTCATTTCTTCTAGATTGTCCAATTTGCTGGCATATAGCTTTTCATAGTATTCTCTTGTCATCATTTGTATTTCTGTGGTATCCATTGTAATTTCTCCTCTTTCATTTCTAATTTTATTTACCTGAACTTTTTCTCTTTTCTTCCTTGTAAGTCCGGCTAGGCATTGTCAATTTTGTTTATCTTCTCAAAGAACCAGCTGTTTCATTGATCCTTTCTACTGTCTTTTTTTGTTTGTTTGTTTCATTGCATATCTTTCAGCTGTGATTTTTCTTATTTCCCTCCTTCTGCTGACTTTGGGCTTTGTTTGTTCTTCTTTTTCTAATTCTAATTCTAATTCTAATGAATTTTTCTAATTAAGTTAGGTGTAGTTTGAGATTGCTTATTTGGGACTTTTCTTGTTTGTTAAGGTGAGCCTGTACTGCGATGAATTTCCCTCTTAGAACCACATTGCTTCATCCCACATGAGTTGGTATGGGATGTTTTCATTTTCATTTGTCTCCAGATATTTTTTGATTTCTTCTTTAATTTCTTCAATGATCCATTGGTTGTTCAGTAGTATGTTGTTTAGTCTTGACGTCTTTGTCTCTTTCTCAGCTTTTTTCCTGTAGTTAATTTCTAGTTTCATAGCATTGTGGTCAGAAAAGATGCTTCTTATTATTTCAATCTTCTTAAATTTATTGAGGCTTGCCTTGTTTCCCAACATATGGTCCATCCTTGAGAACATTCCATGTGCACTTGAGAAGAATCTGTATTCTGCTGTTTTTGGATAGAGTGTTCTATATATATCTATTAAGTCCATCTGGTCCAGCTTTTCATTAGGTTCCACTGTTTTCTTGTTGACTTTTTGTCTGGATGATCTATCCATTCATGTGAGTGGAGTGTTGAATTCCCCTACTATTATCATGTTGTTGTTATTGTTTCCCTTTAGGTTTGTTAATAGTTGCTTTCTGTACTTTGGTGCTCCTGTGTTGAGTGCATAGATATTTATAAGTGTTACGTCTTCTTGATGGAGTGTCCCTTTGATCATTATATACTGCCCCTCTTTGTCTTTCATTGTCTTTTTTATCTTGAAGTCTTCTTTGTCTGATATAAGTATGGCAACACCTGCTTTCTTTTGTTTGCCAATAGCTTGGAGTATCATCTTCTGTCTCGTCACTCAGAGCCTGTGTTTCTCATTGGAGCTATGTTTCCTGGAGGCAGCATATTCTTGGGTCTTGTTCTTTAATCCACCTTGCCACTTTGTGTCTTTTTATTTAAGAGTTCAAGCCATTTACATTGAGTGATTATTGATATATGAGGACTTAGGACTGCCATTTTATCATTCGTTTTCTGGTTCTCCTGCATTTCCTTTATTTCTCATCTCGTGTATTTTGGACTATCAATTTGGTTAGGTAGTTTTTTATGCTGGATTTCTTAGTTTTCTCCTTATTTATTATTTGTGACTCTGATCTGCTTTTTTGTTTAGTGGTTACTGCAAAGTTTGTATGCAAAATCTTGTAGATGAGATAGTCCCTTTTCTGATGACCTCTTATTTCCTTAGACTAAGCTGATTCAGTCCCTTTCCCCTTCCCCTCCTAAGTTGTTTTGTCACATCTTTTTCCATCTTGTGTAGTGAGTTTGTGGTTAAAATGACAAGGGTGTCTTTGTTTTTGGTGTTTTCCTTCCCTTTATCTCTAATGGTTTACATGATTATTTTTTCTAACCTGTTCTGCTGGATAGCTCCAATTTTCTGATTTTGTCTACTGATTTATCTCCTTATTCAGGGCTTTGTAACCCCTTTCTTCTTTTTTTTTCGGGTATGATGGCCTTCTTGAGGATTTCTTGTAGGGGTGGTCTTCTGGCGATGAACTCCCTTAGCTTTTGTTCATCTGGGAACATTTTTATTTCTCCATCATATCTGAAGGATATTTTCACTGGATAGAGTATTCTCGGCTGAAAGTTTTTGTCTTTCAAAGATTTGAATACGTCATTCCACTCTCTCCAGCCTATAAGGTTTCTGCTGAGAAATCCACTGAAAGCCTGATAGGGGTTCCTTCATAAATTACTTTCTTTTGCCTTGCCACCCTTAGTAGTTTTTCTTTGTCATGGTCTTTTGCCAGCTTCACTACTATATGTCTTGCCGTAGGTATGTATGCCTTGACAAAGTTAGGAGATCTTGTGGCATCCTTCATGTGAATTTCCATCTGTATCCCCAGGTTTGGGAAGTTCTCTGCTATTATTTCTTTGAACAAGCTTTATACTCCATTCTCCTTGTCTTCTCCCTCTTGAATACCTATAATCCTTATGTTGCATTTCCTAATTGAGTTGGATAGTTCTTGGAGACTTTCTCCATTTCTTTTTAGTCTTAGTTCTTTCTCCTACTCCATCTGAAACATTTCCAAAATGTCTATCCTCAATCATGCTGGTTTGTTCCTTGATGATATCTGCTCTACTGTTCAGGGACTCTATATTCTGCTTTATCTCAACCATTGTGTTTTTCATCTCCGATATTTCTGCTTGGGTCTTCTTTATAGTTTCCATCTCTTTTGTGAAGTAACCCCTGAACTTGTATTGGCTATCTGTATTCTCTTTTAACTCCATGAGTTTTTTAATGATAGCTATTTTGAATTATCTATAGGTTATATATTTGTGTGTCTTCAGGATTGATTTATGAGTACTTGTCATTTTCCTTCTGGTCTGAAGATTTAATATATTTTTTCATACTACTAGATGGTGTAGATTTGTGCTTCTGCATTGTGATAGTATTTGATTGCTACTTCCACCTTTCGCCTCTAGGTGGAGGTCAAGAGAGTATATTCTGAGCCCACTATGAACCTTGGGACAGCTCCAAGTTGCTGGGCTGTGGCTCTAGGGCAGTAGGTCAGGGTGAGGGGGTGCTTTCCTCTCCTGCACGATCTGGGAGGCTTCTCCTGCCCTTTCTATCTGGTCTCCTGAGGTGTTGGCTTGGTGAAGACACTCCCATGATAGTTAGTCCCCTCTGTGAGAGGCTTTCCTCTGGGCTGTGAGGGACTTCAGGGATCTATGGTGTTCCCTTGGAGGGCCACCACTCCCTCTGCACTTTCCTCCCTGTGGCTTCATGTAATCCCTAGGTCACTGTCCTTCTGTAAGGAAGACAAGCTCTCTCTTGCCTCAATCCAGTACCTCGGAGGGGCTCCAGCACCTCCAACTTGCAACGTGTGGCTGTGTTGGTCTCTCAGACGTCTTTTGTGTTGTATGGGTTTCCTCTGTTGGTATATGTATGTGCTTTTCATTGTATCTTTGGGAGGAGAGTTTACTGGGAGAGCTCACTCTGCCATGATGCTGACGTCACTCTGTATTTTATTCTTTTTGTTGTGATTGTAAATTTGGACTGTATTCTTGATTTCTCTTTCTGCTATTTTGTTGTGTATAGAAAATCAAGTGATGTTTGTATGTTGATTCATCCCCTACAACTTTACTGTATTTGTTTATTATTTCTAATAGTTTTTTGGTAGATTCCTTAGGATTTTCTACATATAAAATCATGTCATCTGCAAATAGTGACAGTTTTACTTCTTCCTTTCCAATCTGGATAACTTTTATTTATTTTTATTGCCTAATAGCTCTGGCTATGACTTCTAATACTATGTTGAATAAGAGTGGTGAGAGTGGGCATCCTTATCTTATTCCTGTTCTTAGAGGGATAGCTTTCAGTTTTTCACCATTGAGTACGTTGTTAGCTGTGAGTTTGTCACATATGGCCTTTATTATGTTGAGGTATTTCCTTCTATACCCATTTCATTGAGAGTTTTATTAAAAATGGATGCTAAATCTTGTCAAATCCTAAGATGATCATACAAATTTTATTCTTCATTTTGTTAATGTGGTGTATGACATTGACTGATTTGTGAATGTTGAGCCAGCCTTGCATCCCTGAAATAAATCCCCTTGATCATGGTGTATGATCCTGTTAAGTTACCGTTGTAATCAGTTTGCTATATTTTGTTGAGGAATTTTGCATCTATGTTCATCAGTGATATTTGCTTGTAATCTTCCCTTTTTGTGTTGTCCTCGTCTGGTTTAGGTATCAGGGCAATTTTGGCTTAATAAAATGAGTTAGGAAGCATCCTTTCCTCTTCAATTTTTTGGAAGGGTTTAAGAAGGATAGGTATTAAATCGTCTTTGAGTGTTTGGTAGAATACACCACATTTATAACTAAAAAACTCCCAGAAAAGAAATATACTATCTCAGATAGTTCAACTGGGAAATTTTACCAAACATTTTAAAAGATTAACACCAATTTTACACAATCTCTTCCAGCAAATAGAAAGGAGAGAACACGTCTGAACTCATTATATGAGGCCAGTATTACCTCAATTAATTACTTCAAATTACCTCAAGTATTACCTTAAAGATAGTACAAGAAAATACAACTATATATCAAAATCTTCCATGACCATAGGTGCAAAATTCCTCAGCAGAATATTAGCAAATCAAATCAAGGAATGTATTTTTAAAAATAATATATCATGACCAAGTGGGATTATTCCAGGTATGTGAGACTAGATCAATACTTGAAAATCAATTACTGTAATCTACCACATCAACAGGTTAAGAAAAAAATCATATGATATATCAGTCAATGCCCAAAAAGCATTTGACAAAACCCAACAAACATTCATTATAAAAACTGTCTCCAAATTAGTAATAGAGGGGAATTTCTTCAACTTAATGAAGAGCACCCACAAAGAAGCCTACAGCTAACATCACAGTTAATGGAAAGACAGAGTGCTTTCCCCTTAAGATTGTGATCATGGCAAGGATGTCCTCTCTGAACACTCTTGTTCTGACTATCTACAACATGGTATTGGAAGTTCTAACCACTGTAACAGGCAAGAAAAAGAAATAAAATGCTTACAGATTGAAAAGGAAGAAATAAAACTCCTTATTTGCAGATGACATTATTGTCTATGTAGAAAATACTAAAGAATCTATGAAATCCCCACAAAATTCCTAAAACTAACATATGGATTCAGCAGTTTACAGGATAAAAAAAATCAACACACAAAGAATTAATTGGATTTCTATTCATTAAAAATGAACATAGGGAAACAAATTTAAAACACAATATCATTTATAATCACTGCAAACAAAATGAAAAACTTAAGACCTATAAACTTAAGAAAACACATACAGTATCTGTATGGTGAAATTTACAAAATGCTGAGGAATGAAATCAAAGAAGACTTAAAACCTGGAGGTAAATCCCATGTTTGTGAATTGGAAGATCCAACTTAGTAAAGATGTTGTTTCTTTCCAAATTGATTTCTAGATTTAATAAAATTCCCATCAAACCCCCTCCAAATTTTGTTTTTGTGGACATCAATAAGCTTGTTCTAAAATTTTTATGTAAAGGTATGGTCTTAGAATAGCTAAAACAACCTTGAAAAAGAATACAGTGGGAGGAATAACTTTACCCAATATTAAGGCTCACCAAAGAGCTCCAGTAGTCAAGACAGTGTAGTATTGGCAAAGGGACAGACACATAGATCAGTGGAACCAAACAGAGAACCCAGAAATACATCCAAACAAATGTGTCCCACTTATTTTGACAGAGGTTAAAAAAGCAATTCAATGGAGGAAAGAATGTCTTTTCAACAAATGGTGCTGGAACAAGCGGACATTGAAATGATCTTCAACCCAAATATCACACCTATGTGAAAATTAACTCACAATGAATCACAGACTAAAATTTAAAATGTAAAAATGTAAACTTTTAGAGAAAAAAAATGGGAGAAAATCTTCAGGTTCTTGGGGTAGGGAAAGAATTCTTAGACTTGACACCAAAAGTGTGATCTATAAAAGGAAAAATAGAGAAATTAGACTTCATCAAAATTAAAAGGTTTGCTTTGTAAAAGACCTGATTAAGAGGATGAAAATACAAGCTACAGACTGAGAGAAAATTTTTGCAAATCACATATTTGGCAAAGTACTTGTATGCAGAATATACAAAGAACTCTTGAAACTCAATATTTAAAAAAGCAAACATAGGCCAGCCCCGTGGCCTAGTGGTTAAGTTCAGTGCCTTCTACTTTGGTGGCCCAGATTCTGCTCTTAGCAGTGGACTCACACGACTCTGTTAGCGTCCATGCTGTGCTGGCGGCCCACATACTAAAAAATAGAGGAAGATTGGCACGGGTATTAGCTTAGGGCAAATCTCCCTCAGCAAAGCAAACAAACAAACAAACAATTGAATTAGAACATAGGCAAAAGACATGAAAAGATTTTTCACCAAAGAGGATATACAAATGGCAAATAAGCACATGAAAAGATGCTCAACATCAATAGCCATCAAAGAAATGCAAATTCAAATCACAATGAGCTATCACTTCATACCTACCAGGATGGTTAACTAAAAAATGGTAGTAACATTAAATGCTGGTGAAGATGTGGAGAAACTAGATCACTCATTTGTTGCTGGTAAGAATGTAAAATGGTAATCCACTCTGGAAAACAGTTTGGGAATTTTTTTCTTTCTTTTTTTTTTTTTTAGTGAGGAAGATTGGCCCTGACCTAACACCTGTTGCCAATCTTCCTCTTTTTACTTGAGGAAGGCTGTCATTGAGCTAACATCTGTGCCAATCCTCCTCCACTTTATGGGGCATGCTGCCACAGCATGGCTTGATGAGCAGTGCTAGGTCCAGGCCTGGGATCCCAACTTGTGAACCCTGGGCTGCTGAAGCAGAGCCCATGAACCCAACCACTATGCCACCACGCCAGCCCCTTGGCAATTTTTTTAAAAACTAAAAATGTAACCACCATATGAACCATCAATTGCAGTCTTCCCTGAGAAATGGAAACTTATGTTCACACAAAAATCTATACACGAACATTCACAGCAGATTTATTCATCATAATTCCAAACTGTAAACAATTCAGTGGTCCTTCAATGGGTGAGTGGTTAAACAAACTAGTACATCCATACCATAGAATTCTATTCAACAATAAAAAGGACTGAACTATTGATATATGCAACAACTAGGATAGATCTTGAAGGAATTATGCTGAGTGAAAAAAAAATCTCCAAAAGCTGTGTATTAAATTCTTTCATATAATATTAAATTAATGTAATTATAGGCATGGGAAACAAATTCATGATTTCTAGGAGTTAGGGTTTCTGGGGAGAGGTGGCCATAAAACGGTAGCCCAGGGGAGACTTATGGTGAAGCAACAGTTTTAGATCTTGACTGTGATGATAGTTGCACAAAGCTACACATGTAACAAAATTGCACAGAACACGCACACAAATGAGCGCATATACAGCTGATGAAATCTGAATAAACTCTGTGGGTTGTACTAAGGTCAATTGCATGGTTTTGATATTGTACTATAGTTATGCAAAATCCTATCTTTAGGGGTACAGGGTGCTCATGACCTACTGTATATTTTTTTCTAACTTCCTGTGAATCTATAATTATTTAAAAATTAAAACTTTGTTTATAAATTTGCTTATCAAATAATTTCAACCTCTGTGTCATCTCAGTATTAGCATTGTTGCTTGTCTTTCCTCATTCAAGTTGAGATTTTCCTGACAAGTGATTTTTTATTATATCCCGAACACTTTGGGTATTGTGTTCTGAGACTCTGGATGTTATTTAGATCTTCTGTTTTGCCAGTGCCTCCTTACTGCCCAGTGGAGGTGGAAGTCCAGTTTCCCCACTTTGACTCCATTGATGCCCAGGGGCAGAAGGGTGCCTTGTTACTGCTGGGTGGAGGTGGGAGCTCAGGCTCCCCACTAGATGTATGCTGATACACTGACACCACCCTGGACTGTAAGGGCACCTCTTTGCTTCCCCACTTGGCTTCCACAGACACTGCAGAGTGAGATGAGGACTCGTTATCATCAGAAGCTGAAAGTCTCAGCTCCCGCCCTGGGTTTCCTCTGACACAAGCCCAGCGTGGGGAGGGAGCAATGTGCTGGTGAAAATCTAGACTCCTCCACTTATTTTTTGCTGACAGAAGTGGGGGCCGGCTCCATTCCTCAATAAAATTTTTAAAAGTTTATGAACATTGCAAACAAAATAAAATCAGTATAGTCCTACCTCCACCTCTAGGTAGGATGGAGTAGGCCTCAGCAGGCTACCTGCTGAGAACCAACTAGAAAAGGTGAATAAATTTAAAAGTCCCATATATAAAAGCACTGGAGAGCTGCAGAAACAAAGAGGACTAGAGAGAGTGAAAGTTCGGGGAAGAGAGGCCCTTCCAGAAGGGAGCTGAGAACTTCTTCGGCCCTGGGGCACTTGCTGACTCAGCGCAGGGGTAGGTCTCCATTCTAGGAAGTGGGTGAGCCAGATGCAGACGGAGTCTTACCAGCTATATGCTGCTGACCGGGGATACACTTTAAATACAAGGACATAGAAAGGTTGAACTAAAAGCGAGGGGAATAATTTACCTTAAAAATACTATCCAAAAGTGATAAAGCAAATACTGACAGAACTAAAATGACAAATAGGCAAATTCACTATCACACCTCTCTTGATAACTGACAGAAGAAGCAGACCACAAAAAAAGAGAAAAAAGGATATATAGAGATAGAGAAGATCTGAATAAGGTAATTAACAAATGTGACCTAATAAACACATAGAGAACACTTTACCAAACCACAACGGAATTCACGTTCTTGTCAAGTACACATGGAACACATATCAAAATTGACTACATGCTGGGCCAGGAAGAAAACCTCAATAAGTTTCTTTTTCACAGGACAGAGTATGTTCCTGTCTGCAGTGTATTAAACCAGAAAACAATAATATGGGATCACTAGAAAATTCCCAACTGCCTGGAAATTAAATACTATATTTATAAATAACCTATATGTCAAAAGTTAAAAGCAAAACTTGAAAATTTTCTTAAATGAATGCTAAAGAAGAGATAATGTCTTCTAACCTGTGGGCAGCAGCTTGAGCAATGCCTGGAGGAAATTTTGGCTTTATGTGCATATATAGGAAATGCAAAAAGGTTAAAAATTAGTGATATTAGATGCCATCAAAAGAGCTATAAAGAAAGAAATCAAACTTAGGAAAGTACAAGGAATGAAATAATAAAGACAAGCCAGAAATTCATGATGTAGTAAATAAATGTGCATTAGCAAAATCAACAAAGCCATAGGTTGGTCCTTTTCAAAGAATAATAAAATTGATAACCTCCTAACAAAACTAATCAAGAAAAAAAGAAGGAAAACACAGACTACTAATAATACGAATGGAAAGTATCTACAGATTATACAGACATTAAAAAGATAATGAGGATATTATTAATAACTTTATGTAAATAAATTTGACAATTTTCATAAAATGGACAAAAAAATCCCTTAAGCCAACAGAAGAAGAAATAGGAAATCAAGACAGTCATACATCTCTTAAAGGAAAGGAATCTGTTATTATAAACCTTCTTCCTACAAAGTAAATTCCAAGCTCAGACAGCTTTCTTGATTACTTTTCCTAAACATTTAAGGAATAACACCAATCTCACATAAATTCTCCCAGATAATAAAAAAAGGAAATATTCTAACACTTTTATGAGACTAGCATAATCTTGATTCCAAAAGCTGACATGGATATTATGGGAAAACTAACCTCTAGACCATCTCTTTGATTAATATAGATGCAAAATCCTTAATAAAATATTAGCAAATCCAATGCAAAAATATATAAATCATGACTAAGTGGGGTTTATTCTAGGAAGGCACTCATGATTTAACATTCAAAATTGAATTAATTCTATTTATCACATTAATAGGCAAAAAATGAGAAAAAATCATATGATCATCTTATTATATGCATTCTCAATAAAGATGATATTACTCTCAAGGGAATAAAAATTGGTTTGTGGGGAGTGAAAAAATCCTATTCTAAGTCCAAAGCACAGATACAAACAGTACACAAACAGATATATTATTTAAATTTCACAAAGGGGCAAAAATTAGGAAAAAATGTTTAAAAGACTCCTGGGTATGGGGGGAGAGGATGTAGATAATGAATAAACGGATTGAGAAAGACTGTCTTATTAGATGTAGAGAAAGCATTTGATGAAATTTAACATCAATTCATGATTTTAAAAAAAGTCCTCTTAGAAAATTGAGAATTAGATTTCCTTAATCTGAGAAAGTACATCTATAAAAAACATCACCAAACAGCATACTTATTGGGGAAATACTGAAAACTTTCTCCCTGAGATCCAGAATGAAACAACGATGCCTTCCATCACTATTTTGATTTAACATTGTACTGGAGGTCCTAGCTAGTGAATAAGATAAAATAAAAGATAAGATAATGCAAAAGAAATGGAAATAAAGAAATAAAATAATTATTATTTTCAAATGTCATGATTATATACGTAGAAAATTCAAAAGGGTCTACTTACAAATTATTAGAATTAGTAAGTGAACTTACTAAGGTTTCTGAACATAAAGTCAACATACAAAAAATCAATTGTATTTTTATATGGCAGCAACAAAAAGAAAATAAAAATTTAAACCATTTACTATGGCACCAAAAAATAAAATACCTAAGAATAAACATAACACAAAATTTCTGAGACCTCAGTACCAAAAACCTCATAACTTTATTGTGGTACTGGCTCAAGGACAAAGACAAATGAAGCAGAATAGAGTCCACCAGCAGACCAACACCTATGCCACACTGAAATGGGAAAATGGTGGTTATGTATCAGTTTGTGTCCAATCAGGAGACAGAAACCTCACAATTATTTAAACAGGAGAAGCTTAAGATAAAGAATTATAAGCTGTGATAACAGAGAAAGTATAAGATATAAGGGAATCTAGGCATGAGGGACAGTGCCCAAAGAGGAACAAACTTGGAAGGGGGGTTCCAAACCCAGGCTGGGGTTCAGATCTCTTCAGAGAGGCCATGGTTGCAGCCTCATGGATAGCAGAGAAGTTCTCTGGTTTGCCCAGACCAGAGCTGGACCACAGTTCTTGTGAAAAAAGGAAGAAACCCTCAGGGAGCAGGTGAGCCACAGCTGGAAGGCAAGCATATAAGTGTGCAGAGGACGTAGGGGCACTGGCATAGGTGAGAGGTCACAAGTTCACAGTGTCCGTGTCCAAGGGAGCCATGGGAAGGTGGGCATCAGGTTGGGCTGGCATTGTCAATTTGCTGAGGCACTGCACACACTGGGCATGTGGCTTAGGCAAGTACCACTGGACGTCCTCACACTCATGCTGCTGAGAGTGTAGCCACTAGAAGCAGAAGGAGAGCCCCTTATCCTTGCAGTGTCCCTCCAGTGCTCTCTACTGAGAAGGGTTAACGTGGTGCTCACTGTAATGGAGAACTGCTTAAGGAGCTCCATCCACTATCACAGAGAAGTCACTGAAAGGTGACACTGGAGCTGAGAGGCAATGAATTGATACTTAGCACAATTATTTTCAATAAATAGTACTGGTTCAATTGGAAACACACATGGAAAAATCTTTCCCCCATTCCTGCATCATATGCAAAATTAATTCTATAGATAATTAATCCAAATGTTAAGGATAAAATAACTGTAGAAGAAAACATAGATTTTAGATTTTCTAGTTTTTAGAATGTTTTCTAGATTTTTAGAAGAAAACATAGCCAAATATTTCCTAGGTAAGATATATAAAGCATTAACAATAAAGGCAAAAATTGGTAAATTGGACTATGTTAAGATTTAAAACATCTGTTCTTCAAAAGACACCATCAAGACAGTGGAAAGAGGAGGTGACATCAGCAACACAGCAGAGTCAGCTATTCCCTTTGTCTCTCTTCCTTTGATCTACAACTAAACGGACATTCATTTATCAGCAGATGATATTGACACAGCACATCAGGATGCCTGAGAGACCCATGCAACTATACATCTGAAGGTGGAGGGACTACCTTCTGGAGAGGCGGTGGAAATAGGTGAGCACTCCCTGGCTCCCAGGCAGCCCAGCACATGGGGGCAACTGCTCTCCTGGCTGGAGCACTCATAGCACTGTTCTGGCCCTGAGGAAGGGAGCACGCCTCGGCATGACTGTGGAAACAGGTGATGGCAGCCCTGAGCCCAAACTAACTCCCAGCTGCCACAAACACCCATAGTACTGCTGCAGCACCAAAGATGGGAGTGCATCTTGGCAGGACTATGGCAGCAGGCAGTAGCAGCCCTGAGCCCCCGTGTGATTGCTTTCCCACTCTGAGGGATGCCCAACAGGACTGCTGCTATCCCAAGGAGTGGCCAGGCTCGGACAGGCACAGCTGACAGGGATCACCATGGGCTCAGATTACACAGCCCTTGTCCCTCTTAAACCCCGTGGTACTAAGAAATACATTAATATTCCAGACCAGAAGGAAAAATACAAACACCCAGAAATAATTCCTGAGTGCAAAGAAATCCACAAGCTAAATGACAGAAAATTCAAAGCAGTGAACATAAAAAACTCAATGAGTCACAAGAGAATTCAGAAAGACAGTTCAATGACACCAGGAACAAAATTAATGAACAGAGGGAATTCTTCACAAAAGAGATCGAAACTATAAAGAAAACCGATCAGAAATGTTGGAGATGAAAAACACAATGGACAAGATAAAGACAAATCTGGAATCTTAAATAATAGAGCTGATATTGTGGAGGGTAGAATTAGCAATCTAGAGGAAAGGAATACAGAAAGCTTAGGATGGAGGAGGAGAGAGAACCAAGACTAAAAAGAAATGAACAAATTCTCTAAGAAATATATGACTCAATTAGGAAATGAAACATAAGGATTATAGGTATACAACAGGGAGAAGAGGGGGAGAAAGCAGCAGAGAGCTTGTTCAAAGAAACAATAACTGAGAACTTCCCAAACCTGGAGAAAGGTCTGGAATTACATGTAAAAGATGCCATTAGAACTCCTAATTACATCAATGTAAAAAGACCTTCCCCAAGGCATATGTTAGTAAAGCTGGAAAAGTCAATGACAAAGAAAAAATATTAAGGGCAGCAAGGCAGAAGAAAATAACCTACAAAGGAACCCCTATCAGGCTTTCAGTGGATTTCTCAGCAGAAACCTTACATGCTAGGAGAGAGTGGAATGACACATTCAAAATTCTGAAAGACAAAAACTTTCAGCCAAGAATACTCTATACAGTGAAAATATCCTTCAGATATGATGGAGAAATAAAAATGTTCCCAGATGAACAAAAGCAGAGGGAGTTCATCACCACAAGACCACCCCTACAATAAATCCTCAAGAAGGCCCTCATACCCGAAAAAAAAAAAAAAGAAGAAAGGGGTTACAAAGCCCTGAATAAGGAGATAAATAGGCAGACAAAATCAGAAAATGGCAACTCTCTATCAGAAATGATTAGCAAACACTTAATAACTCTAAAGACAAAGGGAAGGACAACATCAAAAATAAACATAATCACTTTATTTTAACCACAAATTCACAACGCATAACAGAATAAGTTGTGACAACAACAACTTAGAAGGGGAAGAGGAGAGGGATGAAACCTGCTTAGACTAACGGAGTAAGAGGCTATCAGAGAATGAACTATCTCATCTATGAGATCTTTTATGCAAACCTCATGGTAACCACTAAACAAAAAATCAGAACAGGGAAACAAACGATAAATAAAGGGAAAACTGAGAAAACCATCATAGAGAGCCACCAAACTGAATTGGCAATCTGAAATACATACGATGAGAAACAAGGGAAATACAAAACAACTGGAAAATAAGTGATAAAATGGCAGCATTAAGCCCTCATATATCAATAATCACTCTAAATATAAATGGATTGAATTCCTCAATCAAAAGAAACAGAGTGGTGGGATGGATTAAAAAACAGGACCCCTCAATTTGCTGCCTCCAGGAAACACATCTCAGCTCTAAAGACAAACACAGGCTTGGAGTGAAGGAAGGGAGCACAATACTCCAAGCTAACAGCAAACAAAAGAAAGCAGGTGTTGCCATACTTATATCAGACAAAGAAGACTTCAAGATAAAAAAGACAATGAAAGACAAAAAGGGGCAGTATATAATGATCAAAGGGACACTCCATCAAGAATACATAATGCTTATAAATATCTATGCACCTAACACAGGAAGCAATAAAATTCATAAAGCAACTATTAATTGACCTAAAAGTAGACATTAATAGCCACATTCTAATAGTAGGGGACTTTAACATCACATTGTCATCAATGGATAAATGAACTAGACAGAAAGTCAACAAGGAAATAGTAGAACTAAATGAAAAACTAGACCAGATGGACTTAATAGATATATACAGAGTACTCCATCCAAAAACAGCAGAAGACACATTCTTTTCAAGTTCATATGGAATTTTCTCAAGGATGGATCATATGTTGGGAAACAAGGCAAGCCTCAATAAATTTAAGAAGATTGAAATAATAATAAGCATCTTGTCTGACTGCAATGCTCTGAAACTAGAAACTAACTATGAGAAAAAAGCTGAGAAAGGCACAAAGATGTGGAGACTAAAAAACATGCTACTGAACAACTAATGGAACATTGAAGAAATTAAAGGAGAAATCAAAGACTATCTGGAGACAAATTAAAATGAAAATACACCATGCCAACTTATTCGGGATGCAGCAAAAGCAATCCTAAGAGGAAAATTCATAGCAATATAAGGCCACCTTAACAAACAAGAAAAATCTCAAATAAGCAATCTTAAACTACACCTAACTGAACTGGAAAAAGAAGAAAAAACGAATCCCAAAATCAGCAGAAGGAGAGAAATAATAAAAATTAGAGCAGAAATAAATGAAATTGAACCCTCCTCCCACCAAAAAAAAAAAAAAAAACAAAAAAAAACAGTAGAAAGGATCAATGACACTAAGAGCTGGTTCTTTGAGAACATAAACAAAATTGACAAATCCTTAGCCAGATCCACTAAGAAAAAAAGAGAGAAGGCTCAACTAAACAAAATTAGGAATGAAACAGGAGAAATTACAATGGATATCACAGAAATACAAAGGATTATAAGAGAATACTATGAAAAATTATATGCCAACAAATTGTACAATCTAGAAGAAATGGACAAATTCTTAGACTCATATGATCTCCCAAAACTGAACCAAGAAGAAATAGAGAATCTGAATAGACCAAAGACAAGTAAAGAGATTGAAACAGTAATCAAAAACTTCCCCCAAACCAAAATTCCAGGATGAGATGGCTTTTCTGGAGAATTCTACCAAACATTCAAAGAAGACTTAGTACCTACCCTCATCAAACTATTCCAAAACTGAAGAAGACGGGACACTTCCTAACACATTTTACAAGGCCAACATCACCCTGATCCCAAAGTCAGACAAGTACAACACAAAGAAAGAAAATTGCAGGTCAATATTGCTGATGAATATAAATGCAAAAGTCCTCAACAAGATGTTCGCAACACAAATGCAGCAATACATCAAAAGGATTATACACCATCAAGTGGGATTTATACCAGGGACACAGGGATGGTTCAATATCTGCAAGTCAATCAATGTGATACACTAACAACATGAGGAATAAAAACCACATGATCATCTCAATAGATGCTGAGAAAGCATTTGACAAGATTCAACATACATTTATGATAAAAACTCTCAATAAAATGGGTATAGAAGGAAAGTACTTCAACATAATAAAGGCCATATATGATAAACCCATAGCCAACATCATACTCAATGGGGAAAAACTGAAAGCCAGCCCACTGAGAGCAGGAACAAGACAAAGGTGCCCACTCTCACCACTCTTATCCAACATTGTACTGGAGGTTTTGGCCAGAGCAATTAGGCAAGAAAAAGAAATAAAAGGTATCCAAATTGGCAAGGAGGAAACGAAACTCTCACTGTTTGCAGGTGATATGGTTTTATATATAGAAAACCCTAAAAAATCCATTGGAAAACTATTAGAAATAATCAACTACAGCAAAATTGCAGGGTACAAAATCAACTTACAAAAATCAGTTGCATTCCAGGGCCAGCCTGGTGGCATAGTGGTTAACACTGCACATTCTGCTTTAGTGACTCGGGGTTCACAGGCCTCGATCTCAGGCACAGACCTACTCACCACACATCAGGCCATGCTGTGGCAGGAATCCCACATATAAAGTAGAGGAACATGTGCAAGGATGCTAGTTCAGGGCCAATCTTCCTCAGCAAAAAGAGGAGAATTGGCAGTGGATATTAGCTCGGGGCTAATCTTCCTCAAAAAAAAAAAAAATCAGTTGCAATACTACACTCTAATAATGAACTAACAGAAAGAGAACTCAAGAATAAAATCCCATTTACAACTGCAACAACAAGAATAAAATATCTAGGAATAAATTATTACTTCTTTTTGATGAAACTAGAAACTGCATTAGGTATTATCTGACTTCTAGATTTTCAGAATACATCAGTTTTGTGAAGTATTTCTTCTTCATGTTCTGTATTATTTTTTGGAGCAGGTGTTGGGAGATTTGAATATATGCAGCTGTCATTACCTTGACTACCTAACTCTCTTGTTTTTAAAGAAGAAGCTGAAACTTAGAAATAGAGTCATTGGTGAAAAGTGACCCAGCTCAGTATGGCAGAGCTGGGCTTAGAAACCAGGCAGTACTTAGCCCAGGACCATTCCTTTTTTATCTTGCAAAGTTTGTAGCACCAAAATCACCCCATCACCATAAATTTTTATTTGAAAATAAAATTTTTAAATTTATTTATTTTCTCAGCATAGGTGAGTTCTATTTGAAGAAAATCCTTCTATAGGAAACTCAGCTGAAGGGAAAATCCGGTCAATCTCCAAATGTCACTCTCTAAAATCTTCCCCTGCAGCTTTCTCTTAAAGGGCTCTATTTCGCTGCACTTAAAGCACAAATCAGTTAGCAAGAATTTGGTCTACATGCAAACATTCCAGAAATGAGCCAGTGCCTCAACCTATGTACACCTTTGTTCTCCTGACCCTTTTTTTCTCTATCAATTATCTCTTGTTATTCTTCTAAAAATAAGTCACACACCACTATGAGATTGGCTTGGTCACTGGGCACAATATTTGAATCAATTATAACAGGATAAGCAGCAGTTACAATCAATTTTACTTTTGTATCAAGTAATGTCCTTTTACACAAGAGAAATAGGGTGGACTTGACTTCTGTGTTAATGATGGATTGAATACAAGCATCTAATTTTATTCCTTCTCAAAAATCCACTAACACTACAATAACAGAACTTTTAAACAGGATGGGGAGAGCGAGATAGGAGTGTATAGTAATTTTGGAAGCTGAGAAGCAGATGAAAAAATCAAAACTGATTTAGCAGGCACAAGAGTGCTGAACCCTGGGCCAACAGTGGGGAAAGCTAACAGCTAAGTTGAATTACACTGCAGAATCTTTAAAATGAACAAGAAATTGCACTATCAGATACTTCTGGAGTTGAAAGTGAGGAGGGTCTTACCCTAAAATAAGGATAACTTGGATAAATGCTGGTGAGAACAGTTTCAACTCCAGATTCCTCTTCCGATTTCATGCTGCTGGGCCACTCTGCTCCCCAACCCTGTAGAAGCCTGAAAGTTTATTCTCTGAAGTGGATAAAACAGAAGATTTTGAAAGGGCACCACCAGGCACAATGTTGGCCGCACTGTATTAAACACAGGGATTAAGCTAGCATGTGCATATCGAAGGATGAATGTAGAGGCAAACTTTGTCTGTCTCCCAGAATGCTGAAGCCAAAATCTTACCTTCCAGACAGGCATTGGAGAACTCTTCTTTGGAGAATCTAACCAGGCCAAGAGGAAAGACTTCAAGATACCGACTTCAGTATCTTGACCCAAAGTATCTCTCTTACACCACTGAACAGCAAAGCTCAAAGTCAACAAGCCCCACCAACAGGCCTAGAGCTTCAGTGATCATTTGAGTCTTGCACTCAATCAGAAGCAGGTGGGGGAGCATTATCAGCCATCTGAGAATACCTCAGACAAATGTGTATTAGTTTTCTAGGGCTGCCATAACACTGGGTGGCTTAAACAACAGAAATTTATTTTCTCACAATTCCCATGGCTAGAAGTCCAAGATCAAAGTGTCAGTAGGGTTGGTGTCCTCTGAGGCCTTTCTCCTTGATTGGAGATGGCCATCTTCTGCCTGTGTCTTCACAGGATCTTCCCTCTGTGCCAGTCTGTATTCTAATCTCTTATAAGGACACCAGCCATATTGGATTAGGGTCATCCTAGTGACCTCTTTTTAACTAATTACCTCTTTAAAGACCCTATCTCCAAATACAGTCACATTCTGAAGTGCTGGGAGTTAGGACTTTAACATATGAATTCAAGGGAAATGTCATTCAGCCCATAATAAGATGATAAAGACTAAAACAAACCACAAGAAAAATGCAACTGAAGGAAACACTATGTAGGAACAAGAAAACTTCAAAAACTATGCTATTAATCTTAGAGACATAAGGGAAGATATTGCATCCATTAAACAAGAACAAGATATCACAAAAAAAAATTCAAAGAATGCAAAAGTGTTCTTGAAAGTTAAAAACACGATAGCTGAAACGAAAAAGTCACTAGAAGGATTGGAAGACATTCCATCCTCAACAGAAGATGTTGAGGAAATCTTCTAGAAAGTAGATCAGAAAAACAGAGAGGGAAAACAAGATGAAAAATTTAAGAAAATTTTAAGACCAATTCAGGAAGTCCAATATCCAAATAGTAGGATTTCCACAAAGAGTGTGCAGAGAAAACGAAGACAGGACATCACCAAGGAAAGAACTGATGAACTGCAGGACTTCCCTTGTGATTAAATTGTAAAATGCTTCAAAAGACCATCACTCCCACCCTAACAATGAGAACAAGGAAGATAAATACAAAATCATGGTTTTGAAATCTTATCAAAGAGCTGTGTATGCAAAGAAACCTAAATGAATCAAATTCCAGAAAAATCACGAGCCCTTCCTAGGAGAGAAGATATCCACAGTTGATTTCACCTTGGGTAGAGTGGTGGGAGGAGGAAGAATCTTCCATAGATAAATATAACATCCATACGTTATGGTTAATTACATATATGTTTAATTACTTAAAAAAAACAAGGTGAAAAGTCAATTCAATGGGGAAAGGAAAGTTTCTCTTGCCTCTTTTTTTTTTTTAAATAAATGATGCTGCAAGAACTGGATAATGACATGGGGAAAAAAATGAACCTATTCATGCCAGGGACAAAAATTTATTTGAAATGGATCATAGATCTAAACGTAAAAGCTAAAACAATAAAACTACAATAGAACAGGAAAATATGCTTGCAACTTTGGTGTAGACAAACATTTTTAGATTGGACACAAGAAGCCCTAACCATGAAGTAAAATATTAAACTAAAAATATCTGCTCATTAGAAGACATGATTAAAATACCCAAACACTGGAAATATCTCCAAATGTCCATCAACAGGAGAACTGATACATACATTAAAGCATATAAATATGCATATGATGGAATCTACTCTGCACTGTAAATGAATAAACCAGTGTTATGCTATATAACATGGGTGAATCTCAAAAACATTATGTTGGGTAAAAGAAGTCAGACAAAAAAATAAATACTGCATAAGACCACTTATATGATGTTCAAAAATAGGCAAAAGTAATCTAAGATCATAGACATCAGAAGGTGGTTGCCTCTGGGGCAGAAGGAATTGACTGGAAAGGGGAATGATGGAACTTTCTAGGATGATAGAAATTATCTATACCATGTTTGGAGTGGTGGTTACACAGGTGTATACTATTCTCAAATTTTCAGAATGAACACTTATTGTTTATTCATTTTATTGTTTGTAATTATATATTAATCAAATTGTACTGAACTCTCAGCAAACTGGGAATATAGGAGAACTTCTTCCTCTTGATAAAAAATAGCTACAAAAAGCTACTGCTAAAATTATATTTAATGGTGAGAAACTAGCTTTCCCAATAAGATCAAGAACAAGGCAAGGAAGTCCCCTCTCACTATTCCTTTTCAACACAATACTGGAAGATGTAGCCAACGCAATAACACAAGAAAAGGAAATACAAGTCATACAGATTGAGAAGGAAGAAAGAAAACTGTCTTTGTTCTCTGACGACATGATTATCTATGTAGAAAATCCAAAAGAACCAACAAAACCTCCTATAACTAATAAGTGAGTATAACAAGATTGAAGGATACTGGTTAATATAGAAAAGTCAATCATTTTCCTACATATCAGCAATGAACAAATGGAATTTGAAGTTAGAAACTCAATACCATTTACATTAGCACCTCCAAGATGAAACACTTAGATATTTATGAGGAAAACTATAAAACTCTGATGAAATAAATCATAGAACTAAATGAATGAAGAGATATTCCATGTTGATGGATAGTAAGATTCAATATTGTCAAAATGTCAGTTCTTCTCAACTTGATATATAGATTCGACACAATCCCAATCAAAACGCCAGCAAGTTATTTTGTGGATATTGACAAATTGATTCTCAAGTTCTTATGGAGAGGCAAGAGACTTAGAATAGCTGACACAATATAAACAAAGTTGGAGGACTTACCCTACACGACCTCAAGAATTACTGTAAAGTTACAGCACTCAAGACAGTGTCGTATTAGTGAAAGAATAAACAAATAGATCAGTGGAACAGAAAGGACAGCCCAGAAATAGACCCACACAAATATACTCAATTGATCTTTGACAAAGGGGCAAAGGCAATAAAATGGAGAAAAGGCAGTCTTTTCAACAAATGGTACTGCAACAACCAGATATACACAGGCAAAGAATGAATCTAGACACAGACCTTACATCCTTTATAAAAATTAACTCAAAATGGATCATAGGCCTCAATGTAAAGCAAAAAACTATAAAACTCCCAGAAGATAACATAGGAGAAAATCTAGATGACCTTGGGTTTGGTGATGACTTTTTAGATACAACACCAAAAGCCCGATCCATGAAAGAAATAACTGATAAGCTGGGTTTCACTGAAAATAAAAACTTCTTCTCTGTGAAAGACACTGTAAAGAGAATGAGAAGCCAAGCCGCATACTGGGAGAAAATACCTGAAGAAGACACATGTAATAAAAGACTGTTATCCAAAATATACAAAGAGCTCTTAAAAGTCAACAATAAGAAAACAAACAACCAGATTAAAAAATGGGCCAAAGATGTTAACAGACATCTCACCAAAGAAGATACTCAGATGTCAAATAAGCATATGAAAAGATGTTCCGTATCATCCATTAGGATGATGTCATTAGGCGAAATGCAAGTTAAATCAGTGAAATAACAATATATACCTATTAGAATGGCCAAAATTCAAAACAATGACAACACCAAATGCTGACAAGGATGTGGAACAATAGGCACTGTCGTCCCTTGCTGGTGGGAATGCAAAATGGTACAGCTACTTTGGAAGACAGTTTGGCAGTTTCTTACAAAACTAAACATACTCTTTGTATATGATATGGCAATCATACTCCTTGGTATTTACCCAAAGGAGTCGAAAATTTACGTGTACACAAAAACCTGCACATGGCTGTTTATAGCGCTTTATTCACAATTGCCAAAACTTGGAAGCAAGCAAGATGTCCTTCTGTAGGTGAATGGGTAAATAAACTGTGTTACATCCAGACAATGGACTATAATTCAGCATTAAAAAAAAAAAAAAGAATTATCAAGCCATGAAAAGACATGGAAAAATTGTAAATGCATATTATTAAGTGGAAGAAGCCAATCTGAAAAGGCTATATGCTATATTATTGAATTATACAACATTCTGGAAAAGGCAAAACTATGGAGACAGTAACTATGGTTGCCAGGGGTTAGTGGAGAGGGAGGGGTTAATATGAGACTTTTCAGGGCAGTGAAACTATCCTGTATGATACTACAATGCTAGATACATGTCATTATATATTTGTCAAAAACCACAGAATGTACCAATCCAAGGACACAGTGGTCAGTGCAGTCACTCGTTTTAGAGCTCTCAGGGAAAAAGCCTGGCCAGGGTCCACCGCTGGGAAAGAGTCTGTGGTCTCCTGCACGGGCCAGCTCAGCCTCCCCAGGCATCCACGAGGGGCACCTCACGTGTGCTGCTCACCCAGCACAGGCCTGGGGGGTCACAGCGAGTGTATGACACAGATAGAGAGGGAGTGCAAGCATGCACAAGCAACCTAGAGGGAGAGGGAACAGCAGAGCAAACCAAGAAGGTGAATGAGAGAGAGAGGGAGGAAAGGTGAGTGCTCGAGAGACTGAAAGAAGAGAGAGAGAGAAAGTGCAGCCGGGAGAGAGAGCAGGGGAAGGAGGAGCCAGAGGGCGAGAAAGAGGTGGCACGGGGTCGGGGAGCAGGAGCGAGCAGAAGGAGAGCCCGTGAGAGAGAGCAGGTCTCTGAGTGGAGCGTGCAGAAGGTCCCCTTTCCCCCTCTCCTGGCTTTCCTAACTGCCCCCTCCTTCAGCCCCCTCCACCCCAACCCCGGACCTTCTCTCTCTTCCCTCCTCGCCGGCCTCTGTCCCCTCCAGCCTGGTTCCCAGCCCCCCACCCCTCCTCTATTCCCTTCCAGCTCCACCCCCAACCCCTGTCCCTGACTACCCCGCTGTCCCCTACCACCCCTTCTCCTAGTGACGTAATTTGACCACGGCTCGGTGCACCGGTGGCTCTGTTCGTCTATCCACCAGAAGAGGCCCGCGTCCCTTCGGCCGCCCATTTGACCTTTGCTTTGGAGCTTGTGTTTCATCATCATAAAATATTTCCAGCCTGAAAAGGATGGGACGTGCTCATGCCTCCAGGAGAGCAAGCACCAGGATCAGCCAAGTTCAAGGCCTACCCGCTTGCCCCCACACACCCCTGCCCGCTCCCCGCCACCCGCGCCGGGCGACCCACCGGCCGCGCCCTCGGCCCCGCGGAGGAGGACTGTAAAAACGCCCCCGGCGAGGCTGCCCGCCGCGCGCTCCCACGCGGCCCTGCGGCTGTGAGGCCCCGGCTCTCGAGATCCGCCGAGGCTAACGGGGCGGCGCGGAGGGACGGCGGCGCGCAGAGCCACTGCCCGTGGAGGCGCCGCGCGCGCGCCCTTGAACGCGAGGAGGGGCCGGGCCCCCACCAGTGCCGCGCGCTGGAGCGCAGGGCTGTTCTGGTCCTGGGGCCCGGGCGGAGGGCACAGGGACCCCCGGGCCTCTTCCCGCGACGCCGGGGGAAAGGGAGGGAAGGGCGAGGGACACTGGGCTCCTGGCCCTGGCGTCTGTGGAAGTGGCTTTCAGTAGGGGCTTCGGTGTCGTCCCCGTCTTGAAGGTTCATTTGCGGCTCTGGGAAGCCTCAGTTCATAGTGCCTGCCTTCATCCCACGCTCGGCGCAGCTCCCATGGCTCACCCGTCTGCGGCAGGGGCTGGCGGGTCCCCGGGGAGAAACAGGCCAGGAAACCACGAAATCAGGTCCCAGGGAAACAAGGAGAGACAAAGGGATGGATTCCCCCCTTCTATTCTTGGCAACAACTTCCAGAGGCTCCAGGGAAGGGGAATTCGATAACCATGTAACTTCACCCTTAGATAGCCCAGGTGCTGGCCCTTAGCCAAGTGCGTGTTTGCAAAGCTGAACTGCGAGTCATTTCTACAAAGTCCATTTCTCTTTCAACTTGGTGTGTCTGTCCGCCTATCCCTCCCTCCCCCCTCTTTCTTTCCCCCTTTGCTTTTGTTCCTCCCTCCCCTTCAGTTCTCTTTTTCTCTTTCTCTGTCCCTCTAGCTTTCTCTTGTACCACCCCACCCTCCATCTCCAGGATCTTAGTTGGAGAGATTCAATTTAATCATACTCTGCACAGCGTTACCGCACCAGGTTTGTTTTTGCCCACTGCCCAAAGCCAAACACAGAGTCCGTGAGAATGCAGCAGAGAGAGGGTTTAATCACAAGGCAGCCATGTGAGGAAGCGAGAGAATGTCTCAAATCAGCTTCCCGGAAAATAGGGACTCAGGGATATTTGTGGCATAGGGGCCAAGGTGGTCTGAAATGTGGAGTTAGGTGACTGGAGGTGAGGAGAGGTGAGGTAATTGATGATCTGTGCAAGTGTAGTCAGGCTCCATGCCTCTTCATAGGACACATGTTCACAAAATGGTGGCATTAGCATGATCTAAGGGTGGAGTTTTTAGCCTCCTGACATCAAAAGGTCACCTATGGGACATCTGTGAGGGCCCAGTTGATGAGTTGGTGATTTCAACTTGCCTGGAGTGGACAAGGGGTTCTCATTCCTGAAAAACAGCTCACATACCAATTACCATGGTGATCCAGGCTCCAGGGAGATGTTAGCTGTAGGAACCTAGTGGGAGTCAGATAGCATATTGCCTAAACATCACAGTTAACAAGGGGTGGGTTAAACAGCCAAAAGCTGTAATCAGTAATTGCAAAAAGGAGAAAAAACTTTAGTTCCCAGCTACTTAATCATCACTTAATCATCGATGGCTAACTGTTGGCTGGTTGTTTTTATTTTTGCTTTTTCTCCCTAAATCCCCCCAGTACATAGTTGTATATTTTAGTTGTGGGTCCTTCTAATTGTGGCATGTGGGACGCCAACTCAACATGGCCTGACCAGCGGTGTCATGTCCACGCCCAGGATCCAAGCCGGTGAAACCCTGGGCCACTGAAGCAGAGTGTGCGAACTTAACCACTTGGCCATGGGGACAGCCCCTGTTTGCTGGTTTTAATCCCCCTATTCCCTGGTCATTCCTTATTCTTGAGGGATTTGGGGTGATGACCAATCTACTACTTCCTGCTGAATTGGGGCATAGATCTGGGTTAGAGGAAAAAAACTGTTCAGCACTCATTTGGAAATATTCTCTTGTTCCTAGCCTCAGGTTGACATTTTGCATTATTAGAATTTTGTACCTTGCTCAACAGTTTTGGAATGACATCTAAAGGCACATTTTATAATCAAGTATTGGACCAGAAGGATAAGAAGTAGAGATAACCCAAATTTAACAGACAGTCCCTGAAAAATAGACCAAGTTGCAGTGGGGCCTCCATCTGATCTCCAGGTGGGGCAGACATCTGGTCTTAGTTCCTGATAGTCTTCTGTTCCACTGGATATGCATCAGAGACTGGAGCAATGCTCTATACCCTGATCTTTCAGTTGTCATTGATGATGGCTATCAGCATAGACTCTCTGCCTAGGGGTCATCACATTTCTTAAGGAACTCAGAAGAACAAAGTCATCAACTTATAGCAGCTGGAGGGGCCATAAAATCTACAAAGCATGTCTGGGTTAGTTAATCAGAGGTCATTCAAAGTTATAATGTGGTTTCTTTACTACTGCTTCCCTTATGTTAAGCTTGTGTTGAGCCGGTATCAACAGTATCATTATAGGGTCCCCAAAGCCCTTCTTTTGTTCTCTTCTGTTATTTTCCTTTTAATCCTTCATCTTCTACTCCCCAATGAGGAATCCAATCTACATGTTTAATGTATGTCTTTCTAGTCCACTTTCTGTCTTCAAAATAGTGTTGTTTTCAGCTTTAATTACATAAAAGTATTGTCAACATTTAATCCCATCATTTGTATTTTACATTCAACGTTGCTTTTGAAATGACTTTATTGAGGTATAGTTCACCTACAACAAACTGCACATATTTAAAGTGTACCATTTGACAAGTTTTGACATATGTATATACTCATAAAATGTTCACTGCAATCAATATAGTGAACATACTCATCACCTCCAGAAGCTTCCTCCTGTGCCTTTGTAATTCCTTCCCCATGTACCTCCCTGCACTTACCCCTTCTCTAGGCAACAACTGATCCATCAACACAGATTAGTTTGCATTTTCTAGAATTTTCTATAAATGGAATCCTACACTATGTACTGTTGTGTGTGTGTGTGGCTTCCTCCACTAAAAAGTTATTTTGAGATTCATTCATACTGTCACACGTAATAAATAGTACATTATTCTTTATTGTCAAGTAGTGTTTCATGGTATATTGTGTATACCATGGTGTGTTGTATATTCTATAATTTGTTTATCCATTCATCTGTTGATGGGTATTTGGGTTATTTCTAGTTTTTGGCTATTACATATAAAACCGTCATGATCATTCATTTACAATTCTTTGTATGGACACAAAGTTTCATGCCTAAGAGTGGAATGGCTAGGTAGGTGTATGTTTAACTTTTAAAGAAACTGACAAGGAGTTTTGAAACCAGCAAACAGTTAGCCGTCAATGATGAAGTAGCTAGGAACTAAAGTTTTTTTTCCTTTTTGCAGTTACTGGTTATATGTTAACCATGATGTTTAGGCAATATGCCATCTGACTCCCACTAACTTCTTATAGATAACATCTCCCTGGAGCCTGGGTCACCATGGTAATGGGTATGTGAGCTGTTTTTCAAGAATGAGAACCCCTTTGTCCACTCTAGGCCAGTTGAGACCACCAACTCATCAACTGGACCTGCCCAAATGTCTGATAAGTGACCTTTTGATGTCAAGAGGCTAAAAACTCCACCCTTAGATCATGCTAATGCCACCATTTTGTGAACATGCATCCTATGAAGGGGCATGGAGTCTGACTACGCTTGTGCAGATCATCAATTACCTCATCTCTTCACTTCCAATCATCTATCTCCACATATCCGACCACCTTGCCCACTTGTCCCACACATATCCCTGACTCCCCATTTTTGAGGAAGCGGATTTGAGAATCATGTTCTTGCTTCCTCACATGGCTGCCTTGTGATTAAAACCCTCTCTTTGCTGCAATCTTGTCATCTCGGTGTCTGGCTTTCCAGACAGTGGGCAAAAGTAAACCTGGTGCAGTAACAGTTTCAGTCCAAGATGGTGACATAGGGGGCTCCTAAACTCACCTCCTCCCATCGATACTGCAAATCTACAGCTATACACAGAACAATTCCCTCTGAAAGAAATCCAGAAAGTAGCTGAGTGACTCTTACACATTGTGCAAATGTGAAAATACCCACATCTTGATGGGTAGGAAAGGCTGAGACACACTCTTGCCACAAACTCCACCTCTGGCACAACAACATGCAATTGGGAGGGAACTCATAACTCCCAGCTTCTCCTGAAGAGCAAAGCGTTTGGACCCAACATCTAGCACCCCAACTTTAAGGACTTCCACCTGAGGTATGGTCCCTCAAAACACCTAACTCTGAAAGTCACTGGGGCTTGTGTCCTCAAGACCCACAAGACTAAAGCAAACAAAGAAACAGCTATTTAATAGGCTCACCACAACTACCCCCCAGGGCTCAGCAAAGAGGGAGCAGACAGAAATGCCCACCTCCCAGTCTTTCCCTGAAAGAGGCCTATTTGCATACTTCAAAAGCTCCTGTCTGAGGGTCAGGCTTCTAATTTAGTGCACATCAAGGGCCTGTCATGGAGACTGAGGAGGCTCTTGGGTGTGTTTCTGCATTCTTTCTCTGGCCCACTCCAGGCAGCAAATGTGTCTCTGTGCAAGGAGCTTGTGCACATGTCTGGGACCCTGTTTTTGTGGCTGTCACCTAGGGGATGCATCCCTTGCTCACCTGGCTCTAGTGGCCAGCAGGACTTGCCTTCAGAGGTCCCACACAACTGTAGCAAACAAAGAAACAGTTCTTAACCAGCTATCCTCTCAGGGCTTAGCAGAACAGGAGCAGACAGAAATGCCCATCTCTCAGTCTTTCCCTGAAAGACGTCTTTTGCATACCTTAAAAGCTGCTGCCTGAGAGTCCAGCTTCCAAACAGCCTGCATCTAAGTTCTGACTGAAATCCTCCCTTTGGGACACTGACAGGTATTCACACACCCTCAGCTACTAGGAGCCACTAAAAATGAAGTGGGCTGCTTGGACAATCACAAAGATTTGAGAGACAACCAAGACAAGAGCTCAAGTTGGGCTGAATGATAAGTTTCTTCTCCTACACGAGACCACTCCATTAGCACTAGAAAAGATGACTGTTTTATCTAATGCACAGAAACCAACACATAGAGTCAAGAAAAATGAAGAAATGGAGGAATATACCCAAACAAAAGGACAAGATAAAAGTCTAGAAATAGACCTTAAGGAAAGAGAGATAAGTGATTTACTTGATAGAGAGTTAAAAATAATGTTCATAAAGATGCTCACTGAAGTCAGGAGAATAATTCATGTACAAAGAGAAAATTTCAACAACGAGTTAGAAAATATAAGAAAACACCAAACAGAAATCACAGAGCTGAAGAATACAACAACTGAAGTGGAAAATTCAGTAGAAGTGTTCAACAGCAGACTAGATCAAGAAAAAAAAAAGGATCAGTGAACTTGAAAACAGGCCAGTGGAATTCATTCAATCAGAAAAGAAAAAAGAAAAAAGAATGAAAAAGAGTGAAGACAGCTTAAGGACATATGGGACACCAATAAGCAGTTCAATATACGTATTATAGAGGTCTCAGAAGGAGAAGAGACGGGGTGGGGGTAGGGGGCAGAAAGCTTACTCAAAGAAATAATGGCTGAAATCTTCCCTAACTTGGCATCCAGATCCAGGAAGCCCAGAGGCTTCCAAATAAGATGAATACCACACTGAGACAAATTATAATTAAACAGTCAAATGTTAAAGACAAGGAGGAAATCTGAAAAGTATTATGATTAAAAAAACTCTTGTTACAAAAAAGGGAACTCCTGTAAGATTATAAGTAGACTTTTCAGCAGAAACTTCATGGACCAGAGGGAGTGGCATGATATATTCAAAGTGCTGAAAGAAAAAAAAATAACTGCCAACCAAGAATATTCTATCCATCAAAATTGTCCCTCAGAATGGAAGGAGAGATAAAGAATCTTCCAGACAAGCAAAAGCTTAAGGAATTCATGATCACCAGACTGCCCTTACAAGAAGTGTTAAAGGGATGTCTTCAAGCTGAAATGAAAGGACACTAATTAGTATCAGGAAAACAAATGAAAGCATAAATCTCACTGGTAAAGGTAAATATATAGTTAAATTCAGAATGTTAGTGGCTACACAAGGTAAACAGATGTAAATTGTGACATCAAAAACACAAAATGGGGAGAATAAAAATGTAGAGCTTTAGTATGCATTCAAAGTTGTTATCAGCTTAAAGTAGACTGTTATAAATATACAATGTTTTCTGTAAGCCTCTTGGTACCCACAAAGCAAAAACCTGTAGTAGATAGACAGAAGATAAATCAAAAGGAATCTAAGCACACCACTACAAAAAAGTATTAAATCACAAAACAAGAGAGCACGAGAGGAAGAAAGGAACAAAAACATTACCAAAAAGCCAGAAAACAATTAACAAAATGGCAGTAATAAGTCCATACCTATCAATAACCATTTTAAATGTAAATGGACCAATTTCTCCAACTAAAAGACATAGAGTGACTGGACGGATAACAAACCAAAACCCAACTATGTGCTGCCTCTGAGAGACTCACTTCAGCTTTCAGGACACACATAGACTGAAAGTGAAGAGATGGTAAAAGATATTCCATGCAGATGGAAAGCCAAAGAAAGCCGGGGTAGCTATACTTATATCAGACAAAACAGACTTTAAGACAAAGACTGTAATAAGAGACATAGAAGGTCATTATATAACGGTAAAGGGATCAATCAAACAAGAGGATATAACATTTTAAATATTCATGCACTCAACATAGGAGAACCTAAAAATATAAAGCAAACATTAAGAGAGCTGAAGGGAGAAATAGACAGCAACCCAATAATAGAAAAATGCCAAAATGTTTTCCAAAGTGATTGTACCATTTTACATTCCTACTAGAAGTGTATGAAAGTCTAGTTCCTCTACATTCTCACCAACACTTGGCATGGCCAGGTTTTTTTTAAAAAAGTCATTCTAATAGCCATATAGTGGTTATTTCATTTTGGCTTTTACTTTGCATTTCCCTAAAGACTAATGATATTAAACATCTTTTCAAATCTTATTTTCTATTTGTATATCTTCTTTGGTAATATGTGTATTCAAATCTTTTTGTCTATTTTCAAAAATTTGGTGTGTGTTTCTTTATTATTATTATTTCCTTATTATTCCTCAATATAATAATTTGTGTTTCCTTGTGTATAAGGAAACATAAGTAAATTTTAGCCATTTTTCAGTGTACAATATAGTATCCTTAAGTATATTCACAATGTTGTGCAACCATGACCACTATCTGTTTCTGAAATTTTTTCATCATCCATCCTACACAGACACTCTATTCCCATTAAGCAGTAACTCCCCAGCCCCATAAACTCTATTCTATATGCTGAGTCATAAGGCAATTCTATGTTTAACAATTTGAGGAATCACCACATTTTTCCACAGAGGCTTCACCATTTTACATTCCCACCATAAGTGTACGAGGATTCCAGTTTTTCCACATCCTCACCAACAATTGTTATTTTTCATTGTTTTGGGTAGTAGCTATTTAATGGGGTAGGAGATGTTTCACTGAGGTTTTGATTTGCATTTCCCTAATGATTTAGTGATGTTGAGTATCTTTTCATGTGCTTATTGGCCATTTGTGTATCTTCTTTGGAGAAATGTCTATTCAAGTATTTTGCCTATTTTTGAATCAGGTTATTACTGAGTTTCGGAGTTCTTTTTGTATCTTGGATACAAGTACTCTACCAGATATATGCTCTGCAAATACGTTCTTCTGGTCTGTGCCTTGTCTTTTCATTCCTTAACAGTGTTTTCCATGGAGCAAAAGCTTTTAATTTCAATGAAGTCCAGTCTATCAACATGTTCGTTTATAGATCATTCTTTTGGCGTTGTAGCTAAGAAGTCTTTGCCTAAACCAAAGTCATGAAGATTTTCTCCTATGTTTTCTTCTGGAAGTTTTATAGTTTTAGGTTTTACATTTAGGTCTATGATCCATTTTGAGTTAATTTTATATATGATGCAAGGTATACATGTTCATTTTTTTCCTATGGACATCCGATTTTTCTAACCCTATTTGTTGAAACGATTGTGTTTTCTCCATTGGATTACCTTTGAACCTTTTCAAAAAATCAGTTGTCCACATATGTGTGGATATGTAACTGGACTCTATGATTCTGTCCCATTGATCTATTTTGTCTAACTTCCTGTAAATATCATGCTGACCTGATTATTGTAGATTTACAATAAATCTCAAAATCAGATAGCCCACCAAATTGTTCTTTTTGTAGTTGTTTTCTAGAATGTTGTATTTCCATATAGATTTTATACTCGGCTTATCAATTTCTCCAAAAATCTGCCGGGATTTTGTTTGGGAATGCATTGAAGTTCTATGTCAACTTGGAGACAATTGACATTTTAACAATATTAAGTCTAATGAATATTGTAAATCTCCTCACTCTTTTAGGTTTTTTTAAATTTTGCTTTGAGATGTTATTTAGTTTTCAGTGTACATCTTTCACACCTTTGTCAGGCTTATCCCTAAGTATTTCATAGTTGTTATGCTATTGTAAATGATATTGCTTTTTAATTTTAATTTATGATTGTTCATTGCTAATATATAGGAATACAATTGAAATTTTTGTATTGGTCTTGTATCCTGCAACCTCACTGAGCTTATTAGTCCTAATAACTTTTTAATAGATTACATAGGATTTTCTACAAAGATGATCATATTATCTGTGAATAAAGGCAATTTTACGTCTTCTTTCCTAATCTGGATTCTTTTTATTTATTTTTGTTGCCTGATCGCATCAGCTTGAACATCTAGTACAACTTTGAAAAGAAATCATGAAAGCAGACATCCTTGACTTTTTTTTTTTAAAGATTTTATTTTTTCCTTTTTCTCCCCAAAGCCCCCCCGGTACATAGTTGTATATTCTTCGTTGTGGGTCCTTCCAGCTGTGGCATGTGGGACGCCACCTCAGCGTGGCCCGATGAGCAGTGTCATGTCCGCGCCCAGGATTCGAACCAACAAAACACTGGGCCGCCTGCAGCGGAGCGCGCGAACTAAACCACTCGGCCACAGGGCCAGCCCCAAGGCATCCTTGACTTTTTTCTGATCTTTGGGGAAAAGCATTTCAGTCTTTCACTATTAGGTATGATGTTTTCCGTAGGTTATCTATCCTTTATCAGGTTGCTAGTTTGTTGAGAGATTAAAAAAAAAAAATCAGGAGTGGATGTTGGAGTTTGTCAAAGGCTTTTTCTACATTTACTGAGATGATCATATGATGTTCTGTTTTCAGTTTGTGAATATTGTGAGTTACAATGACTGATTTTACAATATTAAACAAATACCTTGTAACACACACTCAAATCTCACTTGATCTCAGTAGATTTCTGATACTAGCAACCAAACGTTTTTGACAAGTATAATCTGGTTATTGAGATCTGATTATAGTTTCTCTGCCTAGCTTTGCATTTCAAAGTTTAATTAATTTTGGAGCAAAGTTCTGGGTGATATATATGAAAAAGGGATGCAACTCTTAAATTATTGGTGATTTGGTAAATATTCATTGAGTTCCTGCTATGTGTCAAGAAGTGCCGCAGATGTTGGGTGCTGAAATACATATTCCTGAGACATGACCACCAGCGAGGGACTGTTGTGAAGAAATCCCAGTATTACTCAATAATGGAGGTCTTCCTTATGCCTTTGCTTTGGAGCTAGCAGGGGAAACTTTTGACATCTAGGCCTTTGGTTTTTTTAAAATCAAACCTACATGAATCTGGTAACTTAAAATTACTCCATGGAAGAAGGACAATAAATGAATCCATAGAGTTAGATGGTTTTGATGCTTCATTATCTCTGACTACTTACCAAGTCTTAGAGTCTTCAGAAATCTCTGATTTTGTCCAACTGTTTTCCTTATTTATTCATTTATTCAATAAACATAACTCAGTGCCCATAATATGCCAAGACACTCCTAGGCTCTTGTTTCCATTTCTAAAGATTGTCTAAATTACTAGAGTAAAATCAAGTTCAAGTTCAAAAGGGAGATAACCTAGCTCAACTTCTCCTTTTACGATGAGAAAACTGAGGATCTGAGAAGAGAAAAACATTACGTTAGACTGTACAGACGGAGACAGATTCACTACATGGTCACATAATCCATTCACAGGCAGTTGAACTTCGTGTTTTTCTTCCTATTTTACCCCCTTAATGATAGAGGGCATGACTCTGGTGCCCAGTGTTGTCAGGCAAATCCCAGCTCCACCGTTGACCAGCTGTGCGACCTTGATGAGCACAATGCTTATTTCTCTGGAGCACTGTTGCCGCATCTGTAGAATGTGGTTAATAATAATTCCCACGTCAAAGGGTTATGGCAAGGCCTTTCCTCCTTGCCTGCTTCCTCTTGTTTCCAGCTTTCAGATACATGCGTTGATAGTCATCATTTCCCACAGAAAAACTGACAAAGCAGGAAGGAAGTGGGAACCATGTTCATCTACTGCATCCTTGGGATCTGGGAGAAGATTACTTATCTTTGTTGATGTTACATTTTTATCTATAAAGTGTGACTCTTTACTTTGTGGGACACTTGTGAGAAAGCGTCAATGTTTTAAGGATTTATAACTCTTAAGGAAATAACTTATTAAATCATCTTGGGCAAGTCATGAGCATTTCTCAGCTCACTATCCCCATCTGGTAACGAGAGAGAATTTCTCCCTCACAGGATTATTGTAAGGATTTATAACTCTTTTTTTATTATTATTTTTAAACTACTCACAAAGTAGTTTATTTGTGTATACTATGTTATACAAATGAAATCTAGTCATAAAAACAAAAGCAGTATGTATAGGTAAATTAAAGGTAGAACCACATTAGAATTTCTTAATTTTTTCAACGTACTGCATTCAGTAGTTAAAGAAAGTAAATGATAAAGAAGTGCTTGAAGTGCGAAACGACGACACCTGGTCCCAACCCTCTCTAACCTCAGACTCATTCCCTTTTAACTATTTCTGGTTTTAGTTCTTCTGATGGATTCCTTCATATCGTTAAAAAAATGATCCTTATACTAATGTTTCTTATCAAGATTAGATATATCGAGTGATTTACTGCTGTGATTGATAAGGATTTAGCTCACTTTTATCATATTCCCATCCCAATATAAGTGATTTTTACTTCTTTTACTGGGTACCTTTGTAAAGTCAAACAATATTATACCTTTATTTCTCATTTTATCAATAGGCAATACCTCTTGATTCTCCACTCTGAAAGATGAGGATATTGCCCTCTATACTTTTCTTCATCTTTTTTTACCTTCCATCTCTCCTCCTTTGTTAGCTATTCTTTTATTTTTATACTAATAAGGGTGGTCATATGACAGTTGGTTCTGCAGCCAGAATGGTTTATTCTGGCATTTCTTTCTGGTTTATTTGAACAGTTGAAAATCATCTCACACTCTTCACACTGTGATGACCAGGTAAACATTGTCCTCTGCAGAGAACGATAATAAACACATATTATGATTCTTTCTTATGTGACATTTTGGGTATTTTTTAGTGTTTCTGCTTACCTTCTGGGTACTGGGACTCCCAGTTTTTCTCTGATGGTGCCATACACATGTAGGCATAGGTCCAAGCATCCATCCTCTTTGCTTCCCAGGCAAGCCAGTTTGTCTCATGCCTGCGCCTGGGCCAAGGCTGGCCAGAGGGGCCATGCACAGGGACCAACCAGCTGTCTGGCTGCTCTTGTGGATGTAGTCAGCCTGCTTACCCTGCAGGATGCTTCTGCATGCACTGAGCTCCTAGTGGTCACCTGCTACATGCCACCATCAAATGGATGTTTTGATATAAATCTTTAATCTGTCTTGGAATTAATTTTGGTATGTGTTATGAATCTGTATTAATTAGCTATTGCTGAATAACAAATTATCCCGAAACTTAGTGGCTTAAAAAATAGATTTTAATTTATTTTCTCTTGTTTTTTGTGGGTCATGGATTCGGCCAGGGCACAGTGGGGATGGCTTGTTTCTGCTCATGATGTTTGGGGCAGACTCTAAGGCTGGGGGCTGAAATCATCTGAAGGCTGGATTGAGGCTGGAGGATCTGCTTCCAAAGTGGCTCCCTCCTCATGGCTAGTTAGTTGGTTCTGGCAAGTTGGTTTCCTTATCATGAGGGACTCTCACACATAGACTTCTCCACAGGGCTGCTTGAGTGTCCTTGTGACGTGGCCACTGGTTTCCACCAAAGGAAGTGATCCGAGAGAGAGAGGCAGGCAGAAACTGTATTTTTATAATGTCCTAACCCCAGAAATCACAAAGCATCATTCCCAATACACCCATTTGATAGAAGCAAGTCAGTGAATCTAGTATACTTTCTAGGTAGGGGTATTAGGTTCTACCTGTTGAAAGGAAGAGAGTCATAATTAGCAGATATATTTTAAAACCATCACATAATCTAACTTAGGGTTTGTCCAAGCGTATAGACAGCTGTCTAATACCACATATTGAATACTCTATCATTACCAGAACAATCTGAGCCATCACCACTTGCATTTACTAAAATCAAATATAAATTCGGGTCCATTCTGTTTTTCAGCCTGTGCTTGCATTAAATTTTAGTCCTGTATATCAGACAAGCTGCTTTCCTTGAGCAAAGGAAGAACTGGGAGAGAAAGAGGACTCTGGTACCCTGAGGGGCAATGCTGAAAGAGGAGAAAGACATCAAAGAAGGGAAAGGCTATTGCAGAACGACAAAAAACATCTTGCTTTTGTCAATCGTCCTCAGGGGAGAGGAGTTGGTTGGGACGAAGCTCTGTGCTCATGCCTAACTCTAAAGGCCGTGCTAATTCAGACATGCTGGGGCTGCAGTCTGCTTCCTTGTCAGCTGGTGCCTCTGGCCCCCTTCAGAAGGACGTGAAGATTGAGTTGTCTTTTCAACAATGGGGACATTTGAAGGTCACAGACATTCAGCTCCAAGGCAGGCTGAGACCTCAGGGGAACAGCCTGGGGGCAGGGGCTGACAAGATGTTGAGAAAGTGTAGGGCTAGGGGTACCTCAGAAGCAACATTGATTGAACAAGTAATAGCTAGACTAAAAAAAATCAGTGTTTTAAGGAGTAGAAATTTGGACTTGTTCTGCAATTTGTCACCATGAGGGCCTGACTGGGTGAGCAGCTGGAATGTCCAGACAGTGACCATTCCCGGAGTCAGGCAGAAATGACCTCATGTGGCCAGGACACCCATTCATGGTGAAGCAGATGCTGCCAGCACCCTGGAAGGAGGGAGGTGCCGGCAAACCCCACAGGAACAGGTTGTCAAGATTCACTCAGGGGATTTGGATGCTGGCCAAGTAGCTGCATTTCAGGGTGGGATCCAGGCTCGACAGGGAAAGGGGGAAATACAAATCAGGAAAACCCAGGCTTTTGGAGCAGGGAGAGAGTTGGGGCCTGCATTTCACACCAGTTGTAGTTTAGGAAGACAGGACTGATGCTGGATGCCCCCTGCTGGAGGGGATGTGACATCTCACTGCCTGCGTGGCAGGAGGATTGGTTGCCTCAAGAACGAAGTGAATTTAGTCTCAAAAAGAAGGTTGTCATGTGGATTCCCCTCACTTTTTCTCCTCACCGCCCCCCTCCCCCCGCCACCCTCCACCAATGCCTAGTGATCTTTAGGGCACAGAGCCTTCTTCCACCTAGAAAAGAATCAAGTTTACACATGGCTTGTGGCACCTGGGTGTACCAATCACCAGCTCAAGAAAGCCCTGAGTTGGAGTGATTAAACAGGGTCAAGCTTAAGTGCCTGCAGTCCTCTTCACACTGCCCAGTCTGTGTCTTTGACCCTCTATTTCTAAGTGTGGGCCTTGAACTTGGTGGTTTTGGGCAGAGTCTGCGCTGCTTTAGGGGCTATCTGCTTTCACTAGTTCACTAACAATAGTAATGGTCATGATGATGGCTACCAGCATCCAAACATGGCTGTCGGGCCTGAAGCATCTGAGGCAGGCCAAGAGAGTCAATATAACTGACATGCTGGGGGTCAGTTCCAGACAACAAGATCGGAAAAGATCACTGGCCATCAGAATAGAGCTGTTCACAAAAGGCAGGTGGACAAGCTGAAAAGTTGAGTGCAAGGAATTGTTCTGATGGGGACAAGGAAGGGGAGCTCCAGACCTCTGCTGCCACCTGTAGGGCTTTCCTCTGCTTGTTTGTCTTGTTTTTAATCTCCCCTTGAGCCCCGGCTCCTCCATCTGTGAAATGGGTTTAAGCCCTGCCCTTCTACAAAATTAAGGCAAGCCAATTTGTGTGTTTTAAGATGAAATGAGATCATAGCAAATAGTAATGATTCTTTTTTTAAGCACATTTTTATTGTGGGAAAACATACATAAAATTGATCATTTTCCATTGTAAGTGTACAGTTCATTGGCATTAAGTTCCTTCCATTGCTGTGCAGCCATCACTACCATCCATCTCCAGAGCTTTTTCGTCGTCCCATACTGAAACTTTGTGCCTATTAAACACTAACTCCTCATTCCCCCTCCCCCAGCCCCCGGTAAGCACCATTCTACCTTTTCCCTCTATGAATTTGCCTACTCTAGCTACCTCATGTAGGTGGAATCATACAGCATTTGTCTTTTTGTGACTGGCTTATTTCACTTAGTATAATGTCTTCCTTCAGATAAATAACCAGAAGAGGAACTGCTGGATCATAACATAGTTCTATTTTAAATTTCTCAAGGAATGTCTATACTGTTTTGCATGGTGGCTGCACCAATGTACATTCCCACCAATAGTGCACAAATGTTCCTTTTTCTCCACTCCTCACCAACACTTCTTCTTTTTTTTTTTGATTGGCACCTGAGCTAACATCTGTTGCCAATCTTCTTTTTTTTGTTCTTCTTCCCAAATCCCCCTCGGTACATAGTTGTATATTTTGGTTGTAAGTGCCTCTGGTTGTGCTATGTTGGACACTGCCTCAACATGGCCTGATGAGCGGTGCCATGTCTGTGCCCGGAATCAGAACTGGCGAAACCCTGGGCTGCCAAAGTGGAGCTCACAAACTTAACCGCTAGGCCACGGGGCCAGCCCAACACTTCTTATTTCTTGTCTTTCTGATAATACCCATCCTAACAGGTGTGTGATGATATCTCATTGTGGTTTTGATTTGCATTTCTCTGATGATTAATGATGTTGAGCACCTTTTTATGTACCTGTGGGCTATTTGTATACCTTCTTTGGAAAAATATCTATTTAGCTCCTTTGCCTATTTTTAAATTGGATTATTTTTTTCGCTTGAGTTGTATGAGTTCCCTATACATTTTGGATATTAACTCCTTTCCAGATATGTGATTTGCAAATATTTTCTCCCATTCCATAGGTTGCCTTTTCATTTTATTGATTCTTTCTTTTGCTGTGCAGAAGCTTTTGAGTTGATGTCCCACTTGTTGATTTTTGCTGTGTTGCTTGCGCTTTTGGTATCATCCAAAAAATCATTGCCAAGACCAATGCTAAGGAAGCTTTTTCCCTATGTGTTCTTCTACAAGTTTTACGGCTTCAAGTTTTACATTGAAGTCTTTAATCTGTTTCGGGTTGATTTTTGTGAGTGGTATAAGACAGGGGTCCCATTTCGTTCTTTTGCATGTGATTATCCAGTTTCCCCAAATCTAATTATTGAAGAGACTGTCCTTTCCCCTGGAGTATTCTTGGCTCCCTTGTTGAATATTAGTTGACTGTTTATACTTGGGTTTATTTCTGGGCTCTTGATTCTGTTCCATGGTCTATGTGTCTGTTTTTATGACAGTACCATACTGTTCTGATTACTATAGCTTTGTAATGTAGTTTGAAATCAGGAAGTGTGGTGCCTCCATTTTTGTTCTTCTTTCTCAAGATTGTTTTGGTTATTCAGGGTCTTTTTTGGTTCCATAAGAATTTTAGTTTTTTTCTACTTCTGTGAAAAATCCCAATGGAATATTGATAGAGATTGCATTGAATCAGTAGATTGTTCCGGGGGGAGGCTTAAGCTTTTAATGGTGACTGAAGAACACAATGATGAAGGGCAAAGGGAATTCACACTCATCTAGGCCAGATTAAGACTTTTAGAGGGTCTGTCTCTCAGCCTCATGTGCTGTCTTCCATGATCTGCTTTTTATTGTGGAGGCTGAAAGTCTGTAACCCACATGCTCTGACTCCCTTGCATTTTCTTTGGTTTCCTGTTATGTTCTGCCAAAAAGAAGCCCTTGCAGGAGATCAGGTGTCAAGGGACAGAGATAAGGGTCCAGTGCAGCAGGTATTGGAAGTTGCTGGTGTGGCAATGGGCATGGGTCCCTGGTCAAGGTTGTACCTCTGGTAGACCCAGAACCAACTGTGACAGTGTTTTCAATAGTGCAGCAGCAGGCACACACCCCTGGGGCTGGAATGGACCCCAGGGGCAATGGCAGCATATGATCACTGAACTTAATCTTTCAGTCCCTCCCAACTTTTGTAATCAGTCATCTGTGTCAAATTCCCTCTGCCTGAAATACCCAGGATGCTATCAGTTATCCTGACTGGACACTGATGTAGCAGTCTTTCATGCAATTTAATATAAAAAGAACACTTTAGTGTGTTGAAAATGTTTGGTCTGTATCCTTTCAGATTTTTCTGTATGATTTTACCATACAAATGAATTAATACTGTGTGTGTTTACACAAGTATTATCATTTTATATGCATTATTTTACCTCTTGATTTTTAAAAATTTGACAGCTGAATTGGTCTTGGAGGTCTCTACATGTTGCTATAAATATGAGATTCTTGCATTTCTTTTAACTGGTGCCTGGTGTTCTATAAGCCGTTTATCTAATAATGGACATTCAGGTTTTTGCAATTTTTTGCTCTTACTAATGTGCCATGGTGACCATTCTTGTACATGTGCCAGTGTTTCTGTGCAAGAGTTAATCAGAAGTGGAACTGCAGAACTGTAGGGTGTGTACATTTTTAATTTTACTATAGTTTGCCCAATTGTTCTTCAAAGCAGCAGTGCCAATTTACACTCCCACCCATGGGCAGGAGAGTGTCCTCTTCAATTCTTCATGTTTCCAAGCTCTTTAGTTTTGGACAATCTGGGGAATTAAATGGTATCTTGCTGTCTTTTAGTTTGCATGCCCCTACAGACTAATGCCTTTGAGCACCATCTGATAGGTTGACGATGACTACTTCAGGCTGACTCCAACTGGAGAAGAATTGTTCCTGCGAGGCAGTGTGGCTGCTACTCCCTGGCTTTCAGTGGCAGGCCTTTGAGATGGCTCTTTTGCCAATAAAGTTGCACGAGAAAGCTCATCAAGATTTCTTATGCCACCAGAAGATGCTGCTGAGCCTTTAATTGGCTGAGGCTGATCAAAGGGGAGGAAAAAAGCCCAAAGCCTGGCCATAAAGCAGGACGAGTGCCAAGGCTTCCAGAACTGCAAGTACCCAGCAGTGAGTGGCAGCCTCTGGAACAGTGGATGAACTGCTAGGTGCCTAGCAGTGGCCAGCCCCAGTGGTGAGCAGGAGTGACAGAGCAGAAGAGGATTCCGCCAGCTAAACCCCGGGGGACACAAGAGCAGCAAGTTTACAGCAGTGAGAGCGGCGGGCCTCCTTGAGAATCAGTGACACAGTCCACTCCGATGGTTAATTAAACATCATGGAAGCTGGGCACTGCTCACCTCTGGATTTCTTCTGATGACATGTAATCCTGCAACAAATTTTAGATTCTGAGAAGCCCCAAGCAGAGCCCAGTAGGAGTGCTGTAAACTCTCTGCTTTGAGAGAATAGAAACAGGCAGAACAGGGGAGGAAGAGGAGAGACCTGAGAACGGGTACACTTTAGTTGATTCTGCTTTGTTTTGTTTTCTACAACATGCTCCCCAGGAAGATAAGGAATCACCTTTCCTGCCAGCTTCAGTATATTCTGGTGGGAAAAGAACGAACTCATTCTGTTGCTGGAAGACTTGGGTTCAAGTCCCGGCTTTGCCACTTTGTGCCCCAGTTTCCTAACCAGTAAAACTGGGTTAATATTCCTTCCTGCCTGCCTTGGAGGGCACTTGCTGTTCACAGGGAGCAGCACTGGGCCCGAAGTCAGGACCACAAATTCTCGCTCTTGTGCTGACAGAAACTCCTGGGTAACTTAGCAAGCTCCTTAAACTCTCTCTCCCTCTCAGTGTTTCAGAGGGTGTGATCATGCCTGATCCACTGGCTTGGTGAGGATAAAGACGACAGGACGTGGGAAGCGTTTGGATAAATACCGCTACATTGGATGTAGCGAGCAGGTGCAAATTCAGGTGTGCAAGAAAGTGCCCAGCCACAAACAACCAAAGCTGGTTTTACTTTAGATGCAGAGAGAATATGCTTTTATGGATGAAACCTGTTGGCCAGGACGATTTCTGGCCTTTCTTGGGAAGCTGGACGGCAGGGCCAGATGGGATTTCGAAAATGAGGACAAACTCTGAAGACCATTGGAGCGTCCTCCCGGGTCCTTCGGGATCATGAGAATCCAGGCGGCTCCCTCGCGCCACCTGGTGTCCGGTTCCCGCCACTGCCCAGAAACCACGTGTAAGAAAATGCTTACAACCTAACTACGCACCATGGTTTAGACTCGTCCTAGCCAATAGGAAAGGGGGAGGCGGGGCAGGGGGAAGCGAGCGTCCAATCAACTCCTGCTTTCCGTGGGGAAGGCGGGGCTTGGGATTTACCACGTTGGGTTTGTCCGCAGCGCTAATTACTTTTTCCAAAGGCTGGAGGGCTTCACTCCGGCTGGCGCCGCCGCTCGCGCGCTCCTGCTCCGTCGCGACCGTCCGGGGGGCTGCTCCTCCCCAGGACCATGTGTGACGGCGCCCTGCTGCCTCCTCTTGTCCTGCCCTTGCTGCTGCTGCTGGTTTGGGGACTGGACCCGGGCACAGGTAGCGCTCCCTCTCCCACCGCCCCTTCTTCGCCAGCGCCTCTCGCCGCCACCTTCCTTCTGCCCTCCGCGGCATCCTGGCGGCCCCTGCCTGCCCGCACGGCCCGGCTCCGCCGGCGGACCGCTGACAGCGCCTGGGGCCGGGAGGCGCGGGCCGCGGCCGGAGGACTGGGCTCCCGCCGGCCGCGCCACTGCGGGTTCTCTGGACGCCGAAGCTGCGGCGCCGTTCCCGGAGGTGCTCGGGCGGACGCGCCGGAGACCTTCCCCGGGTGGCGCGGGGCCCGGGCGGAGGCGTTGGCCGGCGTGGAGGTGCCGGGGCGAGGGAAGGGCAGACAGCGCCGCTCCGGGCCGCGTTGTCCCTGCGCTGGCGCGGCATGCCCAGCGCTGGCCCCGGCGCGCGGCGGGCGGCCGGCGGGAGGGCGGGCTGCCGGGTGGGCCCCGCCGCGCTGACGCGTCTGCTCTCTCCCCGCAGCTGTCGGCGACGCGGCGGCCGACGTGGAGGTGGTGCTCCCGCGGCGGGTGCGCCCGGACGACGTGCACCTGCCGCCGCTGCCCGGCGCCCCCGCGCCCCGAAGGCGCCGGCGCCCCCGCGCGCCCCCCGCCGCCCCGCGCGCCCGGCCCGGCGAGCGCGCGCTGCTGCTGCACCTGCCGGCCTTTGGGCGCGACCTGTACCTGCAGCTGCGCCGCGACCTGCGCTTCCTGTCCCGCGGCTTCGAGGTGGAGGAGGCGGGCGCAGCCGAGCGCCGCGGACGCCCCGCCGAGCTGTGCTTCTACTCAGGCCGCGTGCTGGGCCACCCCGGCTCCCTCGTCTCGCTCAGCGCCTGTGGCGCCGCCGGCGGCCTGGTACTGCCCGCGCCCCCTCCGGGTCTGCCTGTCGGTCTGTCGCGGCACAGGGGTGGCCCCTGGAGAGGGCTGGGATGGGGGTGGGGGCGCCTCGGAGGGAAGGTCAGCCTCCAGCTGTGCTCTGCTGGCGGCCAGAGGGAACCTCCTGCTGCCCCTTCCCGCCCCCGCCCCTTTACATCTTCCTGAGGGTCTATGAGCAAAGGAGGTGGGAGAGGAAGGGTCCGATTGTCCACTCTCTTCCACCAACTGTGTTGAGTTTCTGCGGTGCACCGGGCCTGCGCCGGTCTGGGGTTGCCTAGGGGGACCCGCCGCAGCCCGCCCAGGGGAGCACAGGCCTAGCGAGGGTGAAGTTTGTCAGACCCTTAGACTGAGAGGCGCACTTTGCCCAGGTGTGGAGAGAACACTGTTTGCATCTGCACAGGAGTGTATGTGTGCTTATCATGGGGAACACCTACATGTGTGTATCTCATCTATTCTTGGATGTGAGGATGGGGTGGTGGACATTCACCTCCTTTCTGTCCTTTTGCGTCATTCTGTACCTGGAAAAGGAAGTTTGGATGGGTCCCCTGACAGGCCACTAACCTACTCTTATTTGAAACGTGAGAACCGGGAGAAGGGAGGGTGTTCATATCCTTATTCTCTTATAACATAAGCAGGCATTTATCTGGCACCCACTCTCAGTCAGGCCTGAGGGGTGCTTACATTGGTGATAAGACCCTCTCCTTGTCCCCAGAATCTCCCTTGCCCCCAGACAAGCTGTGGCAGTAGCTCCTCCCCGCCCCCAAGGACATTGCCCTGCTGCATTTGAGGCACCTGTGACAGGTGTTCGGAGAGGCAGGGGAAGTCCTTGTGCACCGCTGCCTTGCCTCTGCTCACACTTGATCCCTCTACTATGCTGGTGCCCAGCCAAACACTTCCCAGCTTCTCTATCGTGCCCCTGAGGAGCTCGCAGGGCTGGCGTATGAGCTGCCCCAAGCAAAGCCTGGTGTTGGCTCGGAGCATGAAACACGCAGGTGGTTTTTCTAGCTTCTGTCCTGGCTAACCTCTGGGGAAGCATTTTCTAGTGTTCTTTTTGTCTGTCCTTCTTAGGCACAAGAAACTGCTTCTCTCACGTCTGTCTAATTTTGCTGTACCATCTAGAATTCTCTAGCCTTTACCCACATAGTGTGCAGCAAAGCCAGAGAGCCAGGGCGTCTAGGTCTTTGTGGGGGACTTGTGCTTTCTTCCCAGCAGTGTAGAGAAGTCTGGTGGTGATTTCCTAGGATTGCCCTTCGCCAGTTCCTCTTTCGGGACTTCTGAGTCCTAATCAGAATGGGCTCTACTTTTGCTCAGAGAAATTAGCGTCTTTGGTTGGGGGCCTGGTAGGAGCCAGTGGGAGCTGGGGTGGAGAATGTGGGCTCTGGGTAAGGAAGCTTAAGAAGGAGTGAGAATAGCTCAGATCACCGTAGGACTCGGGTCAAGGCCGTATCATGTTCTGGGAGGGACTGGAAGGCTCACATCATTTTTCCTGTTTTTGCCAAAGCGTTTAAAGTCTAGGTCACATCACTGTACTGTACATGGAAACATCTGAATCCCATTTGCTGCGGTTTAGTGAGTTTCTGTAGAGGTCAGAGTTTATACTTCTTGGTGTACAGTTTCCAGCGAGGAGCTCTCTGAAGGAGCCGAGGGTGGAAATCTGGATGACACTGACTTAAAACCCTCCCTGAGTGCTGGGCCCTCTTGCAGACGGCATCTGAACAGAGAGGGTTCACTTCAGCCCTGCGGTTCTTCCAGGAAGACTGTCCTTCCCTTTAGCACCATGTGAGGGCGCTGTGCTGTAGATAAAGGAACCCCGCCAGGAGGCTGCATTCATTGTGTGCCAGCTGTGGGTGGACCTCTACAACTTGAGATGTGAAATTCCTGCTTGAGTAGACACTTCTGTTGTTTACTCTGCCTTGTTTGTCCCATTCGTGTGAGCTGGACGTTGGAGGCTTCTTCCTGAGTGCACTGTATAGAGGAAGGACTGAAGGTGGGACGAAAGAGACAGCGTGGTGACTTGGAGTGGACCTCTTGGTTGCAAGGTGGTCGTGGAACGCATACAGAAAAGAAACAGGAACTTAGGCTAACCAAGTCTGCATTGCCCTCCATTACTTTGATTTTGGTTCTCAGCTGTGCTTGAGGTGGTTCCAGTGGGTGGTAATGTTGTGAGTCACTCTTGACGGGGGGAGGCACTGTGAGGTGGAGATGTGGCGTGTGTGTTTCTCTTTGTCAGTTCCGGCTCTGCTGTGAGGTATGGAGGAGAAGTGCTGTCAACTAGATAATTTCTGGTGTCCACAGTGGGGGCGTTCCAAAGCCTCTTTATAGCTAAAGAGTCATGTACAGCAGGGGTTGGCAAGCTTTTTCTATAAAGGACCAAATAGTAAATATTTTAGGCTTTGTGAGCCGTTTGGTCTCTGTTGCAGCTACTCCACAGTGCCCTTTTAGTGCAAAAGCAGCCATAAATGGTAAACAGATGGATGTGGCTGTGTTCAATAAAACTTTATTCTAATATTGAGCATCAGTTAAATCCTGCCACATATAAAATCTCCAGAATGGTTTATCAGAGAGTGTTGAGTGCAGGGGCAGGGGGAATGCAGGCTCTGTTTCCTATTGCATGGAATTCATGCTCTCTCCAGAGATGTTTGGTATCTGTTTAAAGGAGATGTATGATTAGAATCGATCATTACTTAACTGTTTCTGGAGCATGGAGAGAAGTCTTGTGGTCTCTTTGGCTCCCCCTACTTTTGACAGTGGCCCAGGGTGTGGGTCTGTGGCTTCCCTCTCTGTCTTATCTTGAAAAGCTGTGCAAACTGCACTTTTTGGATCTTCAAAGACCACAGGCTCAAGTATTAATTGTTTTCTGTTTATGCTGCTTCATTTTATTTATATTTCAAAGAGTCCTTAGACATAACATAGGTTTTTGGAAGAGTTACAGAAACTCTTGTATAACTTCAAAGCAAAGGGCTTTGGGTATGTGAGGAAGGTATTTCTGTTCCCAAAGAATTTATGTAAGTTTGGATCAGCTGCTTCCTGTGAATGGGGCCAGATCGTGGAAGGCCAGCAGAATTGGAGTCAGGTTAAACTTCACCAGGTAGAGTGGGCAGTGGTGATGGGATGTCAAGGGCTAGAATGAGTGTCAGTCTCACTCTGTGCTGCTTTTCTGAAATGAGTGGATGAAGGGGCGTTTCCCATCCCCACACATGAGGAGGAGCGGACAGAGAGGAGAGGAGACCCCTGCCAGTGGGTTTGGTCATCTGACCAACAGTGACTCCTTTTCCTTAGTGCTAAGTTCAGGGGAATCCACCCACCAGAATCTGTCCACACTTCTTGGCTGAAGCTGTAGTCTGCCAGGGGCCCACTGTAGGTGAGGTGTTGGGACCAGACAGGACACCCAGAGGCTCTGGGCTGTGGGATGGTAAGAAGCTGTGCCCAGTTTCCAGGCCACCCCAGAGGGCCAGAGAGAAGGTCAGGGATGCTCCCAGCATGCTTCCTCTGGGGTCACAGCCACACCCTGTGGGGCCCTTGCTTGGAGTCTCTCTCATCCAGTTTGGTCATTGGGATCAACGCGGTGGCCCAGCCCCCCCTGGCTCTGGCTGGTCAGCCTCATTGCAGAGCAGGGGCCATTCTGGTAGCACATCGTTCGTGGTGCTTCCTCCATTCATAGTTCTCATAGCTCTTCTCATGGTCTGTTTGGGGGCTTTTGTGAGAAGGCTCACCTCTGTTCCATAGGGGAAGAAGTGTAGTCCAGATAGGAGTAGAGGGGGTGAGGTCAGCTTGTCAGCGAGCAGGCGGCTTGGAAGAGTTGGGGGCTCCGTTCTCAAGAGAGAATTGCATTTACGTGACTCCTGTGACGAAGGGGCAGGTTTCGGAGGTTGCTGCCTCTCCCCTTAGAGTTATGAAACTCTCTTTTGATTGACATTATGAGATTGCCCAGCTTTTTAATGCATCATCACTTGATCGCATATAGCTAAGGAGGAATTAGTCTTGGCAAAAATATATGGTGTGGAGACCATTTGGAAGGGAGCAAATAGACCAAACTACTATCATACATCATTACATTGATACAGGTGTGGGAAAGCCACATAGTTCTAAGTAATTCATTAATATTACAAAGAATTTATCATAAATATATTTGGAAAATGCAAAACACGTTTTTAAAGCTTTGTATAAAGAAACAATTGAGCAGATGTTAAGGAAAGTAAGAAGAAAGGAAAAGACAGCTGTGAAGTTTGGAGGTGTGGAGAAATTAGAGGTAAGGCCTTGGATCAGAGAATTCTAAGCCTCTAACCTCCTCCTGGAAGGACATTCACGCAGCCTCACGGTGACTTTCTACACCCACCACTCATGGGCATCAGGCTGCCTGTGACCGTCTCCTAGGATACACAACTAGATTTCCCCATCTGAACTTTTATTTAGTTGGCAACATTTAAAAACAGATAAAGTGCAAGATGGGATGATGAACAGAAGACGTCTTCCTAGACTGATTGCATTCTTGGAGCTTATTTCCTGAACTCTGAGATGCTGCAGCTGCCTGGCCTTGGGTGTGTGCAATGGGAGATGTTTTTGCAGCCAGTATGTCGGAGGGAACCACACAGAGTCACCAGTTAACCTTTCTCCGTGCATGCTTTGGCACACAGGCACACAGATGCATGGTCACGCTCACGTTCTTTAAGAAATGAGACTGCACGGCCATTCAGGGCTGGGATCTTGAGTGAATCACTTACCTCCTTTGAATCCCACCATCTGCAGCCGTACAGGGAATAAATAACAGCGGCCTTGCATGGCTGTTGATAGAATGAAATAAGATAAAGTCTGTGAAGTTGTTTAGTGAGAGCCTGGCACATTAAGGCATTGAAAACACGTTTCTTCTCTTGTCCCATAGGCCGTTCCCAGACTTTTCCAGTTATAAATCAACCAGTCAGTCAACACTGTTGACTAAATGAACAGATCATTATCATACACCTGCCATGTAGAGGACACTCTGGTAGGCACCCAACAAGCCGCAAAGAGAAATACAATGTGGGCCCTGTCTCGGAAGGCAGTCTGGATTTGCATGGCACAGAAGGTCCACTGGAGCCTACAGGGTGGCTGAGGGGACAGTCGGGGGTGGTGGTAGGGTGGGTGGGATGGGGCCTTCAGGGAGAAGGAGGATTGGGGCTGAAGAGGGTGGGCCTCAGGTTCTAAGAGGGAGGAGTGATGGCAAAGCCACCAAGGCCAGGTCTTTCCCGAGATAAGGGGTCCATGAGTTGGCTGTGGGATGGGGATGGGAGGTAGTTATTTTAGGAGATGAACTGAACAGACAGGTGTGTGGGTAAGATGAAGTGGGGCCCTGTATGCCCACCTAAGGCATTTAGAATTTATCTTACAGCAGTGGCTCTCAACCCTGAGCTGGTATCAGAGTTCCCTGGAGGATTTGTTACACTGATTGCTAGGCCCCACTTCCAGAGTTTCTAATCCAGTTGGTCTGGGGTGGGCCCGAGAACAGGAATTTCTAACAGGTTCTCAGGTGCTGCTGCTGGTCTGGGACCACATTTTGAGGATCACTGGCCTGGAGGCAATGGGGTACATTTCTGGCTGTTGTCCCTGGTGATAGCAGGGTGGGGAGGACCAGAGGAGGAGAGCATTTAGAGTCACATGGTGATGAGCCTCAAGCCTTGGATTGTGGAAATGGAAAGGAAGGAAGACTACATGAGAGAGATTCTGAAGGAAGAATTGACAACCTTTGTGACTGACTCGAGTGATCAGAAAGGGGGATAAGCCTGCAGTGACTGGCCTCACGTTCCAAGAAGGGATGCTAGCTTTGAAAAGAAGACGAAGAATCTGTGTTTAGGCATGTGACATTTGCAGAGGCTGCAGCACAACTTTGAAAGGGGGACTCTGGATGGTGCTCTAGGCCCGGGGGCAGTGGGAGTCGCTGTGGAGGTTGGGAAGCCCTTCACACCTGTGCCGGGTCAGGGTTGCTCCTTCCATGGAAGGTGTGTGAGCCACCCAGACTCCGCTGAGGCCCCCCAGAAAGTTGGAGGCAGGTCCAGGAGGGCCTGCAGTCACAGGATTGTTTTTCCTTCTTGGAAGCAAGAAGCAAACTCACAACCCCATTTCCCCCATCCTCTCAAACCACCTCCGCTAACCCATCCATGGAGGCAAGGAGACCTAAGAGCCGCTCCAGTGAACCGAGGAGCCACAGCCTCCTGAAGGAGGGGCTCGGAGGGCCCCCCAGGCACTGAAATTGCAGTGTGGTCTTTGTAGGTCAGCAAAGTCACCAGTCATGTGGTGGTATCCTGCTCCTCAATTCCAGAGCATCCGTACAACAGCTTTTCTTTACATTGCCTTAAAAGTGTTTGCTACGTTATGCTGAGAAGTTGTGCTGGTGTTAGAAGGTGGTAAAAACCTTTATGTCCTTCACGCGTTTTCCAAGCTGCAAGGAGAGCTGTGCTGCTTCGGGGGGCTTGGGTGGGTTTAACAACCCCTAATTTATAACGCTCTCTCAAAGCAGTATAGAAACCCTTCAAAGCAAGTACCCAGAACAAAGAGAATTGACAAGGAACCACTCAGAACTGTTACAGTATCAGGTTGTACCTGATATGTTTTATTTCACACAAACTTCTTTAGTAGCATGTCAAATCTTAGAAAACTTAGATTTCTCTTTTAAGAGCACCATTTCCTGGAGGATTATCATATCCTTTAGAACCAAGTGGCCTCAGGGCTTCTAGTTCTGTCTTCCACAGGCATTTACTCCTTCCCAGCTCTGTCCTTTCAGATGATGTTTGCAGGCCTCTTTCATCTCATGAAACCCCAGGCTAGTTACTGGTGTTTCCTTGTTGTCATCAGTGGAAAAGGGAGGCCTCGGAAGAGCATCTCCCTGTGTCTCACGTCCCTGCATAGATGGTGACTGAAGGATTAATGCAAATCCGAGCAGCCCTGCTCAGCTTTTGGGGCCATGGGGCAGCAGTGAAGCCAGGGTGGTGACAAAGCCAGGCAGTGGGCAGAGCCCCATGGTTAGAGAAAGGCTCAGTCATGCAGGCACTCCAAATCCAGGGTGCCACCAGACATTGAAATCAAGGCAGTAGGTGGCCGGCCTTTCTGGCACCAAGTTAAAAGCTAGGACAGTGGTTCTTGACCCTGGCTGCACACTGAAATCTCCTGGTGAGCTTTTAGAAAATATCACTGCCTGAGTTCCCCTCCCGGAGGTTCTGATTCACTTGGCCTGGAGCAGGACCTGGACATCAGGAGTCTCCAGTGACTCCAGCGTGCAGACAGGGATGAGAACCGCTGAGCAGGGGCGCCTGCAGGAAGTCCATTTGAATGCATTTTATTCTAGTCGAATCCGTTCCATTCCAGTTCGTTCAATTCCAGTCCTTTCCACTCACATTTTCTTGAGTGACTATTATGTGGCAGACATTGGAAAAATAAGGAGTAATTCTTGTGTTGCCTCAGAGGGACAAACTATTTATTAGGCTGTAACAAATGCCCCATGACACAGGGGGTAGTGGGCTGGAACACAGAGTGCCAGGGAAGGGGGAGTTTTCCCAGGGGTGGAGTGGTGGAGAGGAGAGAGGGAAGAGATGGGCAGGTAAGGAGGGCTGACAAGACTTTACCTCGTGCTGAGATTGCGTGTGTTGTCGGGGAGGGGACACAAGTGGCACTTTTAAACAAAGCATTTTACACTGGTACGTTTTGTCACTGTGATGACAGGGTGAGTGTTAGGCTTCAGAGAGCTGAGTGACGGGGGCCTGTGAGACTGAGGGGGTGGGGCAAGGTCCTTCCTTGTGCTGGCTCCAGGGGTGAGGGCCATGCCCAGCCCTCTTCTTCCTAGGCGCTAGTCCTGGCCACATCTTGCTTAAAAATTGGGTCCCAACAAGGCAAGTGGCTGCCAGGCAGAGTACAGGCCATTAATCCATTTATCCATCTCTCACCAGTCCATTATTCCATCCACCCTCAGTGGAGGGAAACCAGCATGTAGGTCCCTCCGAACAAGACCTTCTAAAGCAAAACCTCCCCCAAGGGGCTCGATTTCACTTGTGTGTGTATTTGTATGTGAGTAGGCTTTCTCACCAAGGTGAGGTTCTCCCTAGAGTGTGTCACTTAGAACTACTGCTGACTGGCCTTTTACACTGCAGCTTGTGAATGCAAACCCTAGAATGCATGACTGATAACTGGCTTTGCAAGTGCTAGACCGAGGGGGCCTTAGACCTCCCACAGCAGGGGCATTTCAGGGAGAGTCAGGCCTCTCATCAGTGTTGAGTGCATCCTCCAGATGTGGAGCTCATCCCATGCACTGTGCTTTACCTTCTAACTTTATTTCGCCCATGGAATCTTCCACCGATGGTTACTGAGGTGTCGGCATTGAGGCTTTCTTCACACACAGCTCTAGGGGAGCGCTGCATATCCCCCCATGGCACCCTCTGCCTCCACTTCTTCAGTCTCCCAAAAGTATCGTAGTGAACAAACTCAAGTTTTAACTTCAAAGGAGAACGAAGAAAGCCGTGCTTTCCTGCAGGTCATGCAGTACCGCTTTAAGACAGTTTTATTTGGGCAGTAAAATCTCTGAGTTATTCTTGGCAGAAGTTCTAATGAAATGGAAACCTTGAAATCTGCTTAGAGCAGTAAGTATGGTCTCACCCTGTGTTTTGGGGATTGAAGGTTGTGGGCGATCTTAGTAGTTGATCTGATTCATTTTCAAAGAGGCTTGGTATCAACGCATCCTTTCAGAAGGTGCAGGGGTCTGTAGCATTTGGCTTGAGTGAGCTTTGTCGCTGAGACTGGAGGAATTGCTGTCCTGTGGTGGGGAGAGCAGTGCTGCTCACAGTGTGGTCCCCAAACCGACAGCATCAGTATCAGGTAGGGACTTGTTAGAAAGGCACATTCTCAGGTCCTACCCAAGACCTCCAGGTGATTTTGATGTGCGCTGGGGTTTGAGAACCATTGGTTTAGTAGTCATGGCTTTTAGAAAATGGTGGGAGAGAGAGAAGAAAGGCTGTTTGTGAGAGCCTAAGACCGATCCACCCAGTCTACTGAATCTGTGCTAGCAGAGGCGGTCCCCGGCATCCACCTGGAGGAAGGACTGGACGGCCTGGCCCAGTGTGCAAACACGAGTGCTCCCCCAGCCCTAGCCCAGTCGGGTTCTTTCTGGGAGGTTACCTTGCTTTGTTGACTCATCAGAAGAGAAACTAGCAGCAGGTATCCCGGGGAAGGAGGGCAAATTGTTTTACTATAATTAATAATTACATAATTATTATAATTATATAATTATAATTTATAATATAATTTATAATTTAATGTAGTTTTAATTATATATGTAATTAATATTCACTCTCAAAGTGACAAAAATCCTATTTCTTAAATTTTTCATTCAATTTACAAATCTATTTATAATCTATCAAAGTTTTGCAATCCCTTTTAAGAGGGCTGTGGTTAATATTTGGCCCCATTTACAAATTTGGTGGTTAATAACTTAAACCTTTAAAATGGCATTTAGAAATTTAACATCTAAGTTCATTTTCAAGGTCTTTGGTTGTCTGATTAAAAAATAAACTCTTTGCAAGTACTTAAGTGATTCTTATAAACCTAATAAGTTAGCCTTATAAACACGGGAAGTCTTAAGTTCTCTTATACATTCTAATACTGCTTATGAACTTAAGATTTTAAAATCACAAGTCTAAATCAAATGATGCATTTTAAATTAGAATCACAAGTCTAATCCATTGGATACTTTGCTAAGTTCTCTTAAACACTGCAAGTTCTGAAAAAATCCCTTCTCACAAAATTATTGATAGTGCAGGTGTCAGTGACTCCGTCCTCTCTCTCTAATTCTTAAATATCCCCAGGGATAAGATACATTTTTCTCATTAAAACTATAATTGTCATTTATTCCACAAACCTTTGGGGTTGCCTCCTCCGGTGGACTTTTGGGGGATGGTTTTAAAAATAATTTTTAAAATAAAGTTTCTTTTTATTAATAATAAAGTAATACATCTTTGAAAGCACATCTGGAAAATGAGTGCTGTTGCAAGTATCTCTGCACCCCCACCTTGTGCCCCCCTCCCCAACACAGCTGCTGGGTGGGGTGTTTCAAGTCACACAAAAGCTCAATCTTGGGCTTGATAAATTGGGGCAACCTGCAGAGAAAAAGCCCAGACGTGGGAACCAGGCCATAGCCAGCTGGCCTTGCTGCCCCTGGGCTGTTGGGGTCGTGGATGTGTGTGAATGAGGTTGACCGACGTCCCATTTTCCTTTTTCTGGGCAGGTTGGCCTCATCCAGCTTGGGCAGGAGCAGGTGCTAATCCAGCCCGTCAATAATTCCCAGAGCTCGCTCAGTGGACAAGAACATCTGATCAGGCGCAAATGGTCCTTGACACCCAGTCCCTCCACCGACACCCAGGTTCCTGGGCGGCTCTGCAAAGTTCTGACAGGTGAGTCTGGAAAACAGCATGACTGACTCACAGCACGTACCTGGTCTGCACCGTGCTTGTCCCTGGGCCACCTTCACTGGTGTGTCCACAAATGCCCTGAAGTCATGTGAGCAAGAACTTAACCTTTCCCTGTATTTTGGAAGCTGTTTTTTAATTGACCCTAAGGCCTCTTCCTTTTCTTTTCTACATGTATTAGTGTCAGCATTTCATGGGTAGCAGCTCTTTGAAAAAGGCATTTCTGGAAGGAACCCAGGATCTCATTAATGCAATGCCTCAGTTTTATGGATCAGGAGCAAGCTGAGTTCCAGAAAACCTCAATGGCTTATTTGTTATCAAACCCCAGGCTGGTGGCACAGCTAGGATGGGAATTCCTTCCCCTGGCACCCTGGCCAGAGCTTGCTCTTCTAATATAGTGGTCCTCAGTCCGGGCTGCACTAATTAGACTTACCTGGGGGCACCTATGAAGCAGTGGTTCTTAGAGTGTGGCCCCTGGCCAGCAGCATCAGCATCACCTGGGAACCTGTTAGAACTGAGTGTTCTTGGCAGCCCTAGACCTCCACAATCGGAAGCTGTGGGGGTGGCTCCAGTGATCAGTAGCTGCACAGGCCGGCCAGGTGATTCCAGTGCAGCTAAAGTGTGAAAACCACTACTTCAACAAATGCCGTGCACTGGCCTGTCCTACAGTATCGTGATGTCATTGGTCTGGGCTGTGACTTGGGTTTCAGTGTTTTTCTTTTTTAAAGATTGGCACTTGAGCTAACCTCTGTTGCCAATCTTTTTTTTGCTCCTCCTCCTCCTCCCCAAGGCCCTCCAGTTCATAGTTGTATATTGTAGTTATGGTCCTTCTGGTTGTGCTATGTGGGATGCCGCCTCAGCATGGCCTGATGAGTGGTGCCATGTCCAGGATGCAAACTGACAAAACCCTGGGCCTCCAAAACAGAGCACGTGAACTTAACTACTCGGGCACAGAGCTGACCCCGCTTTCAGTGTTTTTGAAGGTGATTCTAATAAGCAGCTTGAGATAAGAACCAAGGGTTCTTATATTCTGTACCTCTACCGTAGCCCCCCTTATCCTTGGGGGATACGTTCCAGGACTCCCAGTGGATGCTTAAAACCCAGATAGTACTGAACCGTATATACCATGTTTTTTCCTATACACACATACCTATGATAAAGTTTAACTCATAAGTTAGGCACAGTAAGATCAACAACAATAACTAATAATAGAACAATTATAACAATATACTGTGATAAAAGTTACCATAGATCTTAGCAACCTCAGCATATGATTTTTTTCTTTCCTTATCAAGTTGAGAACATTCACCTTTTCATTTAAAGGAAGCACTTTATGGCTTCTCTTTGGCATATCCGAACTGCTAGCATCATCACTACTCTTGTGTTTTGGGGCCATTATTAAGTATAATAAGGGTTACTTGAACATAAGCACTGTGATCCCATGACAGTCGATCTTATAAGGGAGATGGCTACTAAGTGACTAACGGGAGGGTGGCATATACAGCGTGGACACGCCGCACGAAGGGATGATTCCTCCCGGGTGGGACGGACGGAGTGGGAGGGCTTGAGATTTCATCATACTGCTCAGAATGGCACGCAATTTCAAACTTATGAATTGTCTATTTCTGGAATTTCCATTTAATATTTTCGAATTGCAGTTGACCACAGGTAACTGAAACCGCAGAAAGTGAAACCGAGGATAAGGGGGACTATTGTATTTGAGCAACTGGTGCATTAACTGTTAGATGTTTAAGAGCATTTCATGGTGCTGTGTCACTAGCAGTCTTCCACTGTCCCCTGATAAGACTGATAACCTGCTGCTCACAGGTGGCATTTCCTCCCCGGAGAGCCTGGGACCCCATGGCTGACCTTTGAGAGTTGCATTTTTATAGTTTAAAGACTTATCTTTGTATGAAAATATAGTGTGTCTCAGTTTAGTATTCCAGTGACCTTAGAAATAAATCAATTATATGACTCTCCTTTAGAACAACTTTGTTGTTTAGAAGTGAGCCTTGCAGCTCGGCTCAGCTGTTGTGTGTAGTCCTGATCCTTTTACGGAGGCACCCTCCTCAGCCGAGTCTGCATTCGGGAGGGAGTATCAGAGGTGATTTTGCTGGATTGAGGCCATCTCTGAAACCCCAGGAGAGCTCTGTGTGGTAAGTGGGGAGAGAATGCCACCATACATTGGAGTTTCTCTCTGTTCCTCCTGCACCCCTACAAAAGTGGGGAAGATAGTTTGGCATAAAATTATTAGTAAGTGAAAAATGCCCTTTAATAGGAAGCAGGAGTTTTGGTAAGTCCGACAGTTGGCTGTGTGTGTTTGGGCTTGATGTCAGTGTGTTATTTAAACGTTAGCCACCTGGCCTATCTAGGTCAGTCTTGGTGGGTCATCTTTTCTTTATCTACTTTCAGAGTAAATGACTGTTGGTCATTCTAAATCTTTGTGCCTTTTCTGCAGCCGATCCGAACATGTTGATCCAGAGGTAGGGGCATTACTTTAAGGGAGTGGTTCTCAGCACTGGGTGATCATTGCAACACCTGGAGCTTTAACAACTACTCACTTACCGGGTCCGGGCCCCAGAGAGCCGCTCTAATTGGTCTCAGGCCAGCCTGGGCGTCTGGCGATTTAAAACCTCTCCAGGTGGCTCCAGTGTTCAGCTGGCACTGAAAACCACTGTGCTAAGGAGTATTAAACATGACTAATAGCACCTGTGGGCCATCAGAAGTGGGTTTTCTCAGGGGAGAACCACCAAGCAGGGCCACACAATGAAATCCAAGGGCAAATATGTTTTATTCTCACTTTTCCCTTCGTTCAAGCTGGCGCTCATGAACTGCTCGTCAGGGACCAGAAACCGAGGGTGCTTGTGAATGATATCATGGAATGTTTGTCTGATTACCAGCTGCCGTCCTCTTTAGAGACGTGATACCAAGGATTGCTGACAAAATGATAAATTGTGCTTGTGTTTGCATTTTTGTCCCTGAGACTAGTTTCGAGGCACCATTTTGATAGACTGTTTAGCCTATAATGAAGGAAATAAAACTAACAAAACCAGGGTGGGGAGGATGCGATGGAAACTAAGTTAAAAGCAGCCATCCAAGGCTGTAGAGAGAAATTTCTGAATTTTCTTAAAAAATAATCTCCCCTTCCTTGTCCCCAAACCTCACATCAACATGCTCTGCTGTGTGGGAGCAACGTGTGTGTTTACGCTGGTGCCAGCTCAGGCTCTGTCCCGGGTAGGAACACAGACACGGGAGAGCGGTGCATAGCTAGCTTCTCGTCCTTCCGGCTTTGCATGAAACGCTCAGGAAAACTGTATTGCTGTGTTGAGAAAGACAGTGAGCCTTTTAATAGGCTTAGCTAATAAGCAGTCAATTAGGACATACCTAGTTTGGATTAACTTCCAAATATTGGGAGTTTAGAAATTACCAAAATTAATTTACTGGGACACCAGCAAAATACATTCTTGAAGTTTCTTAGAAAGATTAATCAGATTAACCCAAGATTTTCCATGGGAACACATTCTATATAGCTGAACATGGTGGCTATTGGTGTCATTGTGCCTTGTTGATCTTGTGTTACCCCAACCTTGGACGTGGTCTGGGAGTAGGCAGGTGGCCCATGCAGGTGAGGAGGAGCCCGATAATTCTTCCTCATCCGTGAAACCCTCAATTTACCTGAAAATTGAGCTTAAGTAAGCCGCCATGATCTCTAGTGGGACAGAGGGACTAAGACAGTAAAGGCCCCTGGAAGGACCCACTGCCTTCTCTTGGGTCCTCCTGAAGTTGCATTCCTAGTAGTCTTCAGGGCTCCCAGAGAGGGGACAGGCTGAGCTTGTTTCCTTTATAGCTCCTTAGTTTTAGGACCTTGTAACTGATTCATGAAATATCACTCCAGGTTGGAACTTGGCATGAAAACATGAAGTCTGCGAGCCTTTTAAAAAATTGTTTTGGTGAGAGCATGAGTTTTTGAAGATTTTTGGCTATTCTCAACAACTAAAATGATACTTTGGGTATTTTGAAATGTTTTCCGATTTTTAAGTAGTTATTTTGATTTCAACACTTTTTTCTACGCTTGTTTTAATTTCCTCATTCAGATTCAGTTTAGAATCTTCCCACTAGGATTTTCATGCCCATTAGTAACAATTTGAATCTCTGTCTCCTCCTCTATCGTGGTAGATGTAACATGTGGATGGATTGTGAAATAATAAAACTAACGTGGCATGACACAGTGTCAAAATAGGAACCCCACAACATTTTGAGTTGGTGGTGAGTGTGTTAGAAGACAAATGCTGCCCAAGAATGGTGCCTACGAAGGCATTGATGTCTCTTTACAGTTTAAGTTCTGTTATGATTGTTTTAAAAAAATTATTAAAATTATTTTATTGTATTGTTTGGTTCATTTAAAGCATTATAAAGTTAATTTTAGTATTTAGAGGATACCATACCTATCGTGTATTGCCAGTTTATGCCAAAGTTTGCATATGTAATAATATGTGTATATACTCTGTAATAAATTGGTTAGGACTTATGATTTGTATCAGTTAAGATTCATTTGGTTGGAAGTGACAGAAATCAAACTGCCTTCAACACTAATGACACCACTGCCGTGGGCTCATGGAATTGAGGAGTAGAGTGGGGGGTTGGACCTCAGGTAAGGCTTGGCCAGGTGGGCTTCTCGGCAGTTCTTTCTCTGTCTGACTGCTTTGTCCTCAGCTGGCTTCTCTCGTGGTGATGAAGGGGCAGCTAAGCTGAGGAGATTAACTCTTCTGTTTAGTCCTGGGTTGAGGTGGGTTGACTTGGATCGCAACTTGACTTACTTTCAGTTCACCACTGGTTTCAAGTGTCTTGAGGCAGGAGCAGAAGAGCTTAGGTCTCAGTCCCCACATGACTGTAGAGCTATCCCTCTGCTATCCATCCTTGTCCTGACTTCCTGCAAGCCACCACACACCTGGTAAAAGCCTGGTGGAGTAGATTTAGGACACACCTTATCCAGATCTAATCCATCGTTCCCGCCTGTGTGGTCGATAAGAGTTTGGCCGGTTCCTTCTAACCTCCACAAGATCCTCCCTCAGATGCTGGCTCCCCATCCACCTGTGCCACTGGGATAAATGTGGCTACTGGTCTTTGCTCACTTAGAAAGGCTCAATACGTCTGAAATTTGGTTCCTTTAAACTTCTTTGAGACCTTAGCTCTCCAATGGGTAAAACAAAATAGGATTTCATAGTTTTTCCAGTGTTTTTTGTTATTTCATTGGTAGTGATGGTCTTCCATGTTCTTCTGCATCTTAACTGGAAGAAAAACCCAAAAGTAATAGAATTACGTTGCTACTTTGAATTTCTCCATGTTAATATTTTAAGTATTTTATTTATGTATAAAAATACTAACTCTAAAAGTAGACACCAGTGTTTTAAGAATTATTCCAGCAGAAAGAGAAAGAAGAATGACGCTAGAGGCCTGACTGTCACCCTTGAGTGTGACCTCAGAAGCGTCCCTTGACGTGTCTGTGCCTCTGTATTTGTTTGCTAGGGGCTGCTGGGACAAAGTACCACAGACCAGGCTCCTTAAACAACAGGCATTTGTTTTCTCACAGTTCTACAGGCTAGAAGTCCGAGATCGAGGTGTCGGCAGGGTTGGTTTCTCCTGAGACCTCTCTCCTTGGCTTGTCTCCTGAGGCCGTCTTCTCCTTGTCTCTTCTCATGGTCATCCCTCTGTGTGTGTCTGTGTCTTAATCTCCTCTTCTTGTAAAGACACTACTTATATTGGATTAGAAGCCTACCCTAATGAACTCTTTTTCTCTTAGTTACCTCTTTAAATACTCTGTCTTTAAACACAGTCAGTTTCTAAGGTACAAAGGGTTAGAGGACACAGTTCAGCCCATAACAGCCCTTGTTTTCTCATAGGTAACATTGAGATGATGGTGCTGGTCTTGTCTACGTGTCAGGGTTATTGCTGAGGAACGTGCAGGGATATGCCGGTTGTTACACCACTTTTAGCCACACTGGGGGGCATTTTCATGAGAACACTCACAAATCCCTAAAAGGTGAAAAACAAATTTAGACGAAATTAGAAATGGGCTGCATAAAGGGACTCTTTCTGTAAGAACAGATAGTCATAGTTGGCTGGTCGTCTACAGTTTTTTTTCTTTATATTTTTTAAAGATTTTATTTTTTTCCTTTTTCTCCCCAAATCCCCCCAGTACACAGTTGTATATTTTAGTTGTGGGTCCTTCCAGTTGTGGCATGTGGGACGCTGCCTCAGCATGGCTTAATGAGCGGTACCATGTCTACTCCCAGGATCTGAACTGGCGAAACCCTAGGCCACCCCAGCGGAGCGCACACTTAACCACTCGGCCATGGGGCCGGCCCCTACAGTTTTTTCTTGATAAATAAACCTTAAAGGATCTGTGTAACCTCAGGCAGGTTAGAAAGGACTGAGCCACTCTGAGCTTCAGTTTCATCATCTGCACTGAGTAATATCATCTACCTCTTGGGGGTTTTATGAGTTTTAAATGGATTAATGCATACTTGTCACTTAGCAGCTAACAAATATTAGCTATTGTTGCCGCTGCGGTGGCTATAATTATTATTATTCGTACCCCTGTTCTTCATTATTGGGGGATCACTTCAGTGCCCTTGTTCTGTATTAAGTGGGAGAGAAAGAGAAGCCCTGTAGAACACTGAGCTGGGAGCAAAAGGTTCTCATTATTATTCTTGAATCCGTCCTTCTTGCCTCTTGAGAAAATCTGTAATGCAGTCAGGGAATCTTAGTATTTCTAGACCAGAAGTTACCCTTAGAATTCATATGCTTGAGTTTTCCCCCCTGTTTTCGTTTATTCAGTCATCAAGTATTCATTAACCCTCAAGACGTGGAACACACTGTGGTGAGCATGACACAGCATGGTCCCATCTCCAGGAAGCTCATGGTTTGGTGGGGAAGTTAGAAAGTAAAGAAGTAGGGGCCGGCCCGGTGGCGCAGCGGTTAAGTTCGTACGTTCTGCTTCTCGGCGGCCCGGGGTTCGCTGGTTCGGATCCCGGGTGTGGACATGGGCACCGCTTGGCACACCATGCTGTGGTAGGCATTCCACATATAAAGTGGAGGAAGATGGGCACGGATGTTAGCTCAGGGCCAGGCTTCCTCAGCAAAAAAAGGAGGACTGGCAGTAGTTAGCTGAGGGCTAATCTTCCTCAAAAAAAAAAAAAAGAAAGTAAAGAAATATAGCAGGTATAAATTATTTTTAGTTTATTTAAAACAGGCAGAAAAAAGTGCAAAACAAAACCGAAAATCCCACATACCCAGCATTCAGACTTAACCCATGTATACATCTGGCCATATCTGCTTCAGAACTTTTTTCTTTTTTGAGAGAAATTAACATGTTATGGATATGACTGAGCATCTCTTCACCCTACCCCTTGTCATTCCTCTAGCTTACTTCCCAGAAGAAACCACTATCCTGAGGTCGGTGCGAATTCTTCCTGTCTGTGTTTTTTAAATTATTATGAGATCTGTGCTATATATTGTATATATAGCTGTATATATATAAACTGTGTTGTTTTGTATGCTTTCAAATTTACATAAATGGCTTCTTACTGTGCACCTTGCATTTATCACTCACAATAATGTTTTCCAGGTTTATCCATGTTAATAAATACAAATCTAGTTCATTCATTTTAATTGTAGAGATTTGTCTATTTTATTAATCTATTCAAAGCACTAGCTTTGGTTTTATTTTTCTTCCCTACTGGTTTTTGTTTTCTCTTTCTTTAATTTTTATTTGTATCTTTATTATTCCTTTTTTTGCTTTCTCTATATTTAGTCCTATTGCTTTTTTCCTAACTTCTTGAGTAGAATACTTAGCTTATTAAACTTTACTCTTTCTTAATTTCTAATGTATATATTTAAGATTATACATTTCCCTATAAGCACACCTTTAACTGCATACAAATTTTGGTAGGTACTATTTCCAGCATCCAGTTCTAAATATTCTCCAATTTCTATAATTTTTTTTCTGGAGAGGCAGTACAATATAATTGTTAAGAATTTACAGATAAACCTACTGGGTTTGAATTCCTGGCTTTGACCACCTACTGGCTTGAGTGACCTTGGGTAATTCATTTAACCGTTTTGTGCCTCAATTTTTTTATTTTTGAAAATAGTGGTAATTGTATTTATAGAATTCTTAAGATGATTAGATAAGTTAATATATGTAAAGAACTTACAACAATGTATGGCACAAAGTATTCTATATTGTTATCAATTGTTATACCTATAAATTATTTGAATTTTTATAATTTTTCATATGAGCGTTTTGCCGTCTTTTAAAAATGAGTTATAATTCTATGTATAGTTATCAGAGAATGTGGACTATATGCTGTTTCCATTTGGTTCTTTTTATAGTTTCAGTGTCTCGGCTGAGATTTCCTATTTTTTTCACTCATCAAGAGTATATTTTCCTCTTAAGTCTTCAGACGCAGTAATAATAGTTACTTTAAAATTCTCATTTGCTCTTCTAACATCTGGGTCATCCTGGGATTTAGTCTCCATTTATTGTCTTTTCTCTTGAAAATGGGTCACATTTTCTTAGTTATTCAGTTGTCAAGTAATTTTGGATTGTGTTCTGGATATTGTAAATATAATATTTTGAAGACTGTGTATTCTATTCCTCTGGAGTATTTTAGCTGGCAATTAATTTTGTTGGGCTCAAACTGCAAAGTTTTTCTCTTGGGCAGCATCTCAAATTTCAGCTCTCTCCTTTTATCCTTAGCTAGTCTATTCCACGTAAGGGTCACCTAGAGATTTGGGTAGAACTCATATACAGAATTTTGGGCTCTCCTTTTCTGGATCTCTCCTTTCCAGCGTGTCCCCACTTAGTTTCCAGTCACTTTGTTCCCCTGAACTTTGTCCTTTTGTTCTTCAGGCCTGAGGATTGCAGGCTTTCTATTTCTGTCTCTGTTGTTATATTTCTGTTTCTGTAAGCCACCCTTTACAGCACTGACTAGGCCTGCCTTCAGTCTCTTGTGCTGTTCTTTTCCTGCAAGCTCCCTTCATAAATTAACTCCCCCTACCCCCCCAAATCTTTCTGCATTGCTTCACTTTCAAGTCCTTCAGGCCACTGGATTTTTGTGTTTTTTTCATGTCAATAATTGCTGTTTACAGGAGGTTTGGGTCTATTAGAAACTTCTTGGCCATGCTGCATTCCATATGATATTGATTCTTTGGTGATGGTTCAAATTTGCATTGTGGTTTAGAACATAGGCATTTTTGTTTTAATAAATGTTCTATGTGTAAATTGAAAGAATGTAATATAGTTACATTTATTTCTACCATTTTATATTTTGTTTTCTATTTATAGTACCATGCTTTTTCTTTGCTTCTGTTTCCTTTTGTTGTTGTTTTTCTTTCTTTCTGTCACTCTTACCAGTTTTTCTTTACTCCCTCTTCTTCCACTGTTGTGGCAGTTTTATAATCTATTCAATTTTGTTGTTGTTACCTTTAAAAAAAAATATTTGTCTTAAGGACATCTAAAGATATCAAGTATCTTTCATTCATAATGCAAGGGTCTTCAAAGTCTTTAACTTCCATTTCCATGTTATTTTTGTCTATTAATTTAATTGTATTTCGTTTTTGTCCCCTCCCATATAATAATCATTATATAGATATCATTTTTGTGTGTGTGTGAGGAAGATTGGCCCTGAGCTAACATCTGTTGCCAATCATCCTCTTTTTGCTGAGGAAGACTGGCTCAGAGCTAACATCTGTGCCCATCTTCCATCTTCCTCTATTTTATATGTGGGACACCTGCCACAGCATGGCTTCACGAGTGGTACATAGGTCTGCACTCGGAATCCAAACCCACAAACCCCAGGCCACCAAAGCGGAGTGCATGAACTTAACTACTGTGCCACCGAGCTGGTGCCATCATTATATATTTTTATAGTTAGAATGATTTAGATTTATTTATATATTTACCAAGTTATTTGCTCAGTATTATTTCTTGCAACCTACTTCTCTATGTTTAATGTCCTTTTTGTTTTGTTTTGTTTTTTCTTTCTGCTTCTTCTCCCCAATTCCCCCAGCACATAGTTGTATATTTTAGTTGTGGGTCCTTGTAGTTGTGGCATGTGGGACACCGCCTCAACGTGGCCTGACGAGCGGTGCCATGTCCGCATCCAGGATCCGAACCAGTGAAACCCTGGGCCGCCGCAGCAGAGCGCAGGAACTTAACCACTCGGCCACGGGGCTGGCCCCTAATGTCCTTCTTAAAGAACATCTTTAATCAGGGTTTGTGAGTAGTTAAATTATTATCTTTGCTTTCCCAAAACTGTCTTTATTTCACCAGTACTCTTAATGATAAGTTAGCTGAATGTAGAATTCTAGGTTGAGTCTCTTCTCAGTACTTTGAAGATATTATTTCACTGTCCTCTGACTTCTGTTTTTGCTACGAAAGATCTTCTATCCATTCTATTTTAGATTCTGTGTAAATAATCTATCTTTCCTCTGTTCAGGTTTAAAAAATGTTATCATCTTTGTGTTTTGTGGTATATAGATGGCAGATTTCCCATATTTATCTCAGGTGGGGCTCGTTATGATTTTTGGATGTAAGTATTCACGGCTTCTGTCAATTCTGGAAAAGGCCCAGCCTCCATCTCCCTGCGGAGTTCTCTTTCCCGTTATCTGCTTGTTCCTCTCCTGGAACTCCTGGTTGATAGGTTTGGACCTTCCTATTTTTCCTTCTTTTTTTTAATTTTAATTTTTATTATGTTTTTTGAGGAAGATTAGCCCTGAGCTAACATCTGCCATCAATCCTCCTCTTTTTGCTGAGGAAGACTGGCCCTGAGCTAACATCCATGGCCATTTTCCTCTACTTTATACGTGGGACGCCTACCACAGCATGGTGTGCCAAGCAGTGCCATGTCCACACCCGGGATCCAAACTGGCAAACCCCGGGCCGCCGAAGCGGAACGTGTAAACTTAACCACCGCACCACTGGGCCGGCCCATCTGTTCTTTCCTCCATGTTTTGTAATGTCTTTTTATGTGTTTGGGCTCTTTTTCTCTATATTCTGTATGCTGGATAATTTCTTCTCATTGTCTCTCAGTTCACCACATTTCTCTTATATTGGGCCTAATCTCCATTTTCTCTATCTATGGAGTTTTTAATTTTAGTGATTATAGTGTATACTTTTAGAAGTTATATTTGATTCTTTTCCAGTTCTGTACTTTTTATAGTGTCCTGTTCTTTCATTATGACTTTACCTTTCCTTTATCACTTGGCTTATTTTTCACATAATTATTTGAAGTCTTTTTTGAGTTATTTCACCTTCTGAGTTTCTTGGGGTGCTCATCTTCCTGTTTGTCCTGTCTGCTCTCTCTCCCCTCTACTGGGCCATTTTCATGTACAGATTGTCATTTTGTACTACGAGATCAACGTAGGCTGATGTGTCCCCCTCCCACCACCCCACTGCCCCATCCTCTGTGGAATTGCTCTGTGTTCTGGGTTATGGGAAAGTCTTTCCTGAGTAATTTCACATGTGCTTCTGTTAGAAGTCCCAGGACTTTTTCACAAGTCCAAATGTGAGTTCTACTTTATGATTTTCTTTAGGAAATCTATGCCACGAGAGTGACACATATTTTTGTGTGTAACACAGGCTGGGGGATTTGCACTGGAGACTGCCCACCATTCCACTGGCCTTCAGAGCTCTGAACAGAGACAAACTTCCCTGTGCCTGGGGATGGGGTTGCCCAGCCACTCCAGGGTCCTGGCCAGGTCTCTTATCTCCATGTGGCAGTGTAACACTGACCCTTCACTCATTACACCAATATTTGGATCTAATATCTGCTTGATTGTTAAGGCCTCATATTACTCATTAACAGTTTCAGGTGTGAAATTTATCACTGTGTCTGTGCCATCCTTGATGACAGGAACTTTCCAGAGGGGCTGTGTTTCCTGGGGCCCAGCTCAGTGGTCCTGCTCACCCCCTGGCACTGCAAGCGTGAGGTGCCTCCCTGTGGCTCGGAGAAGCGAACCACGGCCTCCCGCAACTGGAGAAGTCTCCCGCTCAGCTCTTGCTGCTTCAGTGCCTGCCCTCATCTCAAGGGCACACCTTCCCCTAATGTTCTTTTAGAGAGCTCAGCTTTCAGAAACTGCAGCCAGGAATGATGGCTGTGCCCCTGCAACTTCTTTGGACCCTGCAAAGTGCCCAATGCAGAGGAACACAGTGGCTACCTTATCACAGTAACATAAGAAAAACCACGTTAATACCTCAGTAAATCAACATGCCGAAGTCACTGCTGCTTTTGCTGACCTCGAGTACAAGCATCATCTCTGTTAGTGTCATCTGAAGAAAATACTCAATGATGGAAACATTCTGTGGGACTTGAATTGGTTCCTGTGGGCCATGGGGGGCAGCTGTCATGCTCCTGGCTAAGTGTTTCTCAGGTGCTCTGTGGCATTTCTGGTGTGTGCCCACCACCTCACCTGGAGGGGTCTAGCGTGGATGTCCCCTTTCAGCTGAGCGAGGATCTGTCCCGAAGGACTAGAGGCTCTGACAGACTCCCTGCCCCTGTGAGGGTAGGTACTCGTGCACATCTTGTGGCTGCCTCATGCTCAGGGGGAGCACTTCTGAGATCACCATATAAGTATTTCTTGGACCTCAGAGTCTTCCTAGAAAAACCCATGGGGCACCTTTTGCATTGTCAGTTATCAGTAATCATTTCTGCATTTGCTGTTGTCCTCCAGGCTTAATTTTCAGAAGTTTTGAGGGGAGTCTCCAATCCTGCCACTTGCTTTATATAAACCATGTGTTTATCCAAGTCCTTTTGATCTCTTTTTTATTTCATTTTAAGACAAGCAACTGAGGAAGTCTTTTGAATTTTCTTTTGGCGTGTTGTTTGGATAGGCAGAGGATGCTTATTAATCACCCTTTGGGAAGAATAAAATTAAAACTCAATATCACCCTATAAAATCATTGTTATTATTATTGCCATTGTTATTATTGCCATCATTATTCCCTGAGGCAGGATGCTGTGGATTTGGAGCCTGTAAGATGCTTTAAAATGGACACTGCTTGCTGCTCGCCTTTGTGGCATGGGTGTGAACACGTCCCTGTTGTCTGTTCATTGGGATGGGGCCTTGGTGGCGCTGGGCAGGGTCTGACACTGCTGTCCAGCATGCAGAGGGGCTTAAAGTCAGCCAGTTTCTCTTATTCCTATGTTTCCTCATCCATAAAAGACAGCTAATACTTTTCTTTATATTTTTACTTCACCAGGTTGCTGGGAGTTGAGTGAGCTAATACAAATGGGTTTTCATTAAGTAGAAAGTATTATTAAAGCATAGGTTCATAGAGTGGGTTTCCCATAAGCTAAGCCTGAGAAGAGGACTTGGGTTCATTTGGTTAGTTTAGGGGAGGGAGGGATCTCAGAAAGGAGGGGAGGGAGACAGGGAACAGGAAAATCCAGTGGAATCCAAAGGAAAATCCAGTGGAAGGTGATTGTGTGCCAGGGTTGTTACTCTGGGCAACAGGGGCTTGGTTCCTATAACAGGAACTCTGAGAAGTGCATGGAAACTTCCGGAGCTTTCGCACGGATGCAGATGGTGGGATGCTGGAGTGTTATCCGGTAGCTCTCATCTCCCAAATTTCTGGGCTGCTCTTGTGTAGGCTGAGTGGGCTTTTAGGTGTAAGAACCTGCAAAAAAAAGGAAAGGCCGGGGTCATATGCCTGAGGAGGGGCCCTGTTGGCATGAGCTGCCCACCATAGTGTTAGAAGTTGGGGTGACATGGGGTACGGCAGGGAGGTGAAGAGGGCCCCGCAGGTGTCCTAGCTGGGAGGTCTCACGCAGTGGTGGGGGCCTGCCCCTGACCGTCTAAAAATGTTAACAATTTAAGAAAGCTTGTTACTTTCTAAAAATTCCTGTAGATTAAAAAAATTCCACTTGAACAATCAGTTGATCTATGCTATGTTCATCCCTTCCTTCTTCCATCCTTCCTTCCTTTAAAAAATTTAGTCCTACAGCAAAAGTAGCTCTGAGATTGCCAGAGGAGTGGACAGAGCATTGCAGATGCACATCCTGGTGGCTTGGTTAGGGCCGTGTGGAAAGGAACTCCCTCTTGCTGGGGGGGGACCCACCTGTGCTCTTGTGGTGGGGGCTCTGTTTTCTGGGCTGATCTCTGGAGAATCAGGGAAAATGGATAAGCCAGGCCTGGGAGCAGTGTTTGAATGAATCTTTATGTAAATATTAATTAATTCTGTATGCTTTTAAGCTTTTAGTAACTTTGTGTATTTTCTCTAAATTGCCTTGAGCATATTTTATTTTTAGGTCTCTATATTTAAACTTGTAATATGCCCTTTTATCGAAGGCAGTAATTTCTTCACTGGGCCAGTGTTTATTTGATGCTGACTGTGTGCCAGGCGCAGTCTCGGGCACTGGGCATCCTGCAGTGAGCAAGAGACAGAAGTCCCTGCCCTCACAGAGCCGACGTTGCAGTGGGCGGTTGCTGACGCTTAGACTGAAAGCTGATTACTGTCTTGTTCTGGATTGCTCTAGGGAGAGTGTCCCCAGTCCTCTAATCATTCCTTCTTGCTGTGCCAACTTAGTGGGAGTCTGGGGTGGAAGGACTTGCTGATTCACAGTGGCGTTTGCTGGACAACATGGGGCGAGAAAAGAAAGAAAGTGAAAACCAAGCCCCTATATTGACAGCTTTGACTTTGCAATGTGAAGCAGGAGCATCCAGTCATGGGACGGGGGTGTTCTGAATGGCACACTGCTCCTGAAGTTGGAACCTGGGGCACAGGTGGGAGTCTTGCTTCCCACACTGTGTGCCCTCCTTCCTAGCATCCTTGTACAGTTCTCTGCATTCCCTTTTCCTCTGGGACCAGATGGACACAGTGGGACTGACGTGTCCTCCTCAGAACCCAACCCTGCTTCGTGCCATCAGAGCATTTTTCCAGCACTCATAGAGGCATTGCCAGCAGGGACTCCTCGCTCCTTGTACGCTGTCTTGGCATGGGCCAGTTTCCCTTCCTCCCTGCCTCCAAATGCCAGTGCTCTCCAAGGTGCACTTGTGGTCGCTGCTGCTCTTTCTTTTTCTCGCTGCCTTGAGGTCCTCATGTGGTTCTACCCTGGAACAGCCCCCGTCGCTGCCTCTCCAGTCTCGAGCCCCTCATCTTCCTGTGATCTGGCTGCATGTCTCCAGTGGCCGACGGGAGGCACTGCCTGCTCCCCATAACTTGGTGTTTCTGAACCAGCTCATTGTCTGATGATGCCTGTCTCCTCTGGCCTAATACCCAAAGTTCGGACCCAGTTTTTTCCAGTCACCCAGACTCAAAATTAGCTATTTGCTCCCTTATCTTTGTCCTCTTTACTTGTCTTCCCCTATACTTCTTGTTAGTTTCTTATTTTGATATAGTTGCAGCGAGCTTTGGTTTACCTATTACCCAAATTCACCAGTTGTTAACATTTTTCCCTAATTACTTTGTAGTTTGGTTTTTGTCTCTCTTACCTTCTCCCCTACTCTCTTCCTTGAGTTCCTTTTCCTCTCCTCCCTCTGTTCCTCCCCAACTTCCTTCCAACCTCCCCAACCCTCTCCCCCATACATATTTTTTTTCTGAACCACCTGAGAGTGATTTGTGGACATCATATCCTTTTATCTATAAATTCTTGAGTTTATATTTCCTAAAAACTTATCAAACTTAGAATATGAAACATTGACACAATGCTATTATCTCATATACCATTCATATTTAAATTGTGCCAGTAGTCCCTATGATGTCTTTTATAGTTTTGTTTTCTTGGTCCAGAATCCAATCTGGAATCAAACGTTGCATGTAGTTGCCGTGTCTCCTTAGTCACCTCCACTCTGGGCCAGTTACGTAGTATTTATCTTTCCTTATCTTCACGTTTCTTCCAAAATACAAATACCGTCTAGTTATTTTATAGGAGGTCTCTAAATTTGTTTTTTTCTGATGTTTCTTCATGATTGGACTAAGGTTATGCATTTTCAGCGGGAAAACCACAGAAGTGATGTTGGGTTCTTCTCAGTGCATCTTATCAGAAGGCATGCACTGTCACTTTGTCCCATTGTTGGGAATGTCAACTTTTATTGCTTGGTTCAGGTTATGTTTCTAGGTTAATCTGCTATAAAGTTATTATCTTTCCATATATAATTAGCAAGTAATTTGTGGGATATTCTGAGACTATGTAAATATCCTGTTCTTCATCAAACTTTCACTCACTAGTTTTAGCATCTCTTAGTTCTCAGCAGGCTCACTTATTATTGTGGTAGTTTCAAAATGGTGCTTTTGTAACTCGGTTATTTCCTCCACATTTTTAGTTGGTGCCTTCCCTTGGCTTCCCTTTCTCCCCTGTTTATTTATTTATATCTGTGTGGACATGTAGATTCTTTCTTTACTCCATGGATATTCATTTATTTACTTATTTCTTTTGATGCTCAAATGGTCTCGAATTTGGCCATCGTGAGTGTAATTTTTAAAACCACACATGAGTATTGGATTTTCTACAGGCTTTTGCAGCATTGTGGAGACATATGTATGATTGTTCTCCTTAGATGTATTAAAATGGCATAGTATATAAATAGATTTCCTAATATTATACCAACCTTGAATGCCTGGTTTAAATCTCTTTTGTGGTGTATTGTTTCCTTAAAGAGATATTGCATTCTATTTGCTAATGTTTTTTGCATCCATATTGATATGTGATGTTGCTCTGTAATTTTCTTTTTGTGTATGCTATCACTCTCACTTTAGGTATCAAACTTATACTAGTTTTTAAAGATGGAAGCTTTCCTTTGTTTTCAGTGCTCTGAAACAATTTATGAATCATTGAAGTTTGTAGAGTCCCCTGGGGAACCATCTCAGCTGGTGCTTTTTGTGGCTGTTGTTCCTTCTTAACTTTCTCTGTTTCTTTATAAAAATTGATGTCTTTAAGTTTTGTGTTGCCAATGGGATTGGTTTTGGTAAATTGTATTTTCCTAGCAAATTTCATCTAGCTTTTCAAATTTAAGTGCATTGAGGTCTCCCTTACTTGATGTATTAAATAATTATTATTTAATATGGTTCAAACTAGAGAGCACATTCCTAGGTCACAGAGCCTTTGGTATATTAAAGATATGCTTTGGCATGGAACTGTATGGAATGACCTTTTGGTGTCTGTCTTTTCACTGCTCTTGAAAATCCATCTTGTTTTTGGAAACCCAACTTAGATGTCACCTGTTCCAGGAAGTCCACCCTGATAGCCTCACTTAGTTGTCTGGAATCCTGAGGTGCTTTGTCTACATTCTGAATATCACACTTACCTCTATTTGCTGTTTGTTGTCTTGCTTGTATCTAAGGCACTCCAGCTGGAAGGCAAGAGTCATGTGTTGCTGTCCTATTGCCTTTGTAACAATTACCACAAACTGAGCGGCTTAAAACAACAGAGATGTGTTATCCTACAGTTCTGAAAGTCAGAGTCTGAATCAGTTTCACTAGGCTAAAGTCAAGATGTCAGCAGGCCCTCATTCCTTCTGGAGCTCTAGGGAAGAATCCATTTCCTTGCCTTTTCCAGCTTCTAGAGGCCCCCTGTATTCCTTGGCTCTCCACCCCTTCCTCCCTCTTCAGAGCCCGCAGTGGGCGATGGAGCCTCTCTCACGCTGCATTGGTCTGACAGGGCTCTTCTGGAGTCAGATCTCTGCCTCCATCACATAAGATGTGTGATTGTGTTAGGCCCACCTGGATAATGCGGAAAAAGCTCCCCATCTCACGATCTTTAGCTTAATCACACTGCAAAGCCGCTTCTACTGCGTGAGGTTAACATAGTCACACATTCGGGGGTTAGGAAGGGACATGTTTGAGGGGCCATCACTCAGCCTACCACCTTCACAAATGGATTACCTATGAAGCATTTCATAAATATGTTTCTCCCATAAGTCTAAGCATTGAAATCACAGTCACTTTTAATAATTCTTTTTCCTTTTTCACTTATCTTTTGGACATGTCCTCTGTGAGAACACAGAAAAATCACTACAGGGCAAGCATATTAGACCTCTTCTTGAGTATTCCCCATACTTGATTGAGAAAGAAAATCTAAAACTCAAGCATTGAGACAAAAAAGAGAAGGCTACCGTGATATTTTGTGTGTGTGTCTGAATGCTTTTTCCCACATGCGGTTCCACCAAGCGGAGGAATTGGAAGAGAAGTGTTGTCTTTCCCCAGTTCTCTCCTGTGCTCTTATGCAACACACACCCGCCCCGCTTCAGTAACTCAAAGCAGAGAAGGCCTCCAGCTTAAATAGGAAAATGTGCCTCGAGCTGCAGACGGATCAAGAATGCATAGTTTATTATTTAAAGTGCATGCTGGCTGGGGCTGTCCAGGTGGCTCAAGGAAGCTCCTGGCAGCCGGTCCAAGCCTGAGGCAGGCTGGAGGAGGGACTGTGGCTCCCAGAAGGTGCAGGCCAGGCGGCTGAGGGAGCTCACTGCCGGAGGTGCTGACTTGGTGTTCCAGGGGCGGTGGGGGTGGAGAGCACCGCCCCTGCCAACTCCCGCAGAAGTGTCTGATTTTTGAATCAGCAGCGTTCATGTTCCCTCCAAGGGAGAGAGCTGGAGAGAATGTGTGACTGAGCTAAGGAGCACGCCCGCCTTCCCTCCCAGCAGGAGGACTCAGGCCAGGAAGTCCGACACAGAAAGGGAAGGGGAACAGACACTCTGTTGGGAGTGACTGTTTGGTCTTTTTAAGAAACGACTTTAGGGTTGCATTCCGCCCCCCTCTGCAGAAAGGTCTAGCCTTTTCGACACACTAATTTCTCATGGAAAAGCCCAGCAAAAAAGTTTCATCAAGACATCTGCTGCCCAGTTTTCTTGGGTGTTTTCCAGCCACGAATGCAGTGGGTTCATTTTGCACAGCCTTCTTTCAAAGCAACGGGCAATTTCTTGTGCACGACCAGACAGGGAATTCGCTCGCTGGAACTGGTATGGGGTTGCATAAACTGCCTTCAGGCAGAAGGAGCTTGTACCTTTCTCAATCCATTAGCAAGTCATACATCAAACTCCCTGTCACTGGGTTTGGACAGAGCTGGACAGTGAACCGTAGGGGAAAAGCCCAATAAAGCTGAGAGTGTTCCCGCCCAGTTGAGCAGAAAATATCAGGCGTCATTGGTGGTCGACTGATGGTGGTGTGGATGCAGCCTGGACCAGCTGCGAAGGGCCAAAGGCCCCCGGAGAGGCCTTGCCCACGTCTGCCATGAGTGTTGACGCCACACCCTGTGCTCAGGGGGAGGTGGGGCTTTTCTTCTCTCCAAGGAGACACCCTTTATTTAGAGACAGAGCTTATAGGCCAGGGTCCCATGGATGCCTTAGGGAGTCCATGCTTTGCCTTGTAGGGCCCTCGCAAATGGAGGAGCATTCTTTCTGTCAACATTTAAGGAAGTACAACTTTCTCCCAGAGAGTCAACTGTAACCTATCACTGCCAAGGGCGGCTGCTGGTTTTCTGACTCTGCTTTTGGGGGCATTTTGATTTCCCTCGACCGTCTCTAACCTCCTGACCCTTGATGCACACGGAGGTGCCTTTTCCCTGTGTGCGGCTGACAGTCGACAGTGTGAAAAGCTGAGCGTTCAAGTGTCAGGCCTGCAGTGTCCCGGAGGGTGTCGTCTGAGTCACATTTGGACCGTGAGTTCCCTTTCTGTGCAGCAGTAAATCATTTTGTTGGTGTGGAGTATTCAGAGCGGCCTTGAGGCCGAGGCCCTCAATTAATTCCTGTCAGAGGCCTTGTTAGCTTGTCTCTGCATTTGAAAAACTGCCTTCTTCAGTATAAATACGCATTTCCTGCCGCCGTGGGACGGCTTGGCTGTTCCATTGACATAAGCATCTATGTATCAAACCCAAAAGGGAAATGTTGTCCCTTGCCAGCAGGTTTCCTGCCCCCAACCCCCCTTGTCTCCTCTCCCTGACACTCTGCCCCAAACCTGCCCCTGGAAGTGTCTTCAGGTCCCTGCACCTCCTATATGAAGATGGAGGTTCTTTACTTGATCATCTGAAGACTCCGAGGAATAGCACAGTTATTCTTTTCTCCCGTTTCCAGTGACACACTACCTCATGAAGCACTGAGGAAATCCATTTGAGAGCCCGTCTGAAGATGCCCCAGGTGCATTTCCTCTCCTTCTGTGTTCACGTCATGAGTACCAGGCCCTTGCAGGTTACTGTGGTGGGTGCCAGGGGAGTGTGGAGACAGAGCTCCAAGAAACAGCTGAGCCACACAGACCCCAGCACCCTGACCCAGGGCGGGCTGGGCGGGCCAAGGGCTCTGAGAGGAGGGGGAAGAGAGTTTGGGAATACTCACTGGAGAATGAGGTTTGAGCTGGGACTTGAGCACTGCTGGACTTCAGTGGATTTGCAGGGCAGATCATTCCAGAGATGGGGGACAGCTCGTGTTGTCTGTCCGTTTGTATGCCGTCGTGCCTGGCGCCTTCCAGGGCCTGGGAATCTCGTGCAGCCTGCGGGAATGGGTTTGGGAGTGTGCAGAGGCTCCATGGTAGCTGTGACAGTGATTACAGAGCCTGCAGTCAGGCAGGCCTGAGCTTGAGGCCTGGCTCAAAATGCGTGTGTCCTACGTGACCTTGAGCAGGTGCGTCTCCTCCAGACCTTCGTCTCCTCCTGAGACCATTGCGGAGGCTCTGTCCTGGGGCTGACCACTGGCATGGTCACTGGCAGAGGGTTGTGGGGCAGCAGTGGCAGAAAGGAGGTTTTCTCATGCAACTTCCAGCCATGGTAGAAAATAGGGATCATCTGATTGAAAACAGCTTTCTTTGGGACATCTGTGCTGTGAAAAATCACAGTGTTCCCCAGCAAATTCCCTGCTTGTAGGAGTGGCTGGATAATTGCTAGATTTGGGGACACAGTGACTTGAGAAGAAACAAGGCCCAGGGACTGATGGCCCTGAATCCAGTGTGAGTTCCTTGCCTCCTCTGGCCAGAGTGTTGAGCGCCTAAGGTGTGTGTCCAGGTAGATGAGACTTGTTCCTGTGTCCCAAGGGTGGCCTTTCATGCTGCCCCGTCAGGTTCCTGTGGGGATTCCACATTGGATTGTCCCGTGGAGAAAGCAAGCTGGGAGGGGAAGTCAGAGCACAGTTAGGTAGCTAAGGCAGGGATTCTGTTTTCCTTTCCCGTGACTTTTTTTTTTTTTTTCCATGAATCTAGCACTGACAGTACAGACTTGTTGAAGATATTCCAGTTTCAACTGTATTAAAAGTAGTTCCGTGGATTTCTGATACACCAGTAACTACCTAAAAAAGGAAAGCTTTTAGCAATAGCACAAAAAGAAGGCAACTGTTCAAATTGCAGTGAGAATATAACTGATTTCCCTACTGCCACTGTGAGTGACGTGGGCATTTTCTTCAGGAGGCCTGGAACTTCCAGCAGCCTGTGAACGATGGCATTTGGCCACTTGCTTTGTCTTTGGTGATTCTGAAATTTACTAGGGTCATCTTCTGCTTTTGCCCTTCCACTTGTCTGTGACAAGCAGCCTCTAGCAGCCTGTGTTCCACACAACTGAACATCATTTCTGGCTGCCAGATAAAATAAAATGTTTTATAATAATTTTTTGACAAGGCTCTGCTGTAAAATGTTTTGTGGGGGGAGTGTGTGAATTGTCTGTGTATGTGCAGACAAAAGTCGAGATTGGGGGCTGGCCCCGTGGCCGAGTGGTTACGTTCGCGCGCTCCGCTGCAGGCGGCCCAGTGTTTCGTCGGTTCGAATCCTGGGCGCGGACATGGCACTGCTCGTCAGACCACGCTGAGGCAGCGTCCCACATGCCACAACCAGAAGAACCCACAACGAAGAATACACAACTATGTACCGGGGGGCTTTGGGGAGAAAAAGGAAAAAATAAAATCTTAAAAAAAAAAAAAAAAAAAAAAAAGTCGAGATTGTTCTCCTCCAGGAGTGTAATGTTTTTGGTAACAGATGTCACTTCAAAGTTGTTTAAAAAGTGAGATTTTTGCAAAGTGAACCAAATTTTAAATTAAGTACATGAACTGACCATTTTAAGGAACTCTGGAGTGAATCCTTCTAAGTGGAGACGTTTTTGGCAGGATATGTATCAATTTCTCAGAATGTACTTGTTGGTTGCTTCTGTATTTTTCATAAAAATGCTTAATCGTTTGTCTCGATCAGATCTGTGATTATTGGGCTCTCTTGGTGGGGCACCGTTATGTGTGGGCAAGACCATTTCCCAGGTGTGGCCATAGAGGTGCGTGGCTAGGTGCCAAGTTTTACCCATAGCCTGGGAGGCAGCCCCTTGTGCAGAGGGTCCATGGGAGCTCACACTGGTGTGCTGTTCCATGGGACATGGAGGACATGGGACACAGAGGACATCAGCCACACGCCTGGCACTGCGCCTGGTACATTACATCTCTTATCTCATTCTGTCCTTCCTTAAGTGTTCAGCTGTTTTTGTCACCAAAAAGCTACATGATTCCTGTTACAGCTGAATAAACATGAAGCAGCACTTAGGGACCACAGGCAGGAGGGGGACCTGCATTGGTCAGGCCTCTCTCTATCTCAAACTAAGCAAAAAAAAGAAGAAAAACCCCCAGAATTTATTGGCTCACGTGAAAAGTCTATCAGGTAATATGAGCTTCAGTCATGGCTAGATCCAGGATTTCTTAGTAATAGGGCTAGGCCTTCATTCCTTTCTCCTGTCGTCTCATTCCTGTTTCCCTCTATGTTGGCTTAATTCTCAGGCAGGTCTTTCTGGACGGTAGCAAAGGTGGCCCCTGGCAGGTATAACTTAGGTGATCCTTAGTGACTGGGAGCTCAGTCTCATCAGACGTCATAAAATGACTTGCGTGGTCCTGCGTGGTCACATGTCCATCCCTGGACCAGTTGTTCTGTCTGAAGACTTCTCTATTCCGTCCATATAACATGGTCAGCTTTCAGCAGTAGAGTGGGGCTGGTGTTAGAAGTTTCTTTGGTTTTGTGTGGTCCCAAACGGCAAAGAGACATTCTATTGTCAGGATGGGACAAAGCTACAGATGCCCCCTAAGGTGGGATAGATCATTTTGTCAATCTCTGCCTTTTTCATCTGGGCCAGATTCCTGGGACGGCCTTTGCCCAGAGGTGGCCTTTCCCAGAGGTGTCTGCAAAGTGCTACTCAGTCTCTGACACTGTCCTCTCTTAGCCATCTTCTCCATTCTGAGAGCAGTGGAGGAAAAAAGTCGGGTTCAAACTGGGGCTCTGCTTAGGTGAGAGGCCGACCTAAGAGCAGTGCTTTGGGCCTGTGTTCTTGTAGGATGCCCAGGTGTGTAAGTCCAGGTTGGCTCAGGTAATACAGGTATGTGCTTTGGGCTTTGGAAGCACAGCAGGGCATACGAGTTTCTACCTGAACATGAGAGAAAACCTACAAATTACTGCATTTCCCCCATATCAGTTATTATTGCTGTGTAACAAATTACCCCAAAGCTTAGTGGCTTGAAACTGCCATTTTAATATGCTCACAGATTCTGTGGGTCAGGAATTCAGATAGGTCATAGAAGAGAGAAGCTTGTCTCTGGTCTCTAGTGTCCAAACCTCGCCTGGGAGGACGTGGAGTCTGGGGGCTGGAGTGATCTGGAAAGTCCTTCACTCCCATGTCTGGCACGGGGGGTAAATGACTTGAAGATAGAACCTACAACTGGACCATCATCTATGCGTGGCCTCTGTGGCTCAGCCACCTCGCGTTGCAGTGGTAGTCATACTTCTTACGTGGCAAATCAGGACTCCAAGTGCAAGAGTTCCAGCAAACCTGGTAGAAGCTGCCCTCCCTTTTAGGCTCAGCCTCTGAAATCACATAGCAACGCTTACGCTAAACTCTATTGGTTGAAGCAATCACAAGCCCACCCAGAGTCAAGGGGAGGGGAGATAGACCCCTCTCTCAAGGTCAAATAATTTAGAGGCCTTCTTCAAAACCACTACGAACCTGTGCGTGGCTGATGCTGCTAATGACGAGGGTCCTGTTCCATTGTGCGAGGCGTCAGAGACAGCATGAGGAGAAGCTTACCTCCTCCTCTCTTCTGAAGGGAGAAGAGAACATTTTTGGTGTTCCTGTCTTCAGCCCTGACTTCTTTAAGGGGGATCCATCACCTGTTGGTAGTAGTCCTGGAGCAGCCGTTTGTATCACAAGTGCAGTATAGTCACACTGCGTACACTCACTCAGTTAACCAGTTATAGCTTTACGGAGGTGAAATTAACATACGCTGAACTGGACATATTTGAAATGGACAATTTGATAAGTTTTGATATGTGAATATACCAATGAAACCACCACTGCAATCAAGATAATGAACATTTCCATCATCTCCCAAAGTTTCCTTGTTTCATATATATGAAACTGTATAGTATATACTCTTATTCTTCTGTTTTTTTCACTCATAATTATTTTGAGATCCATCCATGTTCTTGCATACATCAGGAGTTCATTCCTTCTTATTGCTGTATAGTTAGTATTCCATATGGATAATCCACAGCTTGCTATTGATCAACATTTGGGTTATGTCCAGGTTTTGGCTATAACAAAGCTGTTATGAATATTTAAGTACGAGACTTTTTCTGGACGTTAAAAAAATTTTTGGTTAAATATGTAGTTGAGAAATGGCTGGATCATAAATAGGTGTGTAGTTACCTTTTTAAGTAACTACAAAACCGTATTCCAAAGTAGTTGTCCCATGTTCTATTCCCACCACTGCTGCATGAGAATTCCAGTTCCTCCGCATCTTTTCAACACTTGAGATAGTCGGTCTTTTTGTTTCAGCCATTCTAATAGGTTTGTAGTGGCATCATGTGATTTTAACATAGTCACTGGCCCCATGACAACGTTTCGGTCAACAACAGACCACGTATGTGATGGTGGTCTCATAAGATTAGTACCATGTAGCCTAGGTCCGTAGTAGGCTGTACCATCTAGGGTTGTGTAAATACACTCTGTGATGTTTGCACAGCGACGAAATTGCCTAAGGATGCATTTCTCAGAATGTATCCCTGTCATTAAGTGATACATGACTGTATTTCCTTTTTGGCAATGTATCTGCTTAAATATTTTGCTTATTTGTTAAGAGTTCTTTGGATATTCTGCATACAAGTCATTTATCAGATATACGTTTTGCAAATATTTTTCTGAGTTCAAACAGGTTTTTTTTGCTTTTATTTTGGTAGATAACTTTCTTTTTTATTAAGCCTTTGAAATATAACTTATATACCATATAGTTCACCCCTTTAAAGCATACTATTCAGTGGCTTTCAATATATACACAGAGTTGTGCAACTATGATTATAACTAATTTTAGAATGTTTTATTGTTCTAAAAAGAAATTATCCATTATATGTCTCTCCTGGTTTCTTCCAAACCCCTCAGCCTTAGGAAACCAGCGGTCTACTTTCTGTCTTTATGGATTTGCCTGTTCTGAATATTTCATATAAATGGAATCATACAGTATGTGGTCCTTTGAGATGGGCTTCTCTTACTTATGATAATGTTTTCAGAGTTCATCCATTTTGTAGTATATATCAGTACTTTATTCCTTTATATTGCTGAATAATATTTCGTTGTATGTATATACCACATTTTATTTAGCCATTCACCACTTGATGAACATGTGAATTGGTTTAGCTTTCAGGCTATTATAGATAATACTGCTGTGAACATGCATGTACAAGTTTTTGTGTGGGTGTATGTTTTTTTTTGGGGGGGTATATACCTAGGAGTGGAATTACTGGGTCGTATGGTAACTCTACATTTGAACTTTTGAGGAACTGCCAGACTGTTTTCCGAAGTGACCGCACCATTTTACATTCCCACTGCAATACATGAGGATTCTAATTTTTCCACATCCTCACTGACGCTTGATATGGTCCATCTTTTTTGAATGTAGTCAACCTAGTGGGTATGAAGTGGTATCTCGTTATGTTTTGACTTGCGTTTTCCTGCTGTCTAATGATACTGAGCACTTTTTCGTGTGCTTAGGGGCTATTTGCATATCTTCTTTGAAGAACTGTCTATTCAGATCCTTTGCAACATTTTAAAATTGGGTTGTCTTATTGTTGTCGAACTGTAGGAGTTCTTTATATATTCCAGATACAAGTTCTTTATCAGATATGGTTGATTATCATTATTCATGGTAGTTATGTTCTATAAAGTTGCTGCGAACATTGAATTACCAGATACTGAACCATTGCTCCTGGGGGAAATACAGGCTTAGGTTCCAGTGAGCTTCTGGTCACAATGTTTTCATCAACCAATTCATACGTAACCTCGTTTTATGTGTATTTCTGTTTAAAGATACCTTATTTAATCTGTGTTGCTCATTCATTAATGAACTCATGGACAGCAGCACTATAACTCATGTCTGAATGAAGCTGATCCGTAAGGCATATCACAGCCTTCTTGTGCTTAGGGACACTAGATAGCTCTTCAACTATACCCTTAGGGGCTGTTTTAAACAGTGAAATCACCAACAAAAAGCACAAAAACGCAAAAAAAAAAAACACCTGGCACCAAGGACGCTTGTTTACAGTATGAGACCTGAAATAAGGCAGAGCATCTTTTTGTTTGACCTCAGCTAGGAATGTGCATGTTGGCTGACTCAAATTTTTTGGCTACTCTGCACATGTCAGTGAATGACTGTGGAAGTTCTTATATTGATTTCGGGGTTACTTATAGATTTTAGCAAATAGGTGAATTTGCAAATACAGAATACATGAATAATGAAAATTGTGATTTATAAAAATTTTCTACTTTGTAGTTTTCTTTTCACATTCTTGATGGTATCCTTTGAAGCCCAAAAGTTTTAATTTTGATGAAGTCTAATTTATCTAGTTTTCTTCTAGTTGGTTGTACTTTTGGTATCGTATCTAAGTAACTATTACCTAATCTAACGTTACAAAGATTTACACTTATATTTGATAGTTTAGCTTTTACATTTAGGTCTTCTGAGTTAATTTTTATATGTGGTGTGAGGAAGGAGCCCAACTTCATCCTTTTGCATGTTGATGTCCAGGTGTCCAAGCACTAGTTATTGACAAGACTATTCTTTCCCTATTGATTGGTCATGGCACTTTTGTCAAAAACCAATATGTAGGTTTATTTCTGGACTCCCAATCTCTTCCCTTGATCTATATGTCTGTCCTTATGCCACATGGTCTTGATTACTTTAGGTATACAGTAAGATTTGAAATTGAGAAGTATGAGTCTTCCAACTTCTTTTTGTTTTTGCTATTCTGGGTCCCTTGAATTTCCATATGAATTTTAGGATCAGCTTTTCAATTTCTGTAAAGAAGCCAGGTGGCTTTTTGATAGAGATTTCATTAAATCTGTAGATTAGTTTGGGAAGTGTTGCCATCTTAACAATATTAAGTCTTCTGATCCATAAACATGAATCCTTTTCCATTTATTTAGATCTTTCTTAATTTCTTTCAACAATATTTTGTAGTTTTGAGAGTATAACATTTTCACTTCTTTTGTTAAATTTATTCCTAAGCATTTTATTCTTTTCGATGCTATTGTAAGTGGAGTTGTTTCTTAATTTCATTTCCGATGTGTTCAGTGCTACTCTATAGAAAGACAACTGAGTTTTGTTTATTGGTCTTGCATCCTTCAATCTTGCTGAACTCATTAACTAATTCGAATAGTTGGAGTGGAGTCCTTAGAGATTTCGATATACTAGCTCATACCCTCTGTGAATATAGATAGTTTTACTTCTTTTTCAATCTGGATGCCTTTTATTTCTTTTTCTTGCCTGATTGCTCTGGATAGAATCTTCAACACAATGTTGAATAGAAATGGCAAGGAAAAACATCCTTTTCTTGTTCCTGATCTTAGGGGGAAACGGTTCAGTCTTTCACCATTGAAGATGATGTTAGTTGGGTGTTTTTTGTAGATACTCCTTTTCAGGTTGAGGACCTTTCCTTTATTCCTAGTTTGCTGAGTGGTATATATATATATTTAATCGTGAAGGGGTCTTCAGTTTTGTCAAATGTTTTTTCTGCATCAGTTGAGATGATCATGTGGTTTTTGTCTGTTACTCTATTGATATTATTTGGTATTACAGTTTTTGATTTTTGGATGTTGCATTCCTGGGAAAAATTCCAATTTGTCATAGTGTATATTCCTTTTTATATATTGCTAGATTCAGTTTGCTAGTATTTTCTTGGGGATATTTGCATTTATGTGCATAAGAGATATTAGTCTGTAGTGTTCTTCTCTTGAGATGTCTTTCTCTGATTTTGGTATTAGGATAATACTGGCCTCATAGAATGAGTTGGGAAGTGTTAACTATATTTTTTGGTAGAGTTTGTGAAGAATTGATATGAATTTCTGTTTAAATGTTTGGCAGAATTCACCAGTAAGTCATCTTTGCTTGGTTTTTCTTTGTGGGTAGTTTTAAAATTACTGACTCAATCCTTTTACTTATAATAGATCCATTCAGATTGTATATTTCTTTTTGAGTCAGTATTTTTAAATTGAATTAATGTTGGTTTATTACATTGTATAAATTTCATGTATACAACATTATATTTCAGCTTCTGTGTAGACTGCATTGTGTTCACCACCAAAAGTCTAGTTTCCATTTGTCACCATACATATGTCCCCCTTTACCCCTTTTGCTCTCCCCTCGACTCCTTCCTCTCTGGTAACCACCAAACTGTTCTCCATATCTATGGATTTATTTGTTTATCTTCTGCATATAAGTGAAGTCATATGGTAATTGTCTTTCTCTGTCTGACTTATTTCACTTAGCATAATACCCTCAAGGTCCATCCAAATGTCACAAATGGTACGATTTCATTTTTTATGGCTGTGTAGTATTCCAGTGTGTGTGTGTGTGTGTGTGTGTGTGTGTGTGTGTGCGTGCGCGTGCTTGTGTGCTTGCGTGCATGTGTGTATGTAAATCATATCTTTGTTGTCCATTTATCTGTTGATGGGCCCTTAGGTTGTTTCCAAGTCTTGGCTGTTATAAATAATTCTGTGGTGAACATAGGAGTGCGTATATCTTTTCGAATTAGTGTTTTTATCTTTGGATGAATTCCTAGAAGTGGAATAGCTGGATCATGTGGTAGTTCTGTTTTTAATTTTTTTAGGACTCTCCATACTGTTTTGCATAGTGGCTGCACCAATTTACATTCCCACCAGCAGTGTACAAGAGTTCCCTTTTCTCCACATCCTCTCCCACACTTATTATTTCTTGTCTTTTTAATAATAGACATTCTAATGGACTTGAGGTGATGTGTCATTGTGGTTTTGATTTGCTTTTCCCCACTAATTAGTGATGTTGAACATCTTTTCATGTGCCTGTTGGCCATCTGTATGTCTTCTTTGGAAAAATGTCTGTTTAGAACCTCAGCCCATTTTTTTAATCTGGTTGTATGTTTTTTTAATTGTAGAGTTGTATGTGTTCTTTATATATTTTGGATATTACTCCTTATCAGATCAATGATTTGCAAATATCATCTTTCAATTGGTAGGTTGTCTTTTCGTTTCATTGATAGTTTTGAGTCAGTTTTTGTAGTTTGTGTCTTTCTAGAAATTTGTCCGTTTCATCTATGTTATCTAATTTGTTGACATACATTTGTTCATAGTATTCCTTTATAATCTTTTGTATTTCTGTAAGATAAGTAGTAATGTCTCTTCTTTCATACCTTATTTAATGTTTTGGGTCTTTTGTTTATTTCCCCCATTGCTAGTGTAGCTAAATGTCGTTAATTCTGTTGATCTTTTCTAGTACCAACTTTTGGTTTAGTTGATTTTCTCTTTTGTTTTTCTATTATTTCATTAATTTTTTTCTCTAACTTTTGTTTCCTTCCTTATACTTCCTTTGGATTTTGTTTCCTTTTTTTGCAGTGTCTTAAGTAAAAGGTTAAGTTGATGATTTGAAGTCTCCAAGTATTTTTGTTGAATTGTCTATTTCTCCCTTCAATTCTTTTTGTTTTTACTTCATATATTATGGGACTCTGTTAGTTTTACATATGTTTATAATTATTTTGCCTCACTGATGAATTGACACTTTTCTCATTATATAATGTTCCTCTTTATCTGTAGTAACAGTTTATGTTTTAATGTCTAATTTGTCTGATATTAATATAGCCACTCCACCTTTCTTATGGTTGCTGTTTGCATGATATATTTTTTCATTCATTTACTTTTAACCTGTTTGTATCATTGAATGTAAAGTGTGTCTGTTGTCTACAGCATATTGAGTTTTTAAAATCTGTTCTGCCAATCTCTGCCTTCTGATTGGACTGATTCACTCACATCTAACGTTATTGTTAATATATTAGATTTATGTCTGCCATTTAAATTTTTGTTGTCTATATGTCATCTTTTTTATTCCTCTGTTCCTCCTTTGCCGCTTTATTTTTTAAGTGAATATTTTCTAGTGTAATATTTTAATTCCTTTAATTATTATTTCCCTATATATTTTTAAAATTATTTTCCTAATAGTTGCTATAGAAATTACCATATGTGTCTTAACTTATCAGAATCCCCTTCAGATTTACTTAGTTCTAGTGAGATATGGAAACATTACTTGTATATAGCTCTGTTCTCTTTCCCCCTTTTTGTGCTATTGTTTTATATCTATATATGAATATCACAATACAGTAGTACCCCCTTATCCGTGGTCAACTGTGGTCTGAAAATATTAAGTGGAAAATTCCAGAAATAATTCATAAATTTTAAATTTTTCCCTGTTCTCAACAGTGTGATAAAAGCTTGCACCATCCCACTCGGGACGTGAATCATCCCTTTGTCCAGTGTATTCATGCTGTATCCACTACCTTCACATTAGTTACTTGTAGCCATCTTGGTTATCAGATTGACTGTTGCTGTATCTGAGTGCTTGTGCTCAAGTAACCCTTATTTTATTTTAAAATGGCCTGAAGTTACAAAAGTAGTGATGCTGACAATTTGGATATGCCAAAGGGAAGCTATAAAGTGCTTCCTTTAGGTGAAAAGGTGAAAGTTCTTGACTTAAAAAGGAAAGAAAAAAAATCATATGCTGAGGTTGCTAAGATGTATGGTAACTTTTATTACCGTATATTGTTATAATTGCTCTAATTTATTATTAGTTATTGTTGTTAATCTCTTACTGTGCCTAATTTATAAATTTAACTTTATTGTAGGTATGTATGTATAGGAAAGATAGAGTTTGGTGCTATCTGTGGTTTCTGGCATCCACTGGGGGTCTTGGAACATATCCCCTGTGGATAAGAGGGGACTGCTGTATATATATTATATGTTTATACATTATATATGTGTCACAAACCCAACATTGTTCTTACTTAATATAATTTATTTCTTACTTTGCATAATTTTATGTGTGTTAAAAAAGCTGACAAAAGAAAATTGAGCAAGTCTATGTAGAGTTTGTTATATCAACCTTTGTCACCGTTTCTGGTTCTCTTCATTGGTTCCCTTGGATCTGAGTTATCATCTGGTATCATTTCCTTACCCCAAGACAACTTTGCTCTCGCCTGTCTCTTTTGTGCTGTTATTGCCAAACGTATAATGTTTCTATATGTGAAAAGCCTGGCAATCCAACTATTATAAATAATGTTCCATACAATTTCTTTTTAAATTGGTTAAGAGAGGAAGGGAATAAATATGCAGTTATACTGTCTCATATAATTACATATTCACCTTTACCCTTTTGTGTGTGTGTGGATTTGAATTATCTGGGGTCACTTACTTTCAATCTAAAGAATTGTCTTTACTATTTCTTGTAAGGCAGGTCTGCTAGGAAGAAATTCTCTCAGTTATTGTTTATCAGGAAATGTCTTTATTTCACCTTAATTTTTGAAGGATAGTTTTGCTGAATATAAGTTTGTTGGTTGGAAGTTTTTTCTTTCAGTACTTTGAATATGTCATTCCACTGTCTCTGGCCTTTATTGTTTCTGTTGAGAAGTCAACCGTTAATCTTATTGGGACTCCCTTATATATGGTGAGTCATTTTTCTCTTGTTGCTTTCAAGATTTTCTCTTTTTCTTTCAGCATTTTTACTATGAAATGTCTGGGCGTGGATCTCTTTGTGTTTATTCTCTTGGAGTTTGTTGAGTATCTTGGGTGTGTAGATTCATGTTTTTCACCGTACTTAGGAAGTTTTCAGCCGTTATTTTTTCAAATACTTTTTCTATTCCTTTCTCGCCCTCCTATCCTTCTGTATGCCCATTACATGTATGTTTGTATGTATGAATGTATGTATGTGTGTTGGGGTGCTTAACGGTGTCCCACATTTCTCTGAGGCTTTATTTATTTTTACCTCTTTCTTCAGATTGCATAATCTCTACCATTATCTCCTTAAATTTGCTGATTCTTCTTTCTTCTAGTTTAACCTATTTTTTATCCCCTGAGTGACATTTTCATTTTGGTTATTGTACTTTTCAAATCTGGAATTTCAATATGGTTTCTTTTTTTTTCCTTAAAGAGTGGCACCTGAGCTAACAACTGTTGCCAATCTCCTTTTTTTTTCCCCTGCTTTTTCTCCCCAAATCTCCCCACTACCTAGTTGTGTATTTTAGTTGTGGGTCCTTCTAGTTGTGGCATGTGGGACACTGCCTCAGCATGGCCTGATGAGCGGTGCCGTGTCTGCACCCAGGATCTGAACCAGTGAAACCCTGGGCTGCCAAAGCAGAGCACGTGAACTTAACCGCTTGGCCACAGGCCAGCCCCCAACATGATTCTTTTTTAAAAAAATAAGTTCTTTTTATTGATTTTTTTTTCTATTTGATGAGACATTGTTATCGTAGCTTTCTTTACTTCTTTAAGGATGGTGTCCTTTATTTCTTTGAACATTTTTTTATTGTGGCTGCTTTGAAGTCTTTGACTGTTAAATCTGTCATCTGGGCCCTCTCATGGACAGTTTCTGTTACCTGCCTTTTTTTCCTATGTATGGGTCACACTTTCCTGTTTTTTTTTTGTCTCATAATTTTTGTTGAAATTTGGACATTTTAGGTAATAATTGTAGGAACCTGGGTACTGGTTCCCCATCTCTTCTTCAGGACTTGCTTTTGTTGTTGTTTGCTTGTGTATTTGTTTAGCGACTCAGACTATTTTGGTGATGTCTTTTTTCTCATGCAGAGTGATGCCTTTAGTGCCGCTCCTTCGAAGCAGCAGCCTTGGGCATGTGTACAGTCACCCTGGATGACAGTCGTTTTATCAGGGCTCCCTTTGTCTCTTTCCCTGACCTTCCTATAAACTGTCTGCTTCATTTGGTATCACACTCAGCTGGTAGGCTTCATTAATTGCTGGCTGATGGTTTTATTGTTTTAACAGTTCCCTGAAAACATATGTTGCTCCACAGTTTGATCCAACTAAATTCAGTTAAGGGTTGTTTCAGGGGCAAGTCTTTGGAGTTTGTTCTAAACTCAGGAAGACTCTCCTTAGCTGTCTTTTTTCCTAGTTCTCTCTGATTAACTATCTGGCCTATCATTTTGCTTATTGCTCTTAATTAAGAGGAGCTGCCAGCCTCATATTTGCTTACCACTAAAATCTCCATTGTTTTTGAAAGCACCTTTAGGCTTGAACTTTCCCACGCTGTTTCAAATAATGCCGATTCTTATGGGGAGAGCATAGGAGCTCTTCTTATGGACTGCCTCTGTCCCTGGGGAGAATCTCTGAGCCACTAGTTTGGACAATAGATAGTGTTGGTAGTCTCTGCTCTTCTCAGCTTGCCTCTCCTGGCATGGAATATCTGCCCTATGAGCCAGCTGATGTGAGGATGATTGGTGCTCCCAGTATTTTCCTGGGTTAGAACCTCCTTCTTATGGGTGGGTGAAGGAGGGGAACGCCAACCGTTTGGATGCGCTCGTCAGGAAATTAGACTCTTCAGTTTGGATTTAGAGGGGGTGAGAAATGCTGGTTGCCTCTCCTGTTGAAGTACCGTATTCCTGGATTCACAGCTGAGGGAGTTCCATCTTCTTGATCACACTCATCTGGAATGGAGCTTTCATCAAGTTGAGCTGGGATGGGAGGTAGGGAGGGAGTGGTGGCTCAAATGTCACAGACTCTAGTTCTTCTTACTGTGTTTTAGTAGATTTTCTTGAATAAATGTTTTTTCCATTTCCTGTATGCCCTTAGGAAAATTTCCAGAGACTTTCAACGGTTGTTCTTTTAATAGTTTTCACTAATGAGCTCTTCACACTTGTTCTGGAAGTGGAACACCAGTAGCTGTTTCTAGTAGCTTATGGAATGAAAGAGGAAAGTGATTTGGTTGGGAACCACAGTTGTCATAAAATTGCCTCTTCCAGGCTGTGGCAGGAACTCTAAATGTCAGAAATCTGAGGTTAGCTTGCCCATGGCAGTGTAGACGTGAAGGTGATGACTCAATTTAGGTAGCACTGAAGTGGAGCTTTTGGAAGTATAAGCTGTGATCTAAGATTACTTGAAGATTTCTCAGAGTAACAGAGGCTCACTATTGGTGTAACAGGAAGCGTGGGCTTTTTCTACTGATGATCAGGATTACTCTCCAGCCCTGAAAGGAAACTCGTCTGTGACATTCCCAGAACTGGGAAGCAGGGTGGTCATGGCGATAGCAGCTGACCTCTGGATTTCCCTGGCTGGACTTTCCTCCTGTCTCAGGCAGTGCCTGGGCAGGAAGTGGGTTGACCTGCAGTGGGATCAGGGCCACAAGTGGTTAGCCTATGTAGCTGCTTGTGCCAGTGCTCCTGCTGGGGACATGTAGGCAGGCATGATTACAAATTAAGGCATATCCAGAGCTGGTCTCAGACCAATGTGCTGATTGGTGACACTGTGGTCACCACAGTTCGAGATCATGTGGGAAGTGGTTAGGATTCTATGGTGGCTGAATTTGCCCTGGAAGATTGCTTGCTGGGCTGGTGTTATGTTGCTCTGCTCTTATAGGCTTCTGGAGCTGAAAAATCAGTGTGGTGGGTCTAGTTTCCAGGGATGCAGGTAACTGGAATCACATCAGACAAAGAAACTGATCCTGTGCTTCAGAGAGAGAGATATCCTCTTGCAACAGGATGGCCCAAGGGCCACTTGGTGTGAGCCAGTCTCGTGCAGTGAATGGTTGCCTCAGGTGTGCCAGGATCACAACAGAAGTGACATGAGTGGCTCTGAAGGGGCATGCAATAAATATGAGTGAAAAGGACATGGAGGCAGGGGAGAGAGGACCTGAAGGGCTACCTTGTCTCTAGAAGATAAGGCAGAGCAGTACCATTGAAAGAGGGCACATGTGACTCCTGAATATCCTAAAGAGGTACTGTGGCCTCTCAGCTCCCAACGTGTCATCAGTGTCTGGAATTGCCATGCAGGAATGTTGTCTCCCAGGAATTGAATGCTAAGGCTATTGGGCTTACGACTCTTTGAGCCTCTTGGAAAGGCAGTGCCACAGAGCTTAGGGCAGTCCGAATGAATTTGTTATAAGAGTCCACGCAGTGGCAGCAGATTAAAATAAATCACCCGAGATGTGATGACACATTCAGATTAGGAGGCCATAGAAATGCTCTCTCACTAATCTCTGGATGACAAGGGCATTGAGGGCATTACAAAGCCTGCTTGCATCATGGCCTCACGTTTCACGCTGCAACTAGCAAGCAGTCCTTCCCACTAAAACCTGTGTGGAGAGAGAGAAAGACAAAACATATTTAGAAAAATGAAGGAAATGGGCAATCTATTGTCAAAATCGGTGAGGACTTTCCACTAACTATAAGGGACAGTGGGCCTGGATTGATAAGGGCACTCAGTAGCGTTTTCAGAGGGGTCAAACTCTGCCTGTCTGAAAGAGAGCAAGAAGAAATACTTTCCCACCTCTACTTGCTTGTCCTTATCTCTGAGATTCAGAGGATTTATGATACTTAGGAAACTGGTCAGCCGTCCCTCTTGGTTTGGCGTTAGCCATTGTTTTATAGCCATTCTACAGCCAACTCCAGGGCAGCCCTCTGGCAGGAAATGTGTTGCTGGCATTTTGTATCTAGCATTTTTCTGTGGACAGAAGGAGGCCTGGAGATCCAGATTTAAGTGTCCTATCTGTTTGGAATGTACAGCACCAGTGCCTGGGGAGATATAAGATCCCACCACAGCCCGGCAGGACTGACTAGACAGATGCCTACTGGACGTGATGCATGTCTGCCTGCCCTCCAGCAGCAGATCTGAGATGGGATGCTGACTAGTGCGATCAAGGGAGACCCATTCACCCCAAGTCTTGGTGCTGGCTTTAGGAAGACCTCTCCTCATTAGAAATTGAATAAATAGAGAAACCCAACCTAAGGACCTGAGTACAAATCCTAGAGCCTAAGGGAACGGATATGCAGAGAAAACATATCTTTGGAAAGGATTTATTTCAGTGATCCAAATAAATTTTAGGAAACTCGTATTCTACATAGGATACAAGAAGATAGGGTTTTAAAGTAGCAAAAGCCATAAGACTACAGAATGAGATGAAAAAACGATAAGCTTAAAATAAATGTGAGCCGGTGAGGTAACAAAAGCTTATAAAGCTAGTTTGCTATAGCAGGATTAAAATCCGTAAAGGAGGGAGTACAGAGTAGAAATGACATTATACATTTGAATTTGTGATGTAGAGAATAAGTGTGAGGCGCTTTCTCACTGGAATCATATCTGCTTTCCAGGGGGCAAAGGAAAGAAAGAAGAGAGTGGTGAGAAAGAAAGTGGTAGAAATGAGTTACGAAGATGGAAATCCAACTTAGGAATCTCCAGAGAAGGAACTCCTCCCCCTACGTTAGAATAGGGGCATTGATCAAAGATTTATAATGAACGAAGACTTTCTGGAAAGTTTAAAACAATCTCAGTTTACAGGATAAAAGGCTTACTGTGTTCTGGTCAAAATTAATACACATAGACCCACAGTTATTTATTCTGGCAAAATTTGTGAATTACAAGACTAACGATAAAAGTTAATACTGGTATTCAAGCGGACAAAACAGGTTGCTCAAAAGAAACAAAAATCTGGCAGGTCTCGGAGTTGTCCATACTAAGTCCCAGAGGGCAGTGGATCCAGGACTGCAGGATTGGGACAAGAAATGGTTGTGCTCGATGAATCTGACACTCAGACAAGTTGTTGTTCAAGCATGAGGGCAGCTGAAAAGTGCTCTTATTTAGAGACTGTACACGCTACTTGTCCTTCTTCTAGGAAGGATTTCTTTAAGATGTAATTGCAGTTGCTTCTGAGCTGAAGCAAAATTAAGGGATTAGAAATAGGGAAGTCATGATATAGAGAGTTGGTGTTGATGATTGAAACTGGTTTAACAGAGTTAAGCCTAACTAATGGGTGCAAATATAGTTACAAATGGAATTAGTAATTGAAAAATTAAGGGAAAGTCAAAGAACTAAATGTAAGAGCTAAAACAGTCATGCTCTTAGAAGATAATATAGGTATAAATATTTGTGACCTTAGATTAGGCAATGATTTCTTAGGTGTGAGACCAAAAACACAAGCAAAAAAAATATAGATAATTTGGACTTCATCAAAATTAAAAAACTTTGTGCTTCAAAGGACACAAAAAGAAAGTGAAAAGACAACTCACGATAGAAGAAAATTTCTGCAAATCATGTATCTGATAATGAGCTTATATCTGGAATCTATCCTATAACTCACTTATAAAAGGACAACTCAGAAGATGGGCAAAGGACTTGAATAGACAGTTATTCAGAGAATATATATAGATGGCCAAATAGCACATGGAAAGATGCTCATCATTAATAGCAATCAGGGAAATGAAAATCAAAACCGCAATGAGATACCACCTCACACCTACTTAGATGGTTATAATAAAAAAGATGGACAATAATGAGTGTTGGTGAGAATGAGGAGAAACTGGAACCTTCATACACTGCTGCTAGGAGTGTAACATGGTACGGCCACTTTGAAAAACAGCCTGGCAGTTCCTCAGAAGTTTAGGCGTAGAGTTATCATGTGACCTAGCAATTTCACACCTTGTTATATACCCAAGGGAAATGAAAACATTTGTTCACACAAAAACTTATACATGAATGTTCGTAGCAGCATTATTTATAACAGCTAAAATGTAGAAACAATCCAAGTGTCCATCAGCTGATGAATGGATAAACAAAATAGTATATCTGTCCTTATTTGGTGGTAAAAAGGAGTGAAGTACTGATCCATGCTGGAAATGGATGAACCTTGAAAACATTTTCATAGTGAAAGAAGCTAGACACAAAAGACCACATATTATATGATTGTATTTATATGAAATACTTAGAATAGGCAAGCCTATGGAGACAGAAAGTAATTAGTGATTTCCTAGGGCTGGGGGTGGGGGAGGGCAGAGGGAAATGGAAAGTTGTTGCTAATGGGTATGGTGTTTCATTTTGGGTGATGACAATGTTATGTTATTCTGGTGATGGTTGTATAGCTTTGAGAATATGCTAAAAGCCACTGAATTGTATACTTAAAATGAGTGGATTGTACACTATGTGAACATATCTCAATAAAGCTGTTATAAAAATTAAAGATATAAAATATAATGTATAATACTTTAATAATAATATGTACCTCAAGTTTAAGAAATATTTACAAATCAGAGAAGTGGAAAGGGATCTGGGAGGGAAAAAAAGCTAAATTCTTCTACATAAGGGAAAGCCACAATTCTACTATGTTCTTGACATTGATAACCAGAAAGCTACATAAAGAATGTTTGTTAAGATTGTAAACATAATGTACTAGTAGAATTGCCTCCCCAGGACTGGAGGTGATAAACTTAATGAAATATAGCTTATATAGGAAAATACAGAGAGAAAAGGAACTAAAAACATGACAGAAGATCAAACATTATCAATTTTTGTGATCAATGTAAATACATTAAAATCTTCTAGTCAATGCAAAGACTCAGAAATGACGAAAAGTTACTGTAAAAGCATGGGTAGATTTAAACATCAAACACAGTTAAAAGGCGATAAAATTGAGAATATATTTACCGTAGTACCACAAAAGTCTAATATTCTTTCATTTGCTCTTTCATTCACTTATTTTAAAACTATTTATTAAACACCTACTATGTGCCAGGCACTAAATATAGAGTGGTGAATAAATGGTTCCTGTTCTCATTGAGCTTCTTTTTGTATGGTGGAAGAGACTGATATTAAACACAGAAAAATTAAATAATTTTTAAATTTTAAATAATAATAAATTCTGGTAAGTGCTCCAAGGAAAAGAAAAGCGTGCTATGGTGACTTAGATGGAGGGGTCCAAGGAAAGCCCGCTTTGAGGAAGTAGCATTTGAGTTGTGAGTACAAGTTAGGTGACTGTAGAGGAAAAGAATTTTCCAGATGGAGCTATCACATGTTCTGAGGCCAAGGTGCGGGAAAGAGATGAGGTGCTTGAATTCCTGAAGGCCAGTGTGATTATGCAGTGGCCTCCTACTTGGATTTTAGAGGAAGCCACAGGACAACAATGGTAGTCTACAGGAAATTGGGAGTGGGGGCGTCTTACTGAATTCGCAAGTTGGCCTAACAAGGGTTTCCATTCCCTTCACTGCTTAGCTGGTTTGCTCATCCTGGTGGAGCCCAAGGCTACTTTGCATATAGAGGTCTAAGAAATGGCTGACCTGGCCATAAAGGAACCATTCACCTCTTGGTGACCCAGTGGGGGCATTGAAAAGTTGGGAGTAGGGGCCCCATTAGATAAGGGTCGCCATAGTGACAGGAACTGTTACCATGCTCAGGTGGATGTGCCTTTCTGGGCAGGTCCTTTTGCCCTTGAGTGTCCTTGGCATTCAGGAAGGGGGTTCTTTGGGAAAGAATCAAAGTCTGGAGATTGGGTCTAGGCCAAAAATGAGGCACTTGGAATTATTTTCCCACCTCTAGGCTTGTCAGTCAGGTATTTGAGTTCTCTCTATATGTATTAGGGGACATCTGGGACTTCTGTGAAAGTCAAAAGACCTTTGAAAGAGTGAAGGACGTCTGTAAACTACTCTGGAAATATGTGGGCATTTAATGCATTTGGAAGAACCTCTGACATCCAAGAGCCCTACAAGACCAATGAGATGTTTTTTGTTTTTTCCTAACCTTCTAAAAGGAGGGCGAAAGGATTGTTTGATCCTCCTGTTCATTGTTCATTCACTTCATTCTCTCCTACATTCAAAACAATGAATACCGACTGTGTACCAGGTTCCCCCTCAGAGTGGGAGATACAGAGGTGAGAAGGGCAGTCCCCACCCTCAGAGCCCAGAAGCTTGGGGAGAAGTCCAGCTGACCACTCTAGGGTGCGCTGAGTGCTCTTTGAGGTATCGGGGAGGTGGGGGGAGGACAAAGCTTTTAGTTTTGTGTTCAAGCACTGAAGAGGAAGAGTTTGATTTTCTAGTCCCTAGAATGGCCTGCCCTCCTTGCAAAGGTGGAGGGATTTCTGAGCTGTCTGAAGTTTCTCGTACTTCCTTGTCAAAGATGAAAGACCATCTGTCAAAAGAAACAATACCCAGGACCTGGACGAGGGATTCCAGGTGCAGAGACAAGTCGATTTCTTTTCAGGCTTTTGTTTGCGCTATCTTGCTCTGCTTCAAACATGAGCACATTAATTAATTTCTTCCCCCAAACTGTGTGTTTGGGGAATGTTCTTTTTTTCTCTTCCATTAATTTAGAAGATAAAACTGTCAAGCTCCAGTAGGCTAGTGTAATCTTTCGGCAGTAGACTTAACTGAAAAGTGGTGGTAAAAGCACATGATAATTCCAAACATTTGTGTTTGTTTTCTTTGAGTTTGCCAAATGTATCTCCATGGACCCCTGAGATGATTGTCCTTTCCAGGAATCACCACCCTGTCCTGACCATGTGGTTATACACACTCCAACGCATGCAAAAGTGACCTGCCCAGTCCGCACTTCTTAAGGCAGGAAAGAAGATGGGTATCTGTTGTGGGCTGAACTGTGTCCCCTTACCATGCATATGTTGAAGTCCTAGCCCCAGCACCTCAGAATAAAATAGAGTCTTTAAAGAAATGATAAGTTAAAATGAGGTCATTAGGATGGGCCCTAATCCAGTATGACTGGTGTCCTTATAAGAAGAGGAAATTTGGACGTAGAGGGTACAGAGGGAAGATGTGAAAAAACAGGGAGAAGTCAGCCATTTGCAAGTCAAGAAAAGAGGCCTCAGAAGAAACCAACCCTGCCAACACCTTCCTCTTGGACTTACAGCCTCCAAAATTGGGAGGAAATAAATGTCTGTTGTTTAAGCCCCCCAGTCTGTGGTACTTTGTCATGGTAGCCCTAGCAGACTAATACAGTATCTTTTACAAGTACATTTAATATTTAATAGAGGTTGAGACAAGATTTTAGACTGACATGAAATTAAGCAGAAAACGTGCCATTCTGCCTTGCCCTCAGGGGACTCTGTGACAGCCAGTCTGAAGCAATCTTGTTGCAATAGACCCAGATCTCTTCCCGGGTGCTGCTAACTTGCATTTTGCATTTTCCCTGCTGCTTTTTTCGTGGTCGTACAGCTCTGTCCTTTCCCGATACAATGAATGTGCTCTTCGTCCCCTGTCCTTCCAATCAGAAGCCAGCTGTCCCTCGCAGTTCTGTGCTGTTTCCTTGACAGTTCTTGCATCTGTGGGGTCTTTATAAGACTGTTAAGTTTTTACGTGCTTTTCTCCCTCCCTTGAGGGGAGCACCCAGTGCAGGGCCAGCCACAGAGATGGGGCTTGACTAGTGCTTGTTGAATGACTGTCCTTGTCTCAGTTGGTGTGGAATGGGTCGATCAGAAGCCTTGTTCTTTCTGGCTGGGTCTGTGGACTTCTGTTCGTAAACGTGATGGGCTGAGGGGAGCAGTAGACACCAAGTGACTATGGCAGTCCTCCGTGGACCTGGGTTTCTTCGTTGGATGTGCAAGCTTTTCCCATCTCAAGGAAATGGGCCCTCTGTTCTAGTAACTGCCAACAGCATCCCTGTTTCTCTCCTCACCAGACTTTTCTGCACCATTTCCTCACCTCTCATGACTTCACCCCACCCTGGTCGGGTTTCAGCCCCCTCCCCTGTCCTCCCTTAGTAGAGCTCTCACTGACCACTGGTGAACCCTCTTTTGTTCAGTCCAGTTCCCTCTTGACCTAGTCCTCTGCTGCGTTAGAGGTGCTGAGCAGCCCTCCCTCCTGAGACTTTATTTTCCCTGGCTCCTGTGACTCCATGCTATGCTCTCCCTGCATCCCCCTCCCACTGTGTAGGTTCCATCTTTTCTATCCAGCCATGCAGTTTCGAGGTCCCTGAAGGATTGATCTGGGACCGTTGATTCCTAAATGCTTGTCTGATCTCACCTTTGCTCCTGACCTCCAAGTCTGCATATCTGATAGCCAACTTGGGTTCTTCAAAACCACCTGAAACTTATCTAGGCCAAAACCCACAGTGCTTTTTTTTCCATACCTGGCCCTGTTTCACTGGTGCCTCATTCAGTGATTAGCACAACCATACAAACCAGGAGTTATCCTTGATGGCACTTCCTCTTTTCTCACCCAAATATCCCCAGTACTCTTGGTTTACCCTGCTAAGTACCTCTTGAACCTCTTTGCTGCTTTTCACCTACACGTGCCTCCCTTGTCCAGGTGTGGTCCCCGTTTACCTGAGCTCCTATAGTAGTTATCCAACCAGTGTCCCTGCTTCCATGCTGGCTCCTGGAGTCTGTTCTGCCCAGTTCCTCTCTCCCCTCACTGAATGGTTAACCTTTCTTATCCTTCCATTCTTGGCCCGTGCGTCACTTCGTCGTGGAACCCAATCTAAATTGGAACCCTCTCCTTTATATTCTCATATAGCATTATCTATTCTTTCTCGCAAGCATTTGTTACATTTATAATTTTTCATATATTCATCTGTTCATTTGGTTAATGTCTATTTCTTCTAGATGGTCATCTACATTGTGGCTGTGCCTAGCACAGAGTAGGTTCTCAACTATTACTTGTTGACTGGATAAATATCTTTCCACTTCACCTACAGGCAGTGGTGTTTGGCTTCTTGGTACCTACATGGCTCTGACCATGGATAGAAAGATCCAGAGGGGCCAGCCCAGCTTTCCTAGCCGTGGCTGTGCTGCATCCTAGGGTGGGGGTGTGGATTACACCTCTTGCCTAGCGTGGGGACTGAGTTTGGACTCCAGGGTTGATCAGTTCTTCATTTGGGATCTTAACTACAAAAAATCCCTTTATTTTCCACCTTTCTTTGTAAGGAATTTACATGAAAAAGATGCCTTTTATAAAAATGACTTGGCCTTGAGGAAAGTTATTTAAAGAATTCATACTTGGAGAGCAAAACTATTTTTTTTCCTTTTTGAGAAAAAAAGAGAAGACCGTTATTTTTCAAGGATGTTGGATTTATGCAGCTGCCGAAAAGTTTACCTGGCTAGGAGCTCTTCTGCACACGTGGAACCATCATTTCCAGTTGAAAAGGTAGTTTTTCTATAAACAGACACTTTGTTTTAGTCAAAGAAAAAAAGTGACCAGAAAATTTTTTTAGACCTGACAATTTTATTGGAAAGCAAAGTGTTTGTAAGTCTGTGTGTTTGCAAACTTTAAAACACTTGAAAACCCGCTGCTGGCTCACTGGGTATTTATATTTCCTCCTCCAGTGCTTTCCCCAAGTTGACTCAAAATCTCTAAAACACTGTCCTTGGGTCCTTAGATGTGGCAGTGATAGCTTGTTGAGAAATCTGTGACGTGCATTGATGCTTGCATTTCCTTCACGAGGCACCCTATTGATTGTTTTTTGTTAAATGGTGACTCAGAATGTAGGGCATTTCTGTCTGTGGCAGTGTTCTACAGTGTGGAAGTGCACATCCAATATCTTAATACTTCCATGGTGAAGAAATAAATCCTTGCTTCCAGAACTGGGAAGAATCCTTGAAGCTTGAATGAAATACAGAAAGTAGTTTAAGACTGACCCTCTCATTTTAGGCTGTATCAGTTTGTGTCTAGTCAGGAAAACAGAAACCCTGCTAGGTATTTGTAACAGGGGAATTTAACACAGGGAATTGATTACATCAATGTCAGAATCTGAAAGAGCAAGAGGGGAGGCTGAGGTAACCCAGAAAATAGCTTTCACCTGAGGGCTGGGGAAAGAAAAGGGAAAAGGTGCATTTTCAGGACCACAGAGCTTGGGGCAGGGGTCTGTGGGGCTGGGGCCTAGACCTCTGAGAGGGCATCAGACCATCACGAGGGTATAGCTAAGCTGATGTCTCTACAGAAGTACCTCTGGGGAATGGGGAGGCTGGGCTGGGAGTGCCCCAAGAACTGGAAGCTGGAGCCATAGTTGTTCATTTCTGCTGGAACAGTGCCACCCTGAGCTGAAGACACAAGGAGCCCCTTCTCCCCATCTCCTGCCTTCTGATTTCCCTCTGGCGCCACCTGTTGGCAGAGCTGAACAGGAAGCCAGCTGGCAAGGGAGTCTGGGAAATCTACTATGCAGGCTTCCAGCCCCAGGGCAGAGTGCAGAAGAGAGTGCTGGGAGACAGGAGACAGCTGGTGCATGAGAAATGGAGACCTTTCTGTTAAGTGACACCTTCAGGGGCATCAAGATCAGGCCCAGGAAATATCCAGAGTTCCCAATTCCCAGCCTAAAGGTATTTTCATTACATCCCATGGCTGCTTATTTTAGGAAAGTTAATGACAGAAGACAGTGGAGCTATTGGACATGTAGTTGAAACCACGCATCTTGCTGTTTTTTCATGCTGTGGCAGGTGGTGGCTTTGGAAAGGGTTGGGGTGGCAGTGGAGGTCTGTATAGAGAAAGCCTGCTTGTGGCAGATTGGTCTTTCTCCTCCAAGGGGATGGACTCACACTGTTTTTCATTTTAATGAAAAACATTTGATTTTCATTCTTCCCTCCTATGTGAAACGCCATTAATGTTTCATGGCTTTAATAGCTGATTTCATGTACAGTCATGTTTTAAGTTCCATCATGTTTCTGATGATTAAAATATTTCCTCCTCTGGAATGTTGGGAGGTTACATGGGGGTGTTGAGTAAGAGTTACAGTCCACTCCCCCACTCCTCTTGGAACTGTGATTTTATTTTTGCTGAGAAAGACTAGCCCTGAGCTAACGTCTGTTGCCAGTCTTCCTCCTCTTATTTTTTTTTTTTTGCTGAGGAAGATTAGCCCTGAGCTAACATCTGTTGCCAATCTTCCTGTTTTTATTTTTATTTTTTTTGCTTGAGGAAGATTAACCCTGAGCTAAAATTTGTCATCTCTACCAATCCTCCTCCACTTTATATGTGGGTCACCTGCCACAGCATGGCTGACGAGTGGTGTGGGTGTACACCTTGGATCCAAACCCATGAACCCGGGCTGCCGCAGTGGAGTGTGCTGAACTTAACCACTATGCCACGGGGCTTTAATTTATTGTTACGTGATTGAGGATAGCCTTAGAGAAATTGTTTCATACCCCCCACCCAGTAAGAAATATCAAAGGCAACAGTTTGGTGAGTGTCTAGACTAAAGGCTCTGGGTAGATGGATAATATGATAAATCAGGCCCTATAGAGTATGTAAAAGCATCCAGGTTCACTTTTTGGTTCTGGAGTCATACAAAATTTAAAAGTTAGTGTTTAGACCCTAATAGTTAATAGCGATAACAGTAATGTAATAATAAGAGTAGAAATAAGACGAGCAGCATGATTTGAGCGTGTTGTTATATATCTGACCCTGTGTCAGAGGCCGAGCATGCGTCTCTTACTTGTTCCTCACGTCCGCCCTGAGAGGGTGGAATAATTATCGCCTTGTTTCATAGATGAGGAAACTCGCCCATTCACCCTGGAAGCCCATGGGCAGGTTCTCACCAGCTCCATGGGACATGGAAGCTGGGCTCCTCATGCTGAGGTTTTTCACCACCTCCTTAGGGGGAGGAAGCACCTTGTGAGAGTTGAATTTCAGGACATTTAAGTTCCCTAAAAATTAATCTTATTAATTAGGAATTTTGAAGACTTTAAAAAATTCATTCAACTAAGTATAGTTCTTGAATTCCTGCTCTGCACCAGGTAGTGCTAGGTGCTGAGGTGGGTCCACAGGATGATAGCTCACGGTCTAGCCCAGAAGGCAAGCACAGACCCACATTAGACTATGAAGTAGATGGTTGTATCTGCAGAGTTTGGAGGAGAGCTGGGGAGCAGGGGATTTGGGGGGCACTCCAAGGTTGCCTGTCCAGATTCCCCACCAGCAGTGGGCGGCCTGGGGGCTTTCAGTCAAGCTGGGTGGACTCCAGAGCTCCAGACTCCTGCCTAGTCTGGTCTGAGAGGTTTTGCCATTCCCATGGTTACTGCTGTTTTTCAGGTTTCAATTAATTTTTTATGTGGTAGGTATGGAAAAAAAACCCAAAAACCATATCCCATCCACTTGTCCTGCATGGCAGCCCAGCCAGCCCAGGTCATGGCAGCTGCAGACCCTTGGTACCTTGAGTGGGCTGCCTAGCGGGTCCCCTGGCTCCCTTAGGCTGTGCCACCAAGTGAACGAGTGGGCCCTGCCTGCTGAGCAGCACCCCTCTTATTCCAGAAGCCAGTGTCACCGTCTGTGATCTCACATCTTCTTTCTAATTCAGGCCACCTGTCATCTTCCTTTCTTGCTTCTGTCATCCCACCTTTGTCCTCCCCAAGTCATGTTGGCTGCTGGGCCCTCAGCCCCTCTTCTTGTCACTTCACTGCCCTCCCAGGACTGAGGGACCACCCGAGGCTGCTGACATGGAACACATGGTGGAATTTTTCCAGAATTCCCTTTGACCAATGTCTTAATTTCAGGCCTTTCAGGGTCATAGAAGCTTCCTGTAAGATATACATAAACAGAATTCATGATCACATTGGCCATAAAACGCTAGTGAAAACACTGCCTGGTGCATCACCGGGAGGCCCCTTGCGAAGTCTTACTTGGTATTTTTATTTTAGAAGTTGGTGTTAGGAAAACATTGTCTTTTCCTGAGGAATGGTATCCTTTCTCCTGTTAGAGGAGTGATAAAACTGAGAATGTAGTATGTTTACCTTTTAAATTTTTTTTCCCTGATTTCAGGAAACTCAGAACCAAATTCTAAGGCAGAATGGATAGTGGTCAGACTGCTGGGGCTGGAATCCCAGGCAGCTGGGTTAGTGCCCTCGAGCAGAACATTTAACAGATTTCTTCGTGCCTCAGTTTGCTCATCAGTAGGCATGGATGGTAACAGTCTGTGACTCCTCTGCGATAGGAGGGCAAATGAGCAGTGAGGGCACAGCACACCATACATGCTCTGTGTACCTTGGGTTACAGTTCACGGTGATTTTTGTCACCAGAGCTACTGTGTTGACCTTCTCTGTTGTTATATTTGTATTTTCTTTTCTTTGGTTTTTAATTTCTCTTCCTAACTTTAATCTGTGTATTTTGGGGGTAAGTCGTCTAACAATCATTTATGCTAACAAGTAAACCATGAGGGTGCTTAGCGTCTGTTCTTGCTCTGTGACCTTTTGTCCCTCACACAGTGTGCCATCTGCTGGAGCAGGATCTTATTTTACTGGGAGTTGAAGGAATGGCCGTTTTTATAGATTTCACCTTTGGCCTGTTTTACATGAGCAGATTCGCAGCTCAGAAAACTCACCTGCCAGCCCTCAAAGGATCATGCAAGTGATACATTTTGCACTGAGCCGGGATATCCAGATCGGTCACTGTCCAGCCTCAGAGGATGTCACCTTGTGGAGTGGTGGCTTCGCCAGAAGACCCCAAACGCCCCTGGCAGTGGACACGCTGTCCCACACATACTGGCCCCTAGTGGGAAGTGATAGCCTGGCTCCTGAAGGCTGTGGTGGGACCATGGCTGCAGCCTTGGGGAGCACATGGACACCTTCCCACAGAGACTGTGTTCCTTAGAGCACAGGCATGGCAGGTGTGACTTTACCTGTTTTTAGTGCTCCGGTGTGACCACCCGTCCCCAGCATTCACATGCGGCTGGTGCATCTCATCCACAAAGCCTTCAGAAGGAATAACTGCTCCCTAGAAACCGCTTTCCAGTGTGTGTCATCAGACAGCTGAGGGGCTATTTGTTTCCGTAGGAGTAAAGTGGGAAAATGGATGTTCTAACTAAAGGGATTCCCTGGGGGCAATCTTATCTAAAACCCAAAATCCTCTCCACTCAAATTATGGCTTGGGGAGGACTGTTTCACTGCCGCAGAAGGTTCCTTCACAGCATCAGCTGTGCGCCTGCTCCTGCCAGATGCTCTTCTGAGCACTTCCCAAGGCTGACTGGTTTGCTGCTCATCAGCATTGAGAAGGGATTTAGATGACCTGCCCGGGTCACCCAGCTGGGGTACCCCAGCTGCAGGCTCCAGAGCCCCTCTTCGTAAGTCTCCAAGAAGAACAAAGATAGTGATGATCTGTTGAGCTAAGCTTTACTAAGCACTTAAGTGTGATCCCAGCACCCTGCTAAGGTCTTACATGCGAGATCTCCTTTAAACCTGACATGGCCCTGTGAGGGAGAAACTGTTACTGCCTCTGCTTCACTGATGAGTCATCTAAGGCTAAAGAGGGCAAATGATTAGTCCAGGTCAGACCAAGCTGTCAGGGAGCCAGGATTTGAATCCAGGCATTCTGTCTCCAAAACTGTGTCCTTGACCACTAGTCCACCTGACCGCCACTACCATCATCATCATTGTAATAAAGGGGCCATTTATTGAACAATCACAACATTCCAGAGAGTGTCCTAAGAGCTCAATAAATAGCTCACGTATTTACTATGCAAACCTGTGTGGTGGGTATGATCATTCTGATTTTAAAGATGGTCACATGAGGCTTGGAGACGTTCTGTGGCTTGCTCAGCATCCCACAGCTGGCTAGTCATGGTTGAGCTGGACACACTCTCTGGTCTGCCCCCAACCACAGCCCTATTCTGAACTCTTGTCATCTGCTGCCGCTCATCTGGAGGCCTCTTTGGCCCTTAGGGTGAGGGGTTCCCTGTCCCCATGATCAGTCTGGGCACCATGGCCTGCACTGCCATGGCCAGCCACAGTCTTGCCAGTGTGGAACCCCTCTCCCAGCGCTGGAAGGGACTTCTCACCCTAGGACTTGTAAAGACCACAGGGGGTTGGGTGTAAATCACAGAGTCTGCGCCACAGGGTGAGAGTGAAGGACAGGTGGCAATCCTGTGACCGCGGGTGAATTCTTTGCAACACATCACAATGGCGCCAAGGGCTTCTGATGGGATTGCCCTTGCCTGCTCACAAGAGAGCTGGAGAAAACCCATGGTCCATGTGCCTAAGAGAATGTCTGGTTCTGGAGTCTTCCCCAGTGCCGATGGTTCTGGTGTCCACGTGCCTGGGATGAGGACATTCTTGTTTCTGGACCTTGAGTGCTGTGTGTGGGAAAAGTTCATGCTTCTCGTTTGAATGACAAGTTTCAGTTAAGTCTGCGTCTTCCCGTTAACTCTGTAAGCACGTTGGACAGCCGGTACCTAGTTCCTGGCAGTGGCATCTGTCTTTGTCTTCTCGCTCTGAAGCGCCCTCTGCCCTTCATCTCAAGTGCCGAGTGCCCTTGGGCAGCTGCCTCCACTTCCTCCACCACATCTGTTTTCTCTCTCGGCTTCTACAGCTGGCAGAGACTTGTTTTTCCTCTCCCTTGGCACAGAGAGTCACCTGAGGTCTTCCCTGGAAATGACATTGGTAGAATTGCAGATGCAAGGATCCTTCCTGTGCAGCAGGAAGTGGAGTAATTCCGGGGTGGCTTCTGGCTACTCAACTGTCACACAAGATATTTTGTGATCTATTGTTGTTTTTCCCTAGTAAATACCTAAATACTCTACTGTTGTTAAACTAAAGGAAGATCTATTCTATATAAAGCTTGATAATTCATAACTGAGATTTTTTTAGTTTGCCAAGAGCAAAACTAGTAGCTACAATGACAATTTATGTATTTACTCAGCATTTTCAACAGTCCCAAACTCTTAGAATAAATTATAATTTAAGTATTCTGAAAGTACAACATTCAAATGTCCTTTGTTTCTTTCTTGTCATTTGCTCTTCTTCATCTGTTCCCAACAGATTTGGGGTATCCTGCATAAATACATGTGATTTTCTTTTTTAATGGATAATTGGGACAAAGGGAAAATAAATGTAAGAAAAATAATGTGAAGCCAGAGATTGAAAATCTACCAAGTCAGCACCAACTCCAGCAATGTGCTGGCAAAAGAAACTGCTGGGCTGGACTTGGGAGAGATCCCTGGAGCCTGTGACAATAGGAGAGGGCCTGGGGCCTCACAGGCTGTGGTCTGTCCTCATCAGCAGGGTGAGGACTGCCTCTCTTATTCCCACAGTGGCTGGAGGCGGCTGATTACTGAGCTTGGAGGGCCCTCCAGACGGCTGCATGCCTGCCCAGCCTGAGCTGTGACCTCTCTGGTGAGGTCTGAATCCAGTACCCATGTTATTCTGAAACTGGTGTTCTTCTTACTTTCTAAGATGCTTATAATCTGTGAATATTGGTGTTGATGAAACTTTGTCTATTAGGGTTTGTTTATACAGTTCAGGGAATTAAAGATAAAAATGTCTTATGGTTCTGTTGTCCCTGTAGGAAAGGAATAATCATCAAAACTGATGGCTGCAGCCTGAGCTCTGCTGGTGAAGTGGTTGATGGGAGCAGGGAAAGAGGAGGAGGGTGGACCTCCCTCCAGCCTCCCACCCCTTCCACCCCCTTGTTAGCCTCTGCCACCACCCCTGCATGGAAAGGGAATACAGGTCCTTGGCCTCTTAGCTGCAATTCCAAAATCCAGGATTTTTGCTGCTCATTTTGTGGCAAAGCCTGACTTGTAGTGATGTGAGGCTATCAAGCGTCCATTTGTTGATTTCACTGCTGATGTAGTCGTGCCTTTGATCTTGACGTGCTGGCCTAGACCTCATTGAAAGTGGTGTTCAGTATGCAGCCACATGCGCCATATTGCCTTGCAAAATCTGATGACTTCCGAGTTCCTGAAACCCAACTGTGTGCTGGGGTTATGAATCAAGGCTAGTGGCCTCTCAAGCTCTTGAGTGCGGGGACAGGGCAGAGCACTGGATGTGTTTTGGAGTCACCAGTCAGCCTAGTGTGGCTCTGGCATGACAGCCCCAATTAGCAGTGTTCAGTGAGGGGAGTGCAGGCAGGAGCACGGTGTGCTGGGGGTGGGGGTGGGAGGGAGCCATGTGGGATAATTATGCTGCAGTTGCCGAAGGGCCTGGAATAAGCTGGAGACCATCTAAACAGAAGGAGCACCAGTCACTGAATTCTGCGCAGAAGAGCCGCGTGCTGTGAGAACCACGCACTGTGTTCTGGTCAAGTCCTGCTGCCCGTGGCAGCAAAGTCAAATTCATTATGCTCAGCACAGACTCTTTCCCTGCTGAGTTTTCTCCAGCTCTTCTCACCCTCACGTTGTAAGCTCAGATGGCCCTGAGGTACACGTTCACACACACAGTGTAGCTGGGGGGAGTTAGAGGTGAGGGGGGTGGCCATGCTTCTGGTACCAGATTCCCCACTGCCTAATGCTTGACTTCAGCTTTGTTATCTGGGAAATAGAGATTCCACTCACTCATTCATGCATACATTCATTCAGTGAATATTTATTTCTCAGCTAGTTCTGTGCCCGGGCTGGGGGCAATGAAAGGAACAAATGAGATAGTCATGGAGAAAAGCCTTTAAAACCCACAGAATACCTTGCTGTTGTGTTTTACCTGTCACTTAGTACTCTGGGCTTATGTTAACCCACAGCATTTCACCCTTTATGACACCGTGTTTATCAGCTCTTCAAGGTTCATCTGGGTCTCATTAGTCATATTAGTTCTACTTTATAGACTTGAAAGACTGATGCCCAGTGCAGGATTTTGATATGTTAAATGTCCAGGAGCCATCTGCTCCTCTGGTCCAGGAGTAATGGGCTACTTTTCTCAGAAGACACTCAGCTCTTGTATGTTCAAGCTCACCATCTCCCAGAGAGATAGTACTAATGCATCCTTCAGGTCATGCTGAAAATGCAGATGTTTCCATATGAGAACCTGAAAATATATGACAAGGTGTGAAAATACGTACTGAGCAGCCAATGTGAGGAACATCTGCAGGTGAGAACAATGAGTTGGTGACTCCAAGAGATGGGTTATCAATACTGACTTTGAGAAGAGCTAAGGCACTGTTTGGCTCGGGCCTGGTTGCCTGGGAGGTTGTGGGCGTGCTGGTTACACTTGGGTGACCCTTCACTTCTGCTACTTTAAAATGGGAGTGAGGGGGCCTGCACAGTGATTGAGTTTACACTTTCAACTTCAGTGACCTGGGGTTCACAGGTTTGGATCCTGGGTGTGGACATGGCGCTGTTTATCAAGCCATGCTGTGGTGGTGTCCCACATAGGAGAACTAGAAGGACTTACAACTAGGATACACAACTACGTACTGGGGCTTTGGGGAAAAAAAAAGAAGAGGAAGATTGGCAATAGCTCAGGGCTAATCTTCCTCACCAAAAAGCATACCTTTACATATATACACACATACGTAAGTAAATAAATGGGAGTGAGGTGGCTCATCCCAAATTCCAGGTTGGACAGATTGGCCTGATCCAGGCAGTGAGCACCTGGCAAGCAGACTGAGCCCGGAATTGGGAGATCACCCAAGGTCTTCCTCTTTCCCTCACGTTCGGAGATGACTGGTTGGTGAATGTGGGTGCAGGTTCATAGAGAGATCCTCAACAAGGGACCTCTTTCATTCTGCTCATGTGCAAAGGCAGTACCATTTAAGATCTTGCCTTTTGTCTTGGAGCAAACCCTTCCTGCCCTTGTTCCCCTATTGAGGCCCAGTAGTCTTGATGGGAGGGGGGCATGGCACCGGGCAAGGAGGGAATCATCCTGTGGAGCTGACAAGACATTTACGCCTTTCATTTTGCATCTCTGATAAGTCAGATGACATACTTTGCTCCCCCATACCTTCTGTTTTGTTATTTAAAGTTTAAAAGTGACTTCTGTATTTTTCTCAGACTCAGTGATATTTACTTTAAATAAAGTAATACTTGTTGGTTGTATAAATTTGGAAAATACAGAGGAAAGAAAGGGAAAATGAAGATCACACATCACACACCATTCACATTTTAGTTAAGATTTTTCTTGGTTGGTTGGTTGATTAGCTATTTATTTACTTATTTACTTATCTACCTGTGTTTGGAGCCTGAAGATACTTGTGTGTAAAAAATCTTTGTAAAATTGGCATTTCACTATATATACAGATTTACATCTGCTGCTTTCTACAGCACTAAATAATCTTCACAAATGTGCTTCTCATGGCTTTGTACTGTTTTACTATTGGGGGCTTTCTCTGTGGTTGGATATTTACATTGTTTTCCAATTTTTCACACTTGTAAATTTCATGGTACAGAGGATTCTTATTTGTTTTATGACCCATATCTCTGGTTATTTCATAGTGTGCATTTTTGACTCTGGACTGATTAGGTCACTTTATGAAGCCGGTTTATGCATATGTAGGCTGGGCTTACTGTGTGGAAATTGTAGCAGAGATGGCTTTTTTATGGGCTAGTGCTAAGATGGAAATCACAGCTATCAAATTAAAGAACTACTTCTCTGTTCACATTTGGATTCTGAAAGAGCGTGTTATTCATGTCAACCTTTGGTGTTGGTCAGAGGTGTTTCCACCAACAAAGACTAGGTGAGTCCTCACACCGCGGCTTTGGGTGGTCAGACGTTCCCATGTGGGCTCAGATTAATAACAATAGGTGTTTAGCAAAGTAAGGTCTTATAGGGAATCCGTTTATTTAAAGAGTCAGCAGAGGATTACTCACACTTTTACCAATAACCCTTCCCAATGGTGAGGAAGAGACAAACTTGCATCTTGGGCTGGTTGTACGTGTCTTGCGATTTTTTTTTTCCTCATTTTGTCCTGATTTTTTTTTTTTTTAATAATACTTTTTGTGTCTGCTCATGCTTATGGCTCCTTTTTCATGACTCTCAGAAGAGTCTCTGGAATGCCAGCTTCCAGGGGAATGTCCTGTCCTATCCTGTCCCCTGGCTCCCTGCTTCTTTGGTCTCAGTTATCAGCAGTGGGTGTAGCTCTTTCAGAAAGTCTTGGCTAGTTCTGTCATTGACCCCAGGCACTTTCTGATCCCTCCCCACTGGCCCAGTCTTCCTTTTTTCCCACAGACTTTGTGTAGTTCTCCAAGTTCCTCTGAGCGACAGGTCTTCTCTTCTGGGATGTTCAGTCCCGTTTGCCTCCTCCGCAGTGATGGTGGATGGGTGTGATTCCTTTTGATGTCTGGCCTGCTAAGCTCTCTTGCTTTTGCTTGTCAGCTCTTCCTCTAGTGAGCAAACTCAGACTTGCCCTGTGCTGGTGGTCCATCTACTGGCCAGCTGAGACTGACCATTCTCTTGGGGAGGTCCAATGGAAGGCCTCTTTGCTATATGGTTTTGGAAATCAGAAGACTAAGGACTGCACAAATGTCTCCGTTGTCTTCTAGAAAAGAAGCCAAGGAGAGGCAGGCCATCGCGGGACTGGCGAGAGCGGAGGAATGCCATCCAGCTCACCAACGAGCATACGGTGGAGACACTGGTGGTGGCCGACGCTGACATGGTACAGTACCATGGGGCAGAGGCTGCCCAGAGGTTCATCCTCACTGTCATGAACATGGTGAGTCTGGAGTCGGGGTTCTGACCCTCATGGGCTCTGTTTCCTTCTGGATGAGTGCTTGGGACATGGGTGCTATGCCCTCATTTTCTCCTCAGTTAAGGAAAAAGCTGGGTTGGGGGATGGAGGCACACACAGCCTTGTGACCCCTGGGCCACATGGAGGGCAGGGGGCTGATGAGCGTCCCCATGGGAGAGGGCCTGCCCGCCGAGCCCTCCTTGGTGCAGTGTTTCAATGCCTAGGTCTGCTCAGTGATTGAGCCCTGCCCGCCACTCCTTACCAGAGGCCTTCCGAGACCCTTGCTGTGTGCAAGACCCTCTCCAAGGGGTGTTCAAAGTGAGTGAGCCCAGTCCCTGCTCTAACGAGTCAGCAGTCTAGGAGGAGGAATCAAGACCAAACTTTCCTGTAAAACGGAGCTTGCTATGTGCAGTGAGGGCCTGGTGAGCGGTGGGGAGAGAGGTTGTCTAGTGGACAGGATCAAGGAAGGAGCCTGCGTCTACATCCAATCTGATGGGTGGAGATAAGAGGTCCTTCACAAGATGGGGGAGTGGGAGAGGGGCTACACTCCTCAAATTTTAGACTTAGAAGGATCTTTGAACACATTCCAAACTCCAGCCATCTGTCCGCTTTCCTAACAAGCATTCTTAAAGACCTGCTGGCATTGTGTTAGTGCTCAGGATACAAGTGCAAAACAGACCTTGTCCCTCTCTCGGAAGGCAGTGGTATCAACAGACGAATAAAGCATCCGTGTTACAGTAAAAGTACCTGTGGGGCCCACTGGGGTCCAGGGGGAGGGCTGGTGAGTGATTGCCCTGCAGCCTGGAGGCTTCATAAAGTGCTGATCCTTGAGCTGAGCGAGAGTAAGTGTTTGCCACATTGGGGGAGGAGTGGCAGGTGACGCAGAGGGGGCAGCAGGAGCTGCATGTAGGGCAGGCCTGGTGGTGTGATGCAGCTGCAGCAGCAGGGAGTGGAGGAGCCTTAGGAGTGTCGGTGGACACGTGGACAGGGTTGGGTTGGGGAGGGCAGGTAAGAGAGCTTGAGGGGTAGGGCTGCTGAAGGGGTGGGGAGGAACATGTCCAGAGCCATGTTTGGGAGGACAACCTCAGAAGCTGTGCACAGGGTGGATTGCAGTGGGAAAAGGCAAGAAGGAGCATCGAGAATGGAGTATGCGAACTAAAGGGTAGGAGTGAGGATGGAGGAGGCAGTCATACAGAGGGGAGGATGTGCTGGGACAAAGGACTCTCAGGAACTGGTGACTGGCAGGGTGTGGGGCTTGGTGAGGCAGGAGGTAAAGGTGAGAGAAATCCAGGGTGCACCTGGGCTACAAGCCTGGGTGGATGGTGGATCCACTGGCTGGTGAGAAGAGAGGCAGAGTGGGGACATGACGATGAGTTCCATTCTGGACAAGCTGCATTTGAGTTCCCTGTGGAGATCAGGACAGAGGTCCTGGCTGAACAATAGGGTCTGGGGCTTTTCAGCATAGAGCTTGGAACTGCTGCATTGTCCAGGTGGAGCACATCGGGTGGGTAGAGAAGCTGGCCACACACAGCCCGTGGAGCACCAATCCTGGGGAGCAGAGCAGAGGATGAGGAGTTGGCAGAGGGCGGACACAGACTGGGAGGAGGTCGACCATAAGGAAAGAGGTGAGAGGTGCAAGAAGGGACTAGTTAGCAATGCCAGATGCTGTGGCCAGGTCCCTGTAGGAATAGCTTTAGGGGTTGTTGGGGGTGGAAGCTGGACAGGGGCGAACCGAAATGGGAATGGGAAGTGAAGAAGTAGAAGCTGCAGCTGCAGACGAACTTGGCTAAGGGAGAGGAGAGAAAAGAGCTTCGCTAGAGGGAATCAGGGTCAAGGAGGACTTTGTTGAGGGAAAGGGGAGCGGTGTTATGAGTGTGGGGCTTAGGCTGAGACAGGCCTGGACCAGGACCCCTGCTTTGCCACTGACCGCAGACCTGGAAGGTGGTGTCTGACCGCTCTGAGCCTATTCTCGTCAGGCAGGCAGGGGTTTTGCCACAAAGAGTGCTTGTGCCTGGCAGCAAAGGGTCAGATGGCTACAGAAAGGGAGTGAGTAGGCAGGGCAAGGGCTGTGCTGTGGGGGTGGGGGATGGCTGAAGGAGGCCCAAGAGCAAGGAGGCGGGGACATCACCAAGGTCACCTAGGAAGTCACTGGTGGGGCCATGGCTATCAGGCCAAACGTCTCCCTAACTGGCCACAAGAAAATAGATGCTCATGAACCCCACCCTGGGCTAGTGGATGGGTGAGCCCTGCGGAAATCCTACTTGCTGTAAAGATAGGACTCTGGGGCCCCTGCTCTCTTTTGTCAGGTAGGCTTTCCAGATGCATACCTGTCCATGGGAAATTCCCGCTGTCTTGTCTACGCCCCCCTCAGACATGCTGTGCTCTAAGGCTGAGGCTCCTTTGGTAGCCCTTCGAGAGTAGTGTCTTCATGATAAGTGACTCTTGGGATCCACAGACTTACTCACAGGATAGGCTCTTCTGCAAAGCAAGCCCACAGTGTGCATCCCCGGGAGACCCTTGACTAGTGATCTGTTTTCAAGATGTGGCCTCTGTGGGTACGACATGAGGGCACCGAGTTGCCCTCCCTTTCAAAGTCATAAACTCTAGGAGTTGCATTAACGTTTTTTCCCTCCCTCCCTTCCTCCCTTCTATCCTTCCTTCCCTTTTTTAAAATTTATTCTTTTTTTTTAAATTGTGGTAAAAAACACATAAAATTTACCATTTTAACCATTTTTAAGTGTACAGTTCAGTGGCATTTAATGCATTTACATTGTCGTGCAGCCATCACCACCATCCATCTCCAGAACTTTCTTCATCTTCCCAAACTGAAACTCTACCCATTGACACTGACCCCCCATACCCACCCACCCCATCCCTGGCCCCTGGTAACCAGCATTCTACTTTGTGTCTCTATCAACTTGACGATTCTAGATACCTTATATAGATAGTGTTGTACAGTATTTATCCTTTTGTGAGTGGCTTATTTCACTTAGCATAATGAGCATAATGTTTTCATGGTTCGTCCATTTTGTAGCATGTGTCAGAATTTCCTTTCTTTTTAAGGCTGAATAATATTCCGTTGTGTGTACCTTTTGTTTATCCATTTGTCCATCAATAGGCTCTTGGGTTGCTTCCACCTTTTGGCTTTTGTGATTAATGCTGCTGTGAACATGGGTGTATAGATATCTGAGTCCCTGCTTTCACTTCTTTTGGGTATATACCCAGAAGTGGAATTGCTTTTGTTAACTTTTAATGGTGTGTGGCCCTGGTTTCTGAGAAATATTTCTGTGTTCTTCCTTTGCGTAAACCCAGATCCTCCTGGTGGCTGGTTAATGATGGGTTGCAGTGCTTCAGTCTGCCAAGAGGAAACCCTGGAGGAGGGCTGGTGGGCCTGGCTCCACACCAGACTCTTTCATCTGCAGATAATTTCATCTCATTTATTTTTTTTTTAATTGTCTCGGGCACAAGTGCAAGGAGTAAACATTCCTTACAACAACTAAAGTAGTAATAAATGGAAGCTCCTACTTTGATATGTCTTTCATAATTTATCATCTGGGCAGGGGCAGCGGTTTTATCACAGGTGGGCATGGGCATTGTATGTGGGAAATTGCCCTTCCACCCTCCATGGGCTGTAAGGATGGAAAGTCAGAGACTGAGTGGTTGTGATGCTTGGCTTTAGTTTGACACTCTTCTTTCCTCTTCAGCTGCTCATGCTAAGACACTGGAGGCTCCAGATCCTCTTGCTGAGGGCAAACCTGGGGCCAACCACATTGAATTGGATTTAAATTTTCCTGATGAGGCCGACCTAATAAGAGCAGTGCCACTGTAGTGGAGGGCATATGGCATGTGTATACTAACACTTAGCCTTTCAGTCACCTGTCCTTGGGGTTTCTTGGCCGGTCTGACAAGACCAGAAAGTGAATGAAAGCAGAGTCTCCTGAGCCCTTCACACAGACTCTACCACTGGGACCCTGTTTCTGTTGCTCTAGTTGTGGGTCACTCTTCAGATTTAAAAACGAGTTACATTCAAACATTGCACCTTGTTTTAAACAAGACCACCCTCCACCACCAAAATCCTTCAAACTCTAGTTTTGAAAATCCAAAGAATTCTATCCTGCCTGTGGCTGTTTTGGAAAAGGGATTTCTGTTAGTAAGAGAGATCATCTTTAAGCCAGGAGGGTGGGAAAGGATTGTGGCTGGGTTAGGAGCCCTGTCATTAGACAAGGCCTCCAGGGGCAGCGAGCAGGAGGGCAAGGCCAGCCAGCCCATCTCTCTCCCATCAGAGACTATTTTCTTTGGGTCTCCAGGATTGAAGTGGCTCCATCTCCTTAGCTCCCCTGGATTTGGAAGGAAATCTGCTAGAGTGGTTGCCACCTTCTTTCCAACATATTTCTCTCTGTGGGAAGTAACATCATCGGGTGCTAATGTCCAGGCGTCCACCTCCTCCCTGCCCTCCCACTTGGCTGTCTGTGGGCAGAGGCCCAGCTCACTCAGGCATACTGCTCTGACCCCCAAGGCTAAACCCAGACAGGCCCCTGTCCCCAAGGCAGGCCGGGGGGGCGGGGGGGGGGGGCCTGTAGGGCCTGGGTGTGTGACAATATATCCAAAGCTGGGAGAACTTGGTGACAAGTGTTTACTCCCAATTTTCATAGCATCTCCTAGTTATGATGTGTTAGATCAGCATTGGTGACCTGAAGGCCCACGTTTGAAAGGAAGGAAAGAAATGGATGTTTTGATACACCTACCAGTCCAGATGGCAAACTGGGTGATTTCATGTCTCTTCCTCCTCATTCTTTGTGGATTTCATCATTCCCATTTTACAGAAAAGGAAATGGAGGCTCGAGGGGAGTGACACAGCAGGGTGCAGAGCCAGTGAGTACACGGCAGGATGAAGACTCAAACCCAGGGCTGAGGGACCCCCACGCCATCTTGTTCAAGATGACAAGCATGTCTGGAGTCTGTTGTTTCTCTCCATCTCCACCCTGGACTGACTGCCGTTATTTCTGGTCTTGACAACTACCAGAGCTGCCTTGCTGGGTGGCTCACTTCCATTTTCTTCCCCCTTGAATCATTACTGCAGAATGCCCAGCAAGATCTTCATCCAACAGAATTAGGACTTTGTCACTTAGCAGCACTAAGCCCCTCTGTGGCTTCCCATGGGGTTGATGTGGAGTCCTCCCTCTTTTGTGTGGTTCTCCAAGGCCATGTCACCTGGGGCCCACCTGCTTCTCTTGGACTTCATTCCCTTCTCTACCTCAGCACTGACACCTGCCATGTGGGCCACCATTCCTCAGGCTCCCCAAACTCCTGTCAGATTCATGGTCTCTGTCAAGTATTCTCTTTTCTCTCTGCCTTATAGAGCTAGCTCCTCTAGTCTTTTAAGCCTCCATGTAAATGTCCTGTCAGAGGGGCCATCCTTGCTGACCCTTCTGAAAAAGGCCAGCCTGTTTTCTTTATCATAACAGTCTACTTTTTACTTGCTGGTCCTTATCTGGATTTATAATTCCATATTTATCTGCTTTTAAAAAACCAGCTTGTTGCAGAGTTTTCATATGCTATTGAATTTAAGTTGGTATAAATGCAAATTAGAGTGTTATAACTTTAGGATGTTCAATGTCATCTCCATGGTAATCACAAAGAAGATAGCTATAAAATATACACAAAAGGAAATGAGAGAGGAGTTTAAAAGTTTCATCATAAAAAAGTCGTTAATGCAGGAGACAAGGGACAAAAATCTAGAAGGCATATAGAAAACAAATAGCAAAATGCAGAAATAAGTCCCTCCTTATCAGAAATTACCCTAAATGTAAATGGATTAAATTCTTCAGTCAAAGACAGACTGGCAGACTAGATTAAGAAAAAAACACAACATGATCCCACTATATACTGCCTACAAAAGAGTCATTTTAGATCGAACAACACAAATAAATAGAAAGCAAAAGGATGGAAAAAGATATTCCATTGCAAATAGTAACCATAGAGAGCAGGAGTGGCTCTACTGATATCACACAAAGTAGACTTTAGTCAAAAGAAGATTACAAGAGACAAAGATACCATATATTAATAAAAGACTCAATACAGCAAAAGATATAGGAATCATAAGTATTTATGCACCTAATCATAGACCATCAAAATATATGAAGCAAAAATTGGTAGAATTGAAGGTAGAAATACACAGTTGTAATAATAGTTTGAGACTTCAACCCTCCACTCTCAATAGTGGGTAAGACAACTAGACTAGACAAGAAGATAAGGAAGGAACTGGAGGACTTGAACAGCACAATAAACCAACTAGATCTAACAGACATACAGAATATGCTACCCAACAAGAGCATTCCTTTTTTTCAAGTGCACGTGACATATTCTCCAGGATATACCATATATTAGGTCACAAATTAAGTCTCAACAGATTTGAAAGATATCATACAAAATGTCTTCTCCAAGCACAATGGAAAACTGGAGAATTCACAAATATGTGGGAGTTATATGACATAACAACCAGTGATCAAGGGAGAAACCACAGGGGAAATGAGAAAATACATAGAGATGAATAAAAATTAAAACACAACATACCAAAACTTTTGGAACAGTGAGGGAAATATATAGCTATAAATGCTTACATTAAAAAAGAAAGATCTCAAATCAACAACCTAACTTTATGCCTTAAGGAGCTAGAAGAAGAAGAACAAACTAAACTCAAAGCTAGCAGAAATAAGGAAATAATAAAGATTAGAATGAGGTAGATAAAGAATAGAAAGACGATAGAGAAAATCAACAAAACCAAGGGTTAACTCTTCAGAAAAATTAATAAAATTGACAAATCTTTAGCTAGACTGACTAATAAAGAAAAACCTTCAAATTACTAAAATCGGAAACAAAAGTGGGGGCATGACCACCAATCCTACAGAAGTAAGAAGGATTGTAAGAGAATACTGTGAACTATTGTACACCAACAGATGGGATAACCTAGATAAACTGGAAGAATTCCTAAAAACACAAAACTTACCAAGACTTAATCACAAAGATGTAGAAAATCTGAACAGACTCATAACTAGTAAGGAGATTGAGTCAGTAATCAAAAGTCTCCTGACAAAGAAAAGCCCTGGACCTGACAGCTTCACTGGTGAATATTATCAAACATTTAAAGGAACTCTAACTAACCAATCCTCCTCAAACTCTTCCAGGAAACTGAAGAGGAGAGAACACTTCCTAACTCTTTCTATGAGACCAGCATTTCCCTTATACCAAAGCCAGATAAAGACACTACAAGAAAAGAAAACTACAGTTCCTTATGAATAAGAAAAGTCTCCCTTATGAATATTATTGCAAAAATCCTCATAAAATGCTAGCAAACAAAAATCAGATTATACATCATGATAAAATGAGATTTAGGGCTGGCCTGGTGGTGCAGCGGTTAAGTGCACACGTTCCACTTCAGCAGCCCGGGTTTCTCTGGTTTGGATCCTGGGTGTGGACATGGCACTGCTTGGCAAGGCACGCTGTGGTAGGCGTCCTACATGTAAAGTAGAGGAAGATGGGCATGGATGTTAGCTCAGGGCCAGTCCTTCTCAGCAAAAAGAGGAGGATTGGCAGCAGTTATCTCAGGGCTAATGTTCCTCAAAAAAAAAAAAAAGGGATTTATTCCTGAAATGCAAGGATGGGTCAACATATAAAACTCAATGTAATACACCATATTAACCAGATGAAGAAAAAAACCACATGATCATCTCAATTGATGCAGAAAAAACATTTGATAAAATTCAACAGATTTTCATGATAAAAAACACTCAAACTAGGAATAGAAGGAAACTACCTTGATATCCTGAAAGCTATATATGAAAAACCCATAGCAAACATAATACTCAATGGTGAAAGACTGAACGCTTCTCCTCTACCATCAGGCACAAGGCAAGGATGCCTGCTTTCACTACTTCTATTGAGCATAGTAGTGGAAGTCCTAGCTAGAGCAATTAGGCAAGAAAAAGAAAAGGCATCCAAATAGGAAAGGAAGAAGTAAATTATCTGTTCACAGACGACATGAGCTTATATGTAGAAAACCTTAAAATTCCATAAAAAAAATCTTAGAACAAATAACATAATTCAGCAGAGTAGTAGAATATAAACCAACACACAAATCAGCTGTGTTTCTGTACAGTAGTCCCCCCTTATCCACAGTTTTGCTTTCTGTGGTATCAGGTGCTCACAGTCAACCAGTCTGAAAATACAGTACCAGTACAGTAAGATATTTTGAGAGAGAGACCACATTCGTGTATTTTTTATTACATTATATTATAATTTTTCTGTTTTATTATTGTTGATCTCTTACTGTGCCTAATTTATAAATCAAACTTTATCATAGGTATGTGTGTGTGGAGAAAAACATAGCATATATAACGGTTCAGTACTATCTGCAGTTTCTGGCATCCACTGGGGGTCTTGGAACATATCCCTAGTAGTTAAGGGGGGACTACTGTACCTAACAATGAACAATCCAAAAAGGAAATTAAGAAGACCAATCCATGTACAATAGCATCCAAAAGAATAAAATAATTAGGGATTAACTTAATCAAGGAGGTCAAAGACTTGTACACTAAAACCTACAAAACATTGGTGAAAGAAATTAAAGAAGCTCTAAATAAATGGAAAGACACTCATGTTCATGGATTATAAGACTTATTGTTAAGATGTTAGTACTACCCAAAGCAATCTATAAATTCAGTGCAACCTCTAGCAATATCCTAACGTTTTTCCTTGCAGAAATAGAGAAATCCATCCTAAAATTGGTATGGAATCTCAAAAGACCCTGAATAGCCAAAAGAATCTTGAAAAAGAAAAGCAAAGTTGGAGGGCTCACACTTCCTGATTTAAAAATATACTGCAAAGCTATAGTAATCAAAATACTGTCGTACTAGCATAAAGACAAACATACAGACCAATGGAATAGAACAGAGACCCCATAAATAAACCCTGACATATATGGTCAAATGATTTTCAACAAAGGTGCCAAGACGATTCAATGGAGAAGTGACAGTCTTTTCAACAAATGGTGCTGGGAAAACTGGATATCCACATGCGAAAGAATGAAGTTTTACCCTTTCCTAACAGTATATTAAAAAAACTAACTCAAAATTGATCAAAGACCTGAACATAAGAGCTGAAACTATAAAATTTTTATAAGAAAACATATGGGAAAAGCTTCATTGGATTTGGCAATGGTTTCTTGGGTATAAGTTGTACCAAAGGCATAGGTAGCAAAAGAAAAAATAGACAAAGTTGACTTCATTAAATGTAAAAACTTTTGTGCATCAAAGGACACTATCAAGAGAGTGAAAAGGCAACTCACAGAATGGGAGAAAATATTTGCAAATTACATATCCGATAATATCCAAAATATATATAGAACTTCTAAAATTCAACAACAAAAAACAAAAATGGACAAAGGACTTGAATACACATTTCTCCAAAGAAGATATGCCAGTGGCCAATAAACACAAGAAAAGATGTTCAGCATCACTAATCATTAGGGAAATGCAAATCCAAACCAAAATGAGCTACCGCTTCACTCTCATTAGGATACTATTTTTTTTAAAAAAAAGTAAAATAACAAGTGTTGGTGAGGATGGGGAGAAATGGGAACCTTTGTGCACTGTTTTTGGGACTGTAAAATGGTGCAGTTCCTATGGAAAACAGTGTGGTGGTTCTTCAAAAAGTGAAAATAGGATTATCATATGATCTGGTAATTCCACAGTAATTCCGGCTATATATCCCAAAGAAGTGAAAGCAGTGTTGTGAACAGATATTTGTACACACATGTTCATAGGAGCGTCATCCATAATAGCCGAAAGGAGGAAACAACCGAAGTGCCTATCGAAAGATGAATGGGTATGCAGAATATGCTCTTTCCATACAGGAGAATATTATTCAGCCTTAAAAAGGAAGGAAATTCTGACACGTGCTATAAGACAGATGAACCTTGAGGACATTTGTCACGAAAGTACAAATACTATATGAATACTGTGTGATGCTATTTGTATGAGTTGCATGGAGTAGTCAGATTGACAGAGATGGAAAGTGGAATGGTGGTTTGCAGAGGCTGGAGGGAGGAAGGAATGGACAGTTAGTGTTTAATGGGTGCAGAGTTTCAATTAGGGAAGATGAAAAAGTTCTAAAGCTGGGTGGTGGTGATGGCTGCACAACAATGTAATGCCTCTAAAGTGTACAATTAAAAATGTGAAAAATGATAAATTTCGTATTATGCATATTTAACACAATTAAAAAAACCCATTCCACTTATTAGCTGTCTTTTCACCATCCGTAAATTCATCAAGGTAGGACTATGTGTACACCTTCACCATTATTTACCCAGTGCCTGTTACATGTGCAGGAGATGATTGAAAAATATTCGTGGAATCTGTGAACTCGTAAATGAGTGACTAATGCCATCTACCAACATCTTTTGCAATGGATTTAGTCGTGTAAACACTGGCTTTCTTTTTAGAATTCCTTGATTAACTTACTTCTGAAAAGCCTTTGTATTCCAAGCATCTCACACAGATGTGGTGTCCTAAACTCTGATAGAAAGTGTTTCTACATAAATGTAATTACATATTTACACCTCCCACACAGCCCCCTGTGTTATGGGTGGTCTCCTTCAGCCCCTCTCAGCTCACATCTTGTCCTTCAAGGAGGATGTATCAAGATGCAGAAGATAAAACAAGCATGATGAGAAAGAACTGTACTGAGAGAACAGCTGGCTGCTATGATTGGCTTCACTTCTGAGCCCTGTTCCATTAGACTTCAGAGTTGGTGAAGAAATGGCTGCTGTGAGAGCAGAAATGTTTTGGTCGTTTTTGAGGACTTGCAAAGCAAGGAAGAGGTACCAAAAAACTCTAGCATCATGCCGAGTGGTCCCATTTTCAAACAGGGACGAAAGGAGTTTTGTAAACCATGGAGCAGTGAGCTTGGTTCTTGCATCAGTCAGGGGTTTTGATTAGAGACTGAATCTGGGCTAACTGAAGTAGAAAAGGAATCATATTTTTGGAGGTGTATGTGGAATTAAAAGGAAGGCTGGGTTACCAGGCTCAGAATTTGGGGGAGTGTTCGGGGCAGAGGCCTTTGGGAGGCCAGGCAGCAGAAGAGAGCAAGTCCAAGGTATGGCCAGGAGTGTGGGCTCATCTTGCACTGCTGGACCTCCTGCCACTTCTGTATCCTGGGAACATCTCCCCACTACCCTGCCTCTCCTTCAGGCATCAGGGCCCTAGGTGGGTGCCTAGGAACTGGCCTGCTCCAGGGCTGCTGTGGCAGGCCAGAATGAGGCTGGTACCTCCTTCGATTTCTATAGTGGGAAGAGGGTCCCTGCCTTTTTTCAGAGCTCACCCTGTGGGGGAATTTTCCCCAGTGAAAACAGCAATAGATGCTGTTTAGCTAAGAAAGAAAAAGAATCCCAGCAAAGTGTCTAGCCACTGTACAGGCTAGAGTATAAGTGGTTCGCTCACATGACGTGTGATCCTATAATTCCACTCTTGGGTGTAGACACAAATGAATTGAGAGCAGGGTCTCTAAGAGATATGTGTACATCCGTGTTCATGACAGCATTATTCACAACAGCCAGAGGAGGAGGCAACTCAAGTGTCCATTGAAAGATGAACAGATACACAAAATGGGGTATGTATATGTGTACACACACACAATGGAATATTATTCAGCCTTAAAAAGGAAAGAAATTCTGACACATGTTCCAACATGGATTACCTTGAGAACATTCTGCTAAGTGGAATAAACCAGTCACAAAAAGACAAGTACTTATGATTCCACTTATAAGAGGTGCCTAGAGTAGTCGAGTTCAGAGAGACAGAAAGGAGAGTGGTGGCTGCCAGGCTCTGCAGGGAGGAGAGAATAAGTTGTGTAATGACTACAGGTACAGTTTTGCAAGATGAAAAGGGTTCCATGGATGTGAGCACAATAATGTGAAGGTATTTAACACTACTGAACTGCATACTTAAAAATGGTTAAGATGGTAAATTTTGTTATTTGTATTTTACTGCAATTAAAAATAAAAATTAGAAAGAGGTTCACTCACTGATTCCAGTCAACTGTATTGACTGGGCCCCTGACGTGTGCCAGGAACTCTTCTAGGGCCTGTGGATAGAGTAGGGACCACCGTGACAGGTCTCATCCTCGTGGAGCTCATGCAGTGGGACTGACTGACAGTGCTCAACACACAAATCAGTAAGATTTGTGTGCAGATTTTATAAACTGCTATGCAAAAATCCAGGTGATAGCAAATGACTGAGGCGTCCCGGGACACCTCTGTGAGGAGTGACCTTCCACTTAGAAGGGAAGGCATTAAGGAGCCAGCCACTGGGGGTCAGTCTGGTGTTTGGGAGAGGCACAGAAAGAGGCTGATCCTGGTGGGTGATGGGGAGGGTGGGGGTGTGATGAGAGGTGCACCAGCCAGCCAGCCTCGCAGGCTGGTACACTAGGCATGGAGGGTGGGCCCTGCAGGGTGGTACGCTAGGCATGGAGGGTGGGCCCTGCGGGCTGGTACGCTAGGCACGGAGGGTGGACCCTGCGGGCTGGTACGCTAGGCACGGAGGGTGGGCCCTGCGGGCTGGTACGCTAGGCACGGAGGGTGGGCCCTGCGGGCTGGTATGCCAGCGCATGGAGGGTGGGCTTAGCTGCATGTGCAACAGGAAGCTGCTGCAAGGTTTAAGCAGAAGAGTGGCCTGTACTGATTTGTGCTATATAAGATCCTTCTGCCTGGCTCTTGTCCAGGGAAATGGAATCCAGCTCCGGGCTCTGTGTCCCTGGCACACTGCTGACCTGCACACATACACACGGACAGAAAAGCCTCCGCCAGGCCAGGTCTTCCAGCAGGAGGCGAGCCGCAGGGGGTGCTCTGGATTCGGCTCTTGTTTTTCAAAATGTGCTGTCGTGCCTTTTTACCTACATAACTTGATTTTCCTTTGTTTGGGGGTGGTGGTGACACAAGAGCAGGAATCTTTTAAAGAACAAATTGCAGACGGAAACAGGTGGTGCTGACACTAGAAACCCTGGGTTTGAGCAGCCAAATTGGAAAATGGGGCCACTTGACAGAGCTTTGGTTGTTTTTAGCTTCCTTAACAACCATGGAGTGGAATGAAAACCTGGGACGTTCCAGGCAAGTTCTGCTTGGAGGAAACATGACGTTAATTTTACTCAATTATCATTCGAAACAGACAGCAAGCCTCTCTCTGGTGACCAGAGACACTGGCAAGGTGTTAGAGCACTCCTTGGTTCTCATACTGGGCAGCCATCAGCGGGAAACTGCTGGGGGCTTGTTAAATGCAGATGGCCGGATCCACCTGCAGGGTCTCTGATTCAGTGGGTCTGAGCTGGGCTCCAGAATGTCCATTTCCAACAAGTGCCCAAGCGATATTGGTGCTGCTGCTTCAGGGACCCCTCTGAGTGGCACTGTGCTAGAGAACATCGCCCCCTGCTGTGTGGGAGTCTGAATGGCACTGTATGTGCTGCGCGAGTGTCATCTGCAGTCCTGGTCTGTCCTGGGGAGGCCTTGAGTCACGTAGGTAGGTGGTGCTTCTGTGAAAACCCTGCTTGGCGTTGTGAACAGCTCCTCCCCATGTGCCCCCATCACCTGCTCCTTCTCTGGTTCCTCTCTACTCCTCTCTGACCGTGTCCCCAGGTCACCCAGCCAGGACAGCCACAGTGTGCTGCTGATAGAGCGTCCACTCAGCTTGGCCCCTAGGCTGCCAAGGAAATGTGACAAAGTAGCTAGGGCTCTGAACATTTGCCAGGACACAGCCAGAGCTGGATGCCGGAGACAGAATTTCCAGACAGTTGGCTGTGCTGTCCCCTGCCCAGCCAGGTGTCTCCCTAAGCATCAGATGGCTGCCACCTCGAGACTTCTCCTGAGTGTGAATTTCCATGGGAAAAAAAGGTGGGGAGACTTTGCTACATGTCTTTGAGGCCTGCGGCTTTGTGTTTTATGGCTGTTGTCGGATTTTCATCTGGCTGGCCTGGCTTGGCGCTGGGCCTTGAGGGAGGTCCTCTATGTCTGCCCTGCCTTGCTCCCTGTGGAACTTTCTGGGAGCATGGTACAGCTCACATCAGGTGACAAGGCATTGTAGCCATGGTCAGGCTCCCATACCTGCTTTCCCAGTTACACATCAGGGTCCATGCCTTCCTACAAGCTTACCAGAGAACGTTGTTGAGAGCATGAAGCTTTTTTTGTGTGTTAATTTTAAAATTTTTATTTTGGTAACATATGCAAAACAAAATTTACCATCTTAGTCATTTATAAGTGTACGTTTCAGTATCGTTAAGTATATTCACGTTGTTGTGCCATCAATCTTTAGAACTTTGTCATCTTGCAAAACTAAAACTATACACATTAAACAACTCCCCATCTTCCCCTCCTTCCTAGCCCCTGGAGCATGAAGCTTCTGCTCCCCCTCCATCTCACGTCTTTTTTTGTGCATTTGCTCCAAGGGAAATGACTGAGCCTTTGGGGTAGTGGTGTATGAAATGCGTGAAAGTGTCATCAGCCCAGTGAGGAGAAAATGGGAGATTCTGGCAGGGGAGTTTTTTCCTGTACTTTTGTTCATCCTGAAACTTCATCATTCCATGCAGCTTCCTTATGCTTCTTTGATGTGGCATGTCAGAATGCCACTGAGAATTGCTTAACTATGTTACTTCTTTAAACTTACAATATTTTTTAATGTCTTTGGCTGGTGTCAACATTACAGGCAATGTGTAGGTTGCACCATGAAACCCTGTGCGACTTGAATTTTCTCCCTCCCAACTTCAAGTTTTCGTTCTTCCTAATTCTCATGTTTTGAATTGAGGTTTTCCAGTTTGGGCCCAATCCTAATGCTGAATATTTCTGGAAAAATTTGAATTATAGCCATTGGGTGGTTCTCAAAATATCAAAACAAGGAAAAAATTATGTGCTTTCCCCTTCTTCACCCAGGTTTGGGGATAGATAATTAAGACATGACTTCAGAATTGGCCTATGGATGGTCTAGTGTTAAAAAAACAAAAAACAAGACTGCTGTTTTGTTCTTGAGGGAAAAAATTGGGGGAAGAAAAAGTGAGAACAGAACAACTGAATGTGTTCCGGTTTTCCTCGTGGGAAAGAATATTCCATTACATAAAGATTTTGTTTTGCTTTAATAATGGTTTTTAAAGAGTGAAATGCAAGCAATGACACAGTTAATTCCTTTGTCGCACAGATGCTCACACACTGTGCGTGCCTGGCTTCTGACGCTTGTGTGCCAGACACGGTGTCCAGCTTCACGTGGCCTGAATTAACCGTGGCTGTGCCCTCTGCTGTGGTTGTTGCTTTATGTTGCTGCTGGTGTACGGGTGAACACAGCACCAACTGGGAAAAGTTTTAATGTTCCCACTGGAAAATCCTCCCTCTAGATTATGTCTATCAGAAAAAAACAAGTAGAATATTCAAAACCAAGTGAAATAAGTCAGACAGAGAAAAATAGATACTGTATGATCTCGTTTATGTGTGGCATCTAAAAAACAGAACTCATGGATACAGAGAACAGACTGGTGGTTACCAGAGGCGGGAAGTAGGGAAATGAGTGAAAGTGGGGGTCAGTCAAAAGGTATAAACTTCCAGTTATAAGATAAGTCCTGGGGATGTAATGTATAGCATGATGACTATAGTTAGCAATACTGTATCATATATTTGAAAGTTAAGAGAGTAGATCTGAAAAGTTCTTATCACAAGAAAAAAAACTGCAACTATGTGAGGATGTGAACTAGACCTATTGTGGTAAACATTTTGGGATCTATCTGTCTCAAAACATCATGTTGTACACCTCAAACTAACACAATGTTATATGTCAGTTATATCTCAATAAAACTGGAAAAAACAGACAAAAAACCGGGACATAATGAAACGTATAAAAGTATTGCCTCAATAAAAATAAAAGAATATTCAAAAGGTTCTCATCCTTGTTGCTCTATATCTTACTCTACCACCTTCATCAGCTTCCCCAACGTACCTCCCTGCCTCCTGCTTTCTCCATATTATGGAAAAGGAGATCGGGCGGGTTATAATGACTTGAGGGTCCTCAAATCCAGTGGGCTTTTTTTCCATCTGCATCAACTTTGATTCCTCTGCCTTATTTGAGGTTTTCTCTTTCTTCCCCTCAAAACGCTTTCCTTTGGTTTCTTGATATTGAGATCCTTATAATTAAGTTCCTCCAACGAGAGGTGCAAAACTGAGAGAGACATAGCCTTTTCTGTTGCTTTAACTTTTTATCTCAATGACAAACTTTGGTTAGAATGAGGACTTAAGGGACTAAAGAAAGAAAATGGTCTTTTTGACTGGACAAGGCTAGATTTGAAATGGGGTCATCATTATTACTGGCCGTGGGTCTTGAACAGGTGGCTTTATTTCGATGAGCCCAGGGCAGTGGAGATACCAACCTTAACAGATTATGATGACTGTTAGAGATGATACAGACTGACGCACATGATACGGACTGTGGCAGATGGCCACAGGCACTGACCCCCTCCCTCCCCTTCAGAAAAATCCCCTTCAGTCTCCTGTGTAAAAGCCCAGAATGAAAGGTTTGAGGTTTCTGCCAGAATCATTTACCATCCGTTCCTTTTTTTCAGAACCTCCTGTCTTATACCTTTTTTTAAAACAACTGATTCCAGCTTAGCTTTATGTGTATGTATATGTATGTATGCATACATGTGTGTGTGATTCGAGAGTTTTCTATCTTATGCATATTTCTTTTGGGGAATTCATATTTATGGGAGTTTTTTGGTCTGAAAAGGCCTTTTAAATAAAATCTGGGTTATATTTCTCACATATGTGTGATTTTTTGTGCCAATAAGACTTTATCTATGAACACTGTAATTTGAATTTCACATAATTATTCCTCCTTTAGATTTTTTTGGGTACTGGAAGAGCATAAGCTGTTTTTTAATATTAATTTTTAATTAATATTTTTAATGAATAGAATTTATATTTATGATTTACTTATAAATTTGTATTCATTTATATTTTATTTTAGAACAGGTAGTACAGAGAATTCACATATACAGTTTCTTCCATTACTGACATCTTACCTTAGTATGGTATGCTTGTTATAACTAATGGACCAATATCAAATAACTAAAGTCCATAGTTTATTCAGATGTCCTTAGTTTTTACCTAATATCTTTTCTTTGCTCTAGGATCCCATCCAGGATACCAATGTACTTTTAAAAATTTTTATATTTACGTCTTTATCTATTTCTTTTTTCTTTCTTGATAGGTATACAATATGTTTCAGCACCAAAGTCTTGGAATTAAAGTTAACATTCAAGTTACCAAGCTGGTCCTGCTACGACAACGTCCCGTAAGTCCTCATTGGCACCCTTCAGAGCACATAGAGGACGTAACTGGTCTTAGCTTCCTAGTTGCTGTTGAGTGCTGAGGAGGTGTCCAGGTGGTTGTCTGTCTTATCTGTGCTCCCTGGCTTTGCAGATGGCAACAGTGTGCCCTGGGCCAGGTGCCAGGATGTTGGGGGAGAGGAGGGAAGGTACCATTACTGAAAGTTTGGTGTGCATATAATCTGCTCAGAATCTCAAGGGAACCCTGAGCAATGGGCCCATGTGCATCCCTCCTTCAGTACTGGCATGTCTCACGTATGTGCAAAGACTTGATGGTAAGATCTTCGGACCCATGGCTACCCTTCTGGAGCTATACCTGAGCTTCAGGCCAGATTTGGATTCACTGTAGCATCATTTTCTGGTCTTTTGATTGAGTGCATTCCCACAAGACAATGTTACCTGCAGAGTCAAGCAGTGAATGTGAGAATGAGGGACCGATGCTTGGTTGGGTACACTGTTCAGTTGCCAGAAAGAAGAATGCTTTTCTTTAATAACGTAGTCTTCATTTGAACTTACAAATAAGGTCCCTGATGGCCTTTCTCTGAGTCTCTGCATCCATCTACCAGCACTAAGTTTGTGTTGCGGGGAAGCACATCAGTGAATGATATCCCTTTGAGCAGCTGTCTCCACCTTAGGGTCCACATTGTAGTCTGAACATAAGCTCTGGCTTCCCTGGGTGTTTGCTTCTTTAACTGCGCCCTGATTTCTTTTAGGCCAAGTTGTCCATTGGGCATCATGGCGAGCGGTCCCTGGAGAGCTTCTGTCACTGGCAGAATGAGGAATATGGAGGTGCCCGGTACCTCGGCAACAATCAGGTTCCAGGAGGGAAGGACGATACGCCCCCGGTGGATGCTGCTGTATTTGTGACCAGGTAAAGCAGGGTTTGGCCTGTAGCTGAAAACGTGAGAGGGAAAAGACATTTCCCATTGGAGAAGAAAGAGGGCAATTTGCTAGAAATTCAGGCTTGGAAGTCAGACCTTGGGTTGCCTGTCTGAGCCTTGGTTTCCTCATCAGTAAAATGGGGATAAATGATAGTACCTACCTCCGAGGTGTGAGGATTAAATGAGCATGAGAAGCACTTTTCATAGTGCCTGGCCCAAAGGACACAATAAGTATTAGCCATTATTGTTGTTATTGTTAATATAAAAGTACTGCAATCCTGGTTACCCAAGAGTCTTCAAACTTCCAGGAAAATTCATGTACTACTTCTCCCCTGAAAATAGAATGCTCACTGGGAAAGAGCTAGCCTGTGTTTGAGGCTGCTTCCAGACTGGCAGAAGCACACTCCTGAGGGAGAGTAGATACCCCGGGTTTTCTATGAGAGGAAGTCTACACAAGGCATGTCGTGTGTGACGTGCACAGCCCCATCCCTGGGGCACTCTGGGACGACAGCACTGGGCAGAGATGCCCGTGGAATTCACATGGAGGCTCTATTTGAAGCACAGAGCTAAGCTTCTTTCTAGACTACAGCTGGATTTCCTCTTCCAGCTTGAGAGGGGAACCAGGGGCCAATAGAAACCAAAGGCAGTCTTCCATCAGGCAGCAGCAATGTTATTTTAGTCTTCTAGGGCTGCAGTAACAAATTACCACGAACTAAGTGGCTTAAAATGACAGAAATTTGTTCTCTCACAGGTTTGGAGGCCGAAAGTCTGAAATCAAGGTGTGGGCAGGGCTCTGCTCTCTCTGAAAGCTTGAGGGGAGGGTGCTTCCTTCCTCCTCCCTAACTTCTGGTGGTTCCCTGAAAATTCTCCGCATCCCTTGTCTTGTAGATGCATCGCTCTGATCTCTCCTCCATTGTCACATATTATTCTCCCTGTGTCCAAATTGGGGCCCAGCTTAATCCAGTGTGACCTCATCTTAACTTGATTGCATCTGCAGTGACCCTCTTCCTAAATAAGATCACATTCACAGGTACAGGGCTTAGGACTTGGACTTTTTTTGGGGGGGACACAATTCAATCCACAACACGTATAGATGTGGCAATTTCATTTTTTCCCTGTGTCCCACACCTCTCTGAGAAAAGCTGATTTTCTTTGGTTGCTTTGCTTCAGTAATATAAATAGAATGTGTTATGTGTTCATACGAAAATCCCCCATTAGAAAACATGCAGAAATGTTTCATGATAATTGAATCCATTAGATTAAAATACCAAAATTTTATTAGAGTGGCTGTGAATATATCAACTTGGAATTTTAAGGAATTTTTTTTTTTTAATTTAGGGAAACTACTTGCCAAGTTACATGCTTTCTTTTTCTCCGAGTTCAGAGGTGAAGTCGTGAAAGGGGACAGTTTACCTTGTCGTTAGCTTGGAGACAGCCTGCCCTTCTAAGAAGAGTTAAGACTGGTTTTGAGCCCAGAAAGCCTCCTTGATTGCATCTCTTGGGCTGCATACTACAAGCTCCTGGCCCACTGACATCCCAAAGGTAGCTTGGGAAGTTCTGTGACCTCAGCCTCAGGCATCAGGCAATGCAGCTCCCTAGCCTGCCCCTCTTGAAAAACCCAGAACACGCACATTGCCACCGCCAAATACCAAACAGATGCCTCATCACTCCTGTCGATGATTCATCAGTTGCCATCCCCAAAGGGTTAAAATGTGCTCTGTAACGCACTGATCCCTGATGAGAACATCTACTGCTTCTACAGGATGTGATATGTATAATGGGACTTTTGAGAAGAGGTCTATTCAGTAATTCTGATTGCCTACAATACAGCTGGTGCACCACCAGGCACCAAGGACAAGAGACGAGCATGACCTGGTTCTTGCTTTGGATCTGGGTTTGCCCATCTCAGTGAGTGCTGGGAACCTCCAGGTACCGCCTCCCCCAGCAGCTTTGGCCCCCACACTCCCTGGCAAGAGGCCGCCATGGTTCAAGTCGCTTTGAAATGGCTTTTGGAACCTCTAGGTCTTTCTGTAAAACACCCTGAGGACTGTGGTAGATTTGATTTGGGGAGCAGGCAGGAGTCCTTGGGAACCGTGTCTATGTGTGACTATAAATTAATGTGACTCATTTTCCAAATGATAATTAGATAAAGTCTAAAGACTTTTACTAGAGAGGAGCTCTAAATAATATCATCTTTGGAATATGCAGCTAAACTTCTAAGGTCACTACTTTGAAAGTGCTTTGTATAAATACTATATAAAATATATAAATTCTGGTGTTTTGTTAAAAATAAAAATAATAAGTTATTTCCTTCCTTGTCTGGGTGGAGAAAGCACTTTTTAAAGTGGTTTTGGTAAGGGAACGAATAGCCTTTTTTTCCAGAGGCAATAAATGTTACTGAAATTCATGTTGACAAAACTTCTGGATTAGCCCTTTTACAAAATGCCTTCGGCAGACATGAGTGACCCTCAGCCTGAGAATGCTGCCCATTAGGGTTTCTTTTCTTTTTCCTTTTCCTGCCTCCTAACAGCTTATTTACTACACTGCATAAAATGCATAAAAATATTCTTTTTTACATCTCACACCTATTAGGATGGCTACTATAAAAACAAAAAAACAGAAAATAACAAGTGTTGGCGAGGATGTGGAGACATTGGAACCCTTGTTCACTGTTGGTGGGAATGTAAAATGGTGCATCTGCTGTGGAAAACAGTATGGCAGTTCCTCAAAAAATTAAAAATAAAACTACCATATGATCCAATTAATCCACTTCTGGATCTATACCCAAAAGAAGTGACAACAGAGTTTTGAAAAGATATTTTGTACACCTATCTTCATAGAAGCATTACTCATGATAGCTAGAAGGTGGAGGAAACTCAAGTGTCCATCGATGGAAGAATGGATAAACAAAATGTGGTGTCTAGATACAGTGGAATATTGTTCAGCCTTAAAAAGGAAGGAAATTCTGACACACTAAAACATGGATGAACCTTGGGGACATTATGCTGAATGAAATAAGCCAGTCACAAAACGACAAATCCTGTATGATTCTACTCATATGAGGTACCTAGAGTGTTCAAATTCATAGAGAGAGAAAGTAGAATGGTGGTTGCCAGGAGCTGAGGAGGGAAGGGAGTGGGGCATTGTTTAATGGATATGGAGTTTCAGTTTTGCACGATGAGAAGAGTTCTGGAGATTGGGTGTACAGCAACGTGAATGTACTCAACACTGCTGAACCGTACACTGAAAAATGGTTAAGATGGTAGATTTTATGTGTATTTTACCACAATGAAAAATTTTAAGTGTTCTTTTTTAACTAAGCACATGGGGGGTGGTGCCTGATTGCAGGAGGGTGGTTCTGAGTGCAGGTGCTGGGGAGGGGATGTCTGGCGGCCTGGAAAAGCAAGATTTCTTCAGCTGCAGCCAGAGCTGATGCAAAGGCCTCCTGGATTGGACTGTACCTGCAGCCAGCCCAGGAGCCTGTGTTTTCTTTCTCCATTTCATGTTGACAGCTCATGAGCTACCTGAGCAATCATGATTCCTCTCACCTGCTGCTGTGGAGCTGCTGTGCTGAACAAATCGGTGGCCATCCCATCCTCTGGGTTCTCACAGATGTTAAATTGAAGACCTCCCACAAGGACAGGGAGGCAGCGTTGGAGTCAGGACTGGAAGCTGAGTTGGCCAAGAAGCATTGTTTAATAATTAGAGGTGGAGAGCTGCAATTCCCTAGGTTGGGTTAATAATGGGCTGATGTTTTTGCACGGAAATTGGGTGTGAGACACTGCTGCTCTCGAGAAGCAGTCCTTTCCTCCCAGAGTAATCTGAGCTGAGGGTCTAATCAGAGGCTGCACAGACCAGGCAGTGTTTAGGGGCCTGTGTCCCTGGGTCCTGGGACCGGGACTGGCTGCTGCAAGGGTCTGTTCTCTTTTCTTTTTTTTTTTTCCTTTGTGGGCTGCGGCTGAGCCTGAAAGTGTATTCTCCTGGACACCCACCAACCCTACAGATGGCCAGCTGTGGAGACGTGAGCATGACATCATGGTCCAGCAGAGGCTGCTGAGCCAGAAGCGGCAGAAGCTGGATTTCCAGCAGCTGTAGCTGTGTTTGGGGCTAAAAAGGACCTTTGAGTAGACTGAGTCTGGGGGCCACATAGGGCCCATACAGAGGACTGGTCTCCAGGCATTGTCAACACCTGGCAAAGCTTTATTGGCTCTGCATCTCCCCCAAAAGCCAGGAAAGGGGGATGCCCCCCCACACCCAGGTCTGCGCTCCCAGGAAACACCGGAACAAACATGCAGGACTGGCCAGGACTATGGGGATGCCTCCAGCTGTCCCTCAACCTTCCCCTCCCATGTAACTCCATCCAGCTCCCTAGGAACTGCTTTCCCTTGGACCTTCTGACCAAGGGGGCCTCTTGCAGGCCTTGCTCATAGTGAGAGCTCAGTGAGTATCTGAGGACCATAAAGTTAGTTTTTCAGATCTACAAACACTGGGGAGAGTCACAACCACCAGTAAGCTTGCAGGGCACATTGAAAGTGGTCTGGAAATATATGTCAGTCGTTTAATAAAGGAGCCAGAATTTATTATACCCCAGCTGTAGGTCATGCACAGTACTAGCAAAGTTAACGTGTGGGGCCCAGTGGAGAGTGAAAATGTGGGACTCCCATGTTCAAAAACTTAAGAATTTTAAGACAGTGATAGCAGAGCATTAAGCCAGGTTGGGTGGTGGGGGGCTCCTAAGTGAGGAGCATGTGCGACTGCGCGGGTCAAACACCCACGAAGGCCACCCTGTTACAGAGATCTGCATAGTCTTCCTTCTCTTGAGGAACGAACAGTGGAACCTGAATGTACTTAGAGACTGGGGAGCTACCTCTGGACCCTGTTTTTGTTTTTTGCTTGTTTGTTTGTTTCATTCTCTAAACCAGCCCTGCAGCCCCTACGTATGGGTTTGGCGTGAGTTTGCAGTGGGAGCTGTATTACCTGGAGATGAAGCTGCTCCTGCAGGCAGATAGCTTACTTTTCCTTTTCTGAGAAAGGACCTTGAACAGGAAGAAGAGAGAAGACTTAAATTTTGGCTGACCTTTTTAAGCCGGGCCTCCCATTGAACTTGGCCCTCCGTGAGCTGACCATACCTCCTCCTTTTTCCTCAGGAGAAGCAACATGTGGCACCACAGGGTCCATCATTTGAGCCCACCTGTGTCCCTTCAGAGAGGCCATGGATGGGGGAACGCACAGCGCCCATCAGCCAACAGGGCTGTGCTGGCTTTCTCCGGGATGGCGGCCACTTCCGCCTGCTGAGTGGCACCATCTTCTCTTCTGTGGGGCTTCTGGCCGTGCGTGCTTTCTGCCTTTGCCCAGGCGAGGCAAAGGGATGAAGCTTTCAATATATTCAGATGCTCACACTGGAAAACCCTGGACCAAGGTCATGGGCCAGCCCTCTCTTTGTGTCAATGTGTGTGTGTGTGTGTCTCGCCCAAAACATTCAAATGGGAAGAGTGTCAGATCAAGAATGTTGGACTGGGATTAGATACATAGCAGACTAGTGAGCATATTTATGTCCCTGATTTTCTTTGTTTTGTTTCGTCTCTGTCAGTGCTGCTTCCTTCCTGTTAATTAGTCTTCGAAAAGGTCATCTTTGACAGAAAAATCAATTCCTGAGGCTTCCTTTTTCAGCTTCTCATCATTGTCCCTAGTGTGAGAGGCAGGTCAGACCCTTCCCTGACAACAGATTTTGACAGAGGGAAGGGGAGGGAGGTGTGGCCCATGTAGCACCTGCCACATAGTTTCACAACTTTGCTTAGTGCCAACCTCATCTATCTGGCCTCATCTGTCCCGGAAGATTTTTTTTTAAATTAGAGGAGGTAGCTTCAGAATATGCCTTTTCAACCTGAAGCTGCACTTGAGTGTGTTCAGAGAGCTGCAGGTGAGTGGGTGCTTTCTGCTGGCCCCCTGAGGGTTCTATGAGACGATGAGCTTGGGGCCCTCAGAGGAGCTGCCACATCTGGGCCAGGCCACTACTCTCCTTACCCTGTGCCAGGAAGGGCACTGCCCCAGCTGGCACTCTGGTCATCTCCTGACTGTAGGAACTTATGGAAGGAGGCATAGGAATGCTCTGGCTTTGGAAAATAAGGGTCCAGACTCCTTGTTTTACACGTAAGAGGCCAGAGGGAGACCTGTGTACCCACAGAACTGGGACTGGACCGGGTATTAAGCATCTCTGCTGTCTCGTTTATCCATAGCCACACACCTGGGGGTCCTGGGGAGCTTTAAAGAGTCTAACTTGTAGAGATAACTTTTCTTTGTCTTCTTGTATAAGTGATACGTAGTTGTTCTAGTATCTAAAACCAGTTGCTGCCCGAGATGCTTGGGGAAGTCAGTATGGTTTGATGATTTTGACTAGTAATTGTTTTTGATAAATGGCTTGGCAAACATTTTCCAAAACTTTTCCCGCTGTTGGAAGGAGTCCTTCCAGCAACTGAGTGTTATGTATGGAATAGTTTATCTGTGAAAGGAGGGTCTTGTACGGAGCAACTGGGCCTACCCATTGGAAATGTGGTGGATGGGTTACTGTTGGCACACGCTGCTAGTTGTTATTTTTCACTATGACCTATGACCATTAAAGCAGTAACATTGCTGTGGGCAGGGTGACTAATCAAGATTAATTGACAGTGTTTCCTTCTCCTATTCTTGGGGGTACTGCATATCCCTGATTATGTCTTTTTTTTTTTTTTTAGGACAGATTTCTGCGTACACAAAGATGAACCCTGCGATACCGTTGGTAAGCTTAGAGTTAGAATAATAATCTGAGGGACTGATATACCTTCTGATAATCTGGAGACTTCTTGATAACACTTCCAGTCTGGAGGAGCTGTCCAGCTCTACAAGCTCTACATTTTCTGTTGCCTCTTTTTTTTTTTGTAAATTGAGTCTTTGAGTTTATTTTACTTTTTTTTCCCTGAAAAATTTTCAACTTTTTTATGTAAGAAGACATATCTAGACAATGGGTTAATAAGGAAGATATGAAAAGTTAAACCAGTGGAGGAGCCACCAGGCTGCCCCAAAGTTACTATGGTTGGGGGCACATGTGGCTCTGAGCCTCTTGGTCACCAATGGAGGAGGCGGAGCATTCTGAGTTACACGATTGTCGTGAGACAGAAGCTCACTGGTTTATTTTTGTGCATGTGGATGATCTTTACCAAGTGTCCTGAGAAGTGAAGTATGATTGTATGTAAGACTATCTCTTCCACTAGCCTTGGCACCAGGTTCATTGCTTTCTGCTCAGACAGTGGTGATGCCAACGTGCAGTGCTGGAAAACACATTTTCCTTCCTCTCCTTACCCCGCTCCTGTACCTTCTCCTTCTCCCCACCTTGCCCTTCACTTGCCATTTTCCTCTCTCTCCTATCCTCACTTATATCTGGCTTGCTCTTGACTTCTCATATGTTTCAAATTGGAACCCCTCTTTGAGTGTAGGAATAGGGTGCTTGGTTAACAGAGGAAACACCAAGAGGGTTTCCAGTTTTGTTTGCTATAGCACAAACCTTTATTCACCGGAAGGTTGAAATATTGCATTGCCAAGAGCAAAATTCTAAATTAAATGTGCTTAGAATTATAGGTAAATTGAAGCAAAATAGTATAGGATTGAAAAATACGTATGTTGTGGAATTCAAATGTTAAAATCCTGTGCTTCCATGGAGTCCTAGCAGTGGGTAATCCTGAGCCTTTGCTCTGGCTCCTCCCCTTACTAGTTGGGCAACCTTGGGTAAATCTTCATAATCCATAAAATGGTCATTTTGAACTAGGAGAATTATAAGGCACTTCAAAATCTAGTATAATGATAGCTAGCATTTCTGTCACATTTTAGAGTTTACAAAGTGATTTTTTATTTATTATATTTCATCAATCCTATAAACAAATCTGAGAGCTAGATATCAAAAACCAACCAACCCATCAACCAATCTGTGCTTCATTATTTGGGGGCTGTCTCCACAATGGAATAACTGGACAAATGCAGTGTGAAATAGGCTTCCATGGAGGGATAGCTGACACACATCTCAGCCTGGTTGGGGCTGGAGAGGACTAGTACGTATTGGTGTCTGTCTATTGACAGAGCTGCCAAGGCATGTGCTATCCCAAAGGCTCACTGCTCTTTTGCAGTGTTCACAAGTTGGCTTTGATGGCCACTGTACTTTTTCTTGGGAGGGGCCTCTGCTCTATGCTCCTCCTGTGCCCTCCGCTTGCCGCTGGGGAGGCACTGACCCGTCACATTGCCCTTGCCTTCATGTGTTTCCTGAAAGACTGCACTACGCAGAGGACAGCTCTGGCTTTAACCTGTGTATCCTAGCCTTCAGCACCTGGCCCAGGGCTTGAGAGGCTCAGTCACCACTGTTGGTTGGTTGAATGAAGGAATGAAGAATGAATGCAGGTGAAGGAACTCTAGAGTTTCTGAACAATATGCATCTCACCACATGGGGTTTTTTTCATATGATTTAAAGCTGACTTTTTTCTTTTGAATAAATAACTTTCATATCTTCCATTAGTTGTGATTATGTACTGTATTTCAAGCCCTCTGTTCAAGAGCAGGCAGCTAGTTCTATCTTCTTTCCCTCTCTGAACCACATCTTAACTTATATTAGTCTGCTAGGGCTACCATAACAATACCACAGACTGATGGCTTAGACAATAGACATTTATTTCCTCACCGTTCAGGAGGCTGGAATTCCAAGATCAAGATGTCAGTAGGATTGATTTCTCCCTAGGCCCCTCTCTTTTGGCTTGCAGATGTCTGTCTTCTCCCTGTGTCTTCACGTGGTCTTCCCTCTGTGTTAATCTCTTCTTATAAGTACATCGGTCATATTGGATTAGGCTGCACTCTTATGACCTCAGTTAACCTTAATTACCTTTTTAAAGGCCCTGTCTCCAAATACATTCACATGAGGGGCTAGGGCTTCACCTTATGAATCCGGGTTGGGCCGGGGTGGGGGGGGCGCACAATTCAATACATAACATTACTCATTTGACACTTAGCCACATATTCTTGGGGACATCTTATGTCCTCGTGTGGCCTCCTGGGTGGATATGTCTCATTTTCTAAACATGAAAGTCTTTAGATGCCATGGACCAGGTGTACTGATTCTTTTTGTCATAGTGGTTCGCTCAGGGCTGAACTAGCCCCGGCTCCTGCTTCCCTATTGCATGCTCTTTCCAATACCTCTGTGATTTTCAGCGTTTACAAAGAAACTGAATCCCCTCCTTAAAAACAACAAAAACAAAAGGCAGAAAACCTATGTGGTGTTTTATTAGTACACATTTGTTTTAATATGTCATAATTTACTTGTACATATTATCAAGTCAGTCCCTAAGAACAATGGATGATTTGATGAACATAAAATTTCGAAAGTTGGGGGTATAGCAGTCTTATAGCAGTCTCAACATCCAATTTACTTCCGTATTTTTCTTACTTTTTATTTTGAAATTATTATAGAATCTCTGAAAGTTGCCAAAATAGTACAGAGAAGTCTCTTGTACCTATCACCCAGCTTCCTCCAATGGTACCATCTTATGTAACTATAGTGTATTTCGAATACTGGGAAATTCATTGGCAGAATGCAATGAACTAGACTACAGATCTTACTCAGGTTTCACTGGTTTTTGCATGAACTCATTTTTGTGTGTTTTCACCTATAGTTCAGTGACATTTTATCACGTGCATAGATTCATCCAACCACCATGACAGTCAAGAGCAAAACTGGTCCCTCACCTTCAGGCCACTCCCTCTGGCTGCCCTTGTAGAGTCTCCCCCTCACTCCCTTTCCTGGGCCCCTGGCAACCACTTATCTGTATTCCGCCTCTATAGTTTTGTCATTCTAGCATCCAGTTTATTTTTGTACTTTGTTTTGATTCCATAGAATGGAAAAATAATCTGAATCAAACAGATATGTGGTTGTCAATGCTAAGAGATTTTGAACAGCTGCCTTCAAATCTCAGGATCCAGCTCTAGCAAGAGGGGCCGTGTCCTGAGTTCTGCAGAAAATGAGATAATCTGGTACCTTGAAATAACTAGGAAAGCTTGGGGGCTGCCAGTGTTTCAGAATTTAGTATATAATAGTGTTTTTTATTTGTTTTCTTGTTTTAGTTAGGGCATAACTTCCACAGAGTAAAGAGTGTGGTTTTTTAACATAGAAGTTACTGTCTTAACCAGTTTTTAATTTTATTTATTTATTATTTTTTTTTGGCTGAGGAAGATTAACCCCAAGCTAACATCTGTTGCCAGTCTTGCTCTCTTTTTGCTTGAGGAAGATTAGCCCTGAGCTAACATCTGTGCCAGTCTTCCTCCATTTTATATGTGGGTCGCCACCACTGCATGGCTGACCAGTGGTGCAGGTCTGCATCTGGGATCCAAATCCATGAACCTGTGCATGAGCAGAACATACCGAACTTAACCAGTACATCACGGGGCTGGCCCCCCATCTTAACCATTTTTAACTGGACAGCTCAGTGACGTTAAGTACTCCCATGTTGTTGTGCAATCATAGTAGTGGAACCGCTACTCAGATTAAGATATGGAATGTTTTCAGCCCTCTCTAAGGTTCCTTCGTGCCGCCTCCCTGTCAATACATCACCAAAGGTAACCCACTGTTGTAAATGTTTTCATTACTATTTTAAAAATAGTTTAAAATAGATTGCAGGGTTAAATTTGAACAACTTATTTGAGGAACCTCTGAGGTACTGGGTGGAGTTCGGGCTTCTGTGAAAAATACTTTTCCTGTACCCTGCCCGGTCTGCCTTAGCCCATCTCGTCAGACAGATGCCTGATTGTGAGGAACAAGTGAAAAGGGCATTTTTCAGATGCAGGGATGCCATGAGGTTGGAGGACCTGGTTGGAACACAGGCAGCACCCCAGGTGGCTCCAGATGGTGAGGCCACATACACCATGCAGAGGTCAGTGACAAGTCCTCTTCCCTCTCAGCCAGCTGCCTGTCACCAGCTCCTGGTTCTGAGTCCTGCCCTCGGTCATGTGGCCTGCCCACCTACCCCCACTGCAAGGGGGTGAGGGAGGCTCTGGTCCTGTGGGCTTCCATAGGGGAGGCAACAGTACTTCCCACAGGAACGTCTGTGGGGGGTCTCCAAAGGGGTTGGTGTGCTTTAGCCAGGGAGGAGGGATGCTGGACAGTCCAGAATGACCAATGTCCACTACACCCTTGACCTTTCAGTAAAGATTGAGGCACAAGAAGCCAACATGTTCTCAGGTTTACCATGTCTTCACATTATAAGGGGTCCTGCTGACATAGGCAAGGGGGAGCTTCCCTTGCCTTCATTCTAAGGTGGTCCTGAACCCTGAGGGGGAGCGGCCTCACCAAGCTCCTCCACACTGGGTGGGGCTTGATGGCACAGGTAATGAACTCACTTTTTAAAAATCACACCTGAGGGACCCTCCCTTGAGCCTCTGCTGGGCCACTATGGAAGGAGAAAGGATGGCACCACAGGGGTTCTGCTGATCCCCACGTTGGAGGAGGACACAAGGAGAAAAGGCGACTCTTAAGGCAGAAGAATCTGGCAAAACAGGCTTCATCCCTCCTGGAAGCGGCTGCCCCCTCACCGAGTGGTCCCCACTTTGCACATTTCACACCCTGCCTTTGTGAGGCGTAGGCTTTGTCTCTGTTGAATTGCTTCATCCTGTATGATTTGCTCTCCTGCCACTGTGCTGATGGAGAAGCTGTCATAGGCGAGGAGCAGGTGAAAGAGGTGAGACCCTTGGAAGCCTTTGCTGGCCCTTTGCATCCCTCTTGCCCACACACACACCTCTGGGCCTCTCACTGGGTGGTGGCCTGAGCAGGCACTTCTCCCCACAGCCTGGCTGACCAGACATGTCTTATATACATCAGATATGTGAGTGACGTGGGGCGTTTGTCCTGCTCCTACCCTTGGCTGTAAGCTGAGCTGTGATGATTCTTTTTTTGGCAGCCTAATTCAAGCTTTATGAAGTTAGTTTTAATGTTGGGATTTATTTTTTCTCTTCACTTGGTCTAATAATGTTTTTTAATTAATGAAAAATCCTTGCTTTTCCTCCCCCACTAGAGGGATGTGATAATCCTGCACAAAGGAAATGGAAATGTTCTGCGGTCTTGTGAACTGTTTTACACACAAGGCCAGGGAGATGCCGCCTAGGGGTTCCTGTTTCAGGCCCATCGTGAGGCCATGGAAGGAAAATGTGCTAGAGACCCAGCAAGCGGTGAGGGAGAGTGGAGCTATGTGTTGTAATGCTGCACCTGTTGGGTTTTTATTAATTGAATGTGTCAAGGAAGAAGAGAAATTGTGAACTATGTGATGTCATAATTTAGAACTCTGGCAAGAAACTCATGCCACTTTTTATGTATAAAGACAAACATACCAAAATTTATACTTTATCCCCTCCTGTCAGTCATCCTGGAGGACCATTTGCTTATCCAGTCCTGGTGCCTTTGCTGAAAAAGTGTGTAGACCCCAGTGGAACTGCCTTCAGAGGGGGCATTCATTTTGTATTTTGTGGTGTTGGTCTTCATTTTGTGAGATTAGTTTTGAATTGCAGAGGTGTCAAAGGTTCTATCTGCTGAATGAGGCTGGAAAGTACTGTTTGAGGTCAGCATACAAAAGTTTTACTAGTAAGACTAAGCTTTGGGTTTCTTAGTTTCTGAAGGCTTTCCTGTTTATTCGTTTTGCTTTATTTTGTTATCCTCTGTGAGCTTACAGAAGTCAAGTTTCAATTTCCCTCCAAAATTGTTGGTTAGAAGTAGTTTCAGATGATTGCCTCTGAGAGGAAATTACCCCGCTGAGTGAACAAGTTCTGATGTCTCAGTCTCCTTACCGTGCAACCCCACTTCGTGTTGGGCATAGTGCCTGCTGCTTCCCTTTCAGGCTTGTCCACGCTGTGTCTTTTGTGTCTACTCTGAGAAGCTTGCAGAGGAGAAGACTTAACAGTCGAGGACACATTGGTCGTCCCAAATCAGACAACCTGAGAGCTTCAATAAATTCATCTGTTTGTCAGAAGTTATACTGGTATTTATAATTATGCTCTTGACCATGTTCTGTGACTTGAGAGGTTTTATGAAAGGTTTCAATTTGCGGATTCAAATATGCATGTGTCTAGCAATCAGGGGTTTAGGCTGTTGGGCAAGCGCTGCTTTTGTCATCATGTGATTAAAAAAAAAATAGGCCATCCCCTTAGGCAAGTTGGGAAAGTTGCATTCTATCAATGTTAGGGCTTTGCTTCCCACAAATTCAGTTTGGATTTCTCAGCTAATCAAGTTGCTGGGAAAGCTAAAAAGTATATACTTCAGTAAACCAGCTTCTTTCACCTGTTCAGCTTTAAACATAGTTAGAAAGTATTTTCTCAAATATTCCCAATAAGTTGTGTCTGGTTGTTGGAACTGGTCTTCTAAAAGACTCTTGGTAGGAGCTGCCGTGCCTAAGGAAAACAGAAGAGGACAAGAACAGGGACAAAAACAACCTGGGGAGTTTCCTGCCATTTACCTCTGTATGGCTCTCCTGTGGTGTGACTTGAAGATAGTGACTGGGTGAATAAAAATGTGAATTGATATACGCACATGCCAAGGTGCATGTGTGCACGTGCAAGCACGTAGCGTGTATCCATCCTGTACCTTAAAGTCTGGAGGGGCTTCCTTTGCAGCCAGAAAGTTCTGTAAGTTCCCCAGATGGAAGTCTTCCTGGGAAGGCCCATCTGCCCTGGCGACAAGACAGCAAGAACCCAGGCAGGAGATTTGTGTTTGGGACCTGGCAGGAAGTCCACACTGAAACCAGTTGCCTCAGGGGACCAAGTTCAACTTTTCTTCTTCCTCCTGCCAGCGTCGTGTTTAAAGTTACATAATGGCTGAAGTACATTTTAAATTGGTGAAAATACATGAATATGTTTTTGTATGGGGTGGCCTTCTCCCAGCCCTTTGGAGATTGGAATCACATTTATTTTGGAACTAGACAGAGACCAGCAAAGCACATGGCTGTGCTTGATTGCCTTTTGGGTTGGAAAGCAAGAGCGCTGAATGAGAAGGAACCTGGCCCTTGCAGGGTTTCCAGCGGGGCCCTTCAAACACAGACTTTCAAGCTTCCTTCTATATTCAGCTCAGAAAGTGGGTGCCCTCTGAGAAAGCGTCCTTTCACAAAGCCACTGGTTAGCACCTTCCCAGGTTCTGTGCTCAGGTGGCCAGCAAGGGGACTCTGAAACAGATGCCGTTCCGGCTGGGTGGCCCTTAATCTGCGCGAGATGTTGGTGACATCGGTGTCAGGCCACAGTCTGCCGCCGTCTCATTCAGCGTGGGTCTTGGTGTGACTTTGGCAGAGGGAGTCTCCGTTGTTCCAGCAGTGTTTCCGTTCCTCACGGCCAAAGGAGCACTTTATGATTTGTTTGGAATGAAGTAAGTTGCTTCATCTTGTATGGCATGGCTCTGACTCCAGTCATGCAGTTCTGAGTCAGTCTGGACTCTCTATTAGGTTTGGTAGAAACTTAAAAAACCCCTCCTGGAATGGAGGAAGTGGGGCAAGTAGAATCATAAATGGGAAACTTGGCCTTTATGAGATGCGTTTTTTTTCTTTTTTTTTTAATTCAGTTTGTAATAGTTTACATCAATGTGAGATTTCAGTTGTACATTATTTCTTGACTGTCACCACATAAGTGCTCCCCTCTACCCCCTCCACCCCCCATCCCCTGGTAACCACTGAACCGTTTTCTTTGTCCCAGTACTTGTTTATATTCCACATATGAGTGAAATCATCTGGTGTTTGTCTCAGACTGGCTTATTCCGCTTAGCATAATTCCCTCTAGATCCTTCCATGCTAATTGCAAATGGGATGAATTTGTCTTTTTTTCTGGCTGAGTAGTATTCCATTGTATGTATATGTATATATATATACACACACCACATCATCTTTATCCATTCATCAGTCAGTGGGCACTTGGGTTGCTTCCATGTCTTGGCTATTGTGAATAGTGCTGCAGTGAACATAGGAGTGCATATGTTACTTTGGATTGTTGATTTCAAGTTGTTTGGGTAGATACCCAGTAGTGGGATAGCTGGATCATACGGTAGTTCTATTTTTAGTTTTTTGAGGAATCTCCGTACTGTCTTCCATAGTGGTTGCACAAGTTTGCATTCCCACCAGCAGCATGTGAGGGTTCCCTTCTCTCCACACCCTCTCCAACATTTGTTATTTTTAGTCTTAGTGATTATAGCCATTTTAACAGGCATAAGGTGGTATCTTAGTGTAGTTTTGATTTGCGTTTCCCTGATGATTAGTGATGTTGAACATCTTTTCATGTGTTTTGGCCATCTGTATATCTTCTTTGGAAAAATATCGTTCATTTCCTCTGCCCACTTTTTGATCAGGTTTTTTGCTTTCTTATTATTCAGCTGTGTGAGTTCCTTATATATTATGGATATTAACCCCTTGTCAGATATATGATTTACAAATATTTTCTCCCAGTTGGTGGGTTGTCTCTTTGTTTTGATCCTAGTTTCTTTTGCCTTGTAGAAGCTCTTTAGTCTGATGGAGTCCTACTTGTTTATTTTTTCTTTTGTTTCCCTTGTCTGAGAGGACATGGTATTTGAAAAGATCCTTTTTAGTTCGATGTCAAAGAGTGTACTACCAATATTATCTTCCAGGTGTTTTATAGTTTCAGGACGTATCTTCAAGTCTTTGATCCATTTTGAGTTTATTTGTGTGTATGGTGTAAGATAGTGGTCTACCTTCATTCTTTTGCCTGTGGCTGTCCAGTTTTCCCAACAGCATTTATTGAAGAGGCTTTCGTTTCTCCATTGTATGTTCTTGGCACCTTTGTCGAAGATTAGCCGTCCGTAGATGTATGGTTTTATTTCTGGGCTTTCAGTTCTGTTCCGTTGATCTGTGTGCCTGTTTTTGTACCAGTACCATGCCGTTTTGGTCACTATGACTTGTAGTACATTTTGAAGTAAGGGATTGTCATACCTCCAGCTTTGTTTTTTCTCAGAATTGCCTTAGCAATTCAGGGTCTTTGATTGCCCCATATGAATTTTAGTATTCTTTGCTCTATTTCCGTGAAGAATGTCATTGAGATTCTGATAGGGATTGCATTGAATCTGTAGGTTTCTTTGGGTAGTATGGACTCATAACTATGTTATGAGATGCGTCTTTTGTAATTGTGAGTCCTTGAGTGCTCTTGGAGCCTGCTTGCAGTCTGCTCATTGAGAGCCTGAGGAGTGGGCAGGAGAGGTGAGGGGGCCAGGGTTCCCTCTGTGATGGGTTCAGTGAGAGCAAAGGCTTGTGCCCTGGCTGACGTGAGCCAAGAGTCAGAGAAGCCCTCCCATCACAGCTGCCGTCACAGTGGCCCTTGTGATCCCTTTCACCACCTGCAGGGCCCAGTCATCTCCACAGTGAACTCTGACCCCACCCTCAGGGGCCTCCACTTGACTTTAGTGCAGTGGTCTGAGCATTGGCCCTGCTGTTAGACCTGGGTTCAAATCCCACTTCCAGCACTGTCCTTGTGTGAGTCACCTGATATCTCTGACTCTGTTTTCTCATCTGTAAAATGGGGATAATAATAGCCAGTGTTATTGTGAAGGTTAAATGAGATGACTGATCATACCCATTAGGATGACGATGGGCAAAAAATAGAAAAAACCCAGAAAATAAGTGTTGGCAAGAATATGGAGAAATGAGAACCCTTGTATACTGCTGCTGAGAATGTAAAATGGTGTATCTGCTATGGAAAAGAGTATGGTTGTTCCTCAAAAAATAAAAATATGAACCAGGAATTCCATTTCTAGGTATACATCCAAAAGAAATGGGACTTGAAACAGATATTTGTACATCCATGTTCATAGCAGCATTATTCATACTAGCCAAAAGGTGGAAGCAACCCAAGTGTCCTTTGGATGAATGGATAAACAAAATATGGTGTATACATTCAATGGAGTATTATTCAGCCTTAAAAAGGAAGGGAATTTTGAGATATGCTCTAACATGGATAAAGCTTGAAGACATTATACTAAGTGAAATAAATCAGTCACAAAAAGACAAGTCCTGTATAATTCCACTTATATGAGGCTCCCTGAGTAGTCAAATTCATAGAGATAGAAAGTAGAATGGCCAGGAGAAGAAAGGAGTGGGGAATGGGGAGTTAGTGTTTAATGGGTGCAGAGTTTCAGTTTGGGAAGATGATAAAGCTCTGAAGATGGATGGCAGTGCTGGTTGTACAACAATATGAATGTATTTTTGCCACTGAACTGTATACTTAAAAATGGTTAAAATGGCAAATTTTACATTATATATACTTTAACACAATTTTTTTTAAAAAAGTGAAATGACCAAGGGAGCAAAGTTAGGAATTTTATTCACTGGCACTTCTCGAAGATTTCTTCCAGGAAAATTGGTCAGGAAGGGAGAAGAAGTACCACTCCCAGAGAAGGGAATCCTCGTGGTTCCCTGCCTGGGAGGCCGGGTGCTGAGATACCGGAGGCTGTAGGGCCCTGGGGAGGTGTGCCGGGCAGAGCAGGGAGCAGGGAGGAGAGGAGCCTGAGCAGGCCAGGCGAGGGCTGGGCTCTGGCTGGTGGGGGAGAGTGAAAGGAGACGAGGGCATTTTAATAAGCATTGCTGGGAGTTTGAATTAGACAGTCTTTTTTAAAGTTTCTAGAAGGATGCAAATAGGGATTAGGATGCCTTTGCAAGTTTCTTGTCTGTGCTGCTTTGGCTTGGATTCCAGGGCCAGACTGAACCATGCAGGTGCTAAGACGTAGTGAAGTTACCGCTGGTGTTTTTGGACCGTGGACCATCCTCATCTGTGTCTGGCATTAAAATCATCACTTTAGAGTCGAGCCAGGAGTTCATTTTCCCAGTGACTGCTCAACTTTTGGACTCACGGCCTACAGAATCGGGGGTGGTTACACTCAAGCCATGTGGTACTCAGAATTAACCACAGGGGCAGGGGGTGTGTGTGACCCTCTGGAGAAAGAATTGAAATTTGGGGGAGAACATTTGTTTGTTGCCTGCATATTTCTGGCAGTTCACCAGGCTTCTGTGGTCTTTGTGAGCTCATTAAATTGAAGAATCCCCAATTCTTCATCATGAAGATGAAAGTTAGCTCTGGGTTTTTAACCTCAGTTTCTGCAGATATGCAGCTTAAGACATTAGGATGCTTCAGGAAGGGGACAGGAGGTTATGACAGGCTGGCCTATTGATCTGTTCCATTTTGCAGAGACCAGATCTGGGCCTGGCTGTTATTTAGGGCTTGGGTTCAAGCAGCCTCTGGAATTACTGGCATAGATAACTTGGATCAGAAATTCCTGACAAGTGATGTTGTGGGCAGAGGGGGTTTGATTGATGCACAGGAAAAAGCGGAGTCCTGGTTATGAAGGGGCTGGATCACAGGAAGGGCTTAGTTATGGTTAGGAACAGGTTGAGTCATGGTTAGGAAGGGACTGGGTCACAGTTAGAAAGAGGCTAAGTCATGGTTAGGAAAGGGCTGAGTCATGGTTAGGATATACCACTGACACAGTCCAGAGTGTTATGGGAAAGACTGCTAGCTGATATCCACACCTGTTTTTTTCTCCTTTGATGATTAAATTTCCCTGCCTTCCTGGCAGTAGGTGTGGCCAAGTGACTGCCTAGTCCTGTGGAATGGGGGTGGAAGTGATGTGTCCCATTTCAGGCCTGCCCCCTACAAACCTCCTGTGAACTGTGCTCAAGGCTTTTTCTTAGCTGGCTGACTGGCTGAGGCCCACCCGGGCGCCAACAGCTGTGGGCCCTGGAACATTGGATTTTATGTGAGTGAGAAGCAAAGCAGGTCGAGACACTGAGATTTGGGTTTTTTGCTACAGCGCTTACCTCCATGATCAGAAATGCCAAAGTCCCGGTGAATATGTGTGAGATCCTGCCCTTGAGATACACTGAGGTCTCCAAGCAGGGAAGGCTTCCCTGTCCACAGGGACTGAGAGGACAGTGGCACCGTCTCCCTGTTCTGGCTGAAAGAAGAGCTTTGGCAGGTGACTCACAGGGCATTGTGGGGTAAGGGGCAGAATCCAGAATCTTGAGCAAGTTTTAGTAAAGAATTGAAAAGCACTCTTGGAAGGGAAGCTTTTTTTTTTCTTCTACCCATCTTAGGTTCATTGACTGGGCCCTGTAAATTAGACTGACAGAGGACAAATTAACAAGAGAAAAGCAAACAGAAGTTTGTTTATACATGCTTTGCACATGCACATGGGAACACTCTGATGAGTAAGTCAAAGGAATGGTTAGAACTTGGGCTTATGTACCATCTTAAAAAATAATAATTTTTAGAGAAGTGACAGGACAAAGGAGAAGGAGTTTGAGTTTCTAGAGGGGCACATGGTGGGAAGAAATATATGTGGGACCTACAGGTTGATAAGGGCTAGTCTTAGCAAGGTGGTTATATAGATTCCGATGGTGCCATCTCTGGGGTAAGGGTCTAGGGTTCCCTCTGCTGATTAACTTCTCTGTGTGGGGGGGAACACCTTTACAAATTTATGTCCTGCTTGTAGCCAAGTGCAGGAGCAGGCAGAGAGCTTTTCTTACATCTGCTTCTTCTCAGTTGCCTTCACTTCAAAATAATTCTTATGCCAAAGTGGCACATTTTGGGGTGGCATATTCTGCGACCCTTCAGACTTCACTGTGATCTTGGGGGAGATTCCTTCCATTGTTAAAGATATTTAGGGCTGAGGAGGAGAAAGAGGCACAAGGATTGTTGCTCCTCGAGAACAGTACTGAGGACTGGGCAGCCAACAGGTGCTGCACAGCTCCGGTCTCTTGAGGTGGTCTAGATGTGGATTAGAAGCTTCCCAGCCTCAATCAAGGGTCCAAAGCCGTCCTGGGCTCAAGGTGGAGCACAGGTCCCTCATGCATCTCCCAGGCAACAGATGGGTACAGGGAGGAGTTCTGTAACAACTGGACCACCCACTCCAGCATTTCCTGACCCCAAAATGAGTCGAGCAGGTTCACTGATGATTCTGGATATTCTAGAACTCAGGGGTCGGGCATGCTCTGCCTCTGCTGAGATTGAAGGGAAGAGAGACATCTGGCTACAGGACATTCAATGATAGCTTCAACCTAGAGACCACTTCTTCCTTCATTGGCCAAGGATGGGGGATGATCCTGAGATTGGGGCATATTTTCTGCTAGGGAAAATGTCTCTCTGCTCCAAGGATAGTAAGGCCCTGATAAGATTCAGGTGTGATTTCTTTGTAAAGTCGACTGCATAAGGGTGATGTGTCCTTGTCCGCTCTTCTCCTGGCTGTACCACCCTCTTCTCTGCAGTGCCCTGGCCCCTGCTCCAGTAACACTAGGCAGGTCAGGGAACCTGAGGGCTCGGTAGACACCCATGTGTGGACAAGATGCCAGCCTCCATGATTCTAGAGCACTTTTATGGGGCTCCCTCCTTCAGCGCTGGAGAGAGGCCTCCTTCTCCACTCTCTTCCACAAAGTGTAGCTGCTTCTTGCTCCCCCTGCCATCTTATATCTCCTTTTGGTCAAGGGCATTGTCTTCGTCAGCTGGGGCTACCGTAACAAAATACCATTGACTGGGAGGCTTACACAGCAGACATTTTTTTCTCACAGTTCTGGAGACTGGGAAGTCCCAGATCAAGGTGCTGGCCAATTAGATGTCTGGTGGTGAGGCCAGCTTCCTGGCTTGCAGATGCCTCATGTGTCCTCACATGGTAGAGAGAGTGAGCTCTGGTCTCTCTTCTTTTCTTGTAAGGACACTAGTCCCATCTTGGGGTCTCTACTCTCATGACCTCATCTAAATCTGATTACCTCCCCAAGGCCCCACCTCCTGTTACCATCTCTTTGGAGGTTAGGGCTTCAACATAGGAATCTGTAGGGGGACACAAACATGCAGTCCATATCAGGCATCAATAGTTTAGCATCTCACAAGCCTGGGAGGGGTGCCAAGATCCAAGCCTTCTTTGAACTTAGCCTTGGAAAGTTGAAGAACTTTCCAAATTTGAAGAACAGAGCCTTCTGCTATATCCCTACACCAATCACTATTTGACAGATGGTGAAAGATCACAGTCAGTGCTGCGCCTTGTCCTGTCATCCGGGGTGGTGATGGAGGTGAAACTGACAGCAGCTACCACTTATTGAGAACTTTGTGGTCGGACACTTCATGTTTTTAATTCCTTTAATCCTCACAATTCTATGAGGAAGTGCTACTATAATTTCCATTTTACATGTAGAGAAACTGAGGAACAGAGAGGCAAATAATTTGCCCAAAGCCGTATAGCTTGTAAAAGGTAGAGCCAGGATTTGACCCCAGACAGTTTGGTCCCAGTCTTTTAACTGTACCATCTTGCCTTTTAATGACCTTTTAAGTGAGGTCTTGTTATTCTGTTAGCATATGGGGAAACTGAGGCTCCAAAAGGATACATTTCTTATCTGAAATTATACCATTAGTGAATGACAGCTGGCACTGAACTAACTCGCTGCAAAGCCTGAGGGTTTACCTCCTGTCTCATCCTGTCAGATCTGTGCCCATTCGTTTTTCTCTTTCTGCAAGTATTTAATTGCCCATCGTTTTCACCCTGTATATTTTTTCTTTTTCATGTCTTTGTCACAGGTGCTATTTTCAGAATAGATCTTTGTCCTTGCATACCTTTTGCTTTTCCAGCGTTCGCATTCAGTGAATATTCATTGAGTACCTACTGTGTGCCGGGCACTGCTCCAGCACTGGGAATCCTCAGTATACAAACACAAAGGTCCTTGTCTTTGTGGAGGTGACATTTTAGTGAAGGGGAGGGACATGTGCGATAAATAAATGAACTCCAGAGTATGGACAGAGGTAAGCGGTAAAGAAGAAAAATGACGTAGAGAAGTGGGATAGGAAACTGATAGGATTGGACTTCAAATTTTAGCTGAAGTGGCCAGAGAGTTAGCTGAGAGGGTGCGTTTGGAAATCAGACTCCACCTGTAATGCCTTTGGCAAGCCAAGTCTTCTAGAAGTGCTGAGGTTAACTGTTATTGTTAACCATTATTAATCTCTAAGAGCAATGGAAGGGTCTCCAGGGTGGGCAGCTGTCCCACAGCGGGAACAAGTGGGTGTCCCCTGGGCCCACTCTACCTTTGCTGTCCTTCGCAGGACTCCTAGATTTGTTTCTCAGCCACAGTCAGACCTGGGTCTGCGTCCTCAGGCTGCCATTTACTTGACCTTGGGCATGTCGCTTATTAAACTCAGCAATCCTCAGTTTCTCTACTTGTATAATGAGATGTGAACATCCTCCTTGAGGCCTGTTCTGAGAATCACTTGCGAGAATGCCTGTGCAGGGTGACTGCTCTGTAAACCTTGTCTTTGCTTCCTTACAGCTGGCTGTGGGACGTCGTGCCCAGACCCATCCTGTCACTGTGTGGGTCTTTTGGGAAGGGCCCTGAGGTAGCCTTCAGCAGAAGTTGAGGTGAAGGCTCTTCAGGCAGGAGTCAACATGTAAGCAAGGACAGTTTGGGCAAAGGGTCGAGGCTCAGGGGCCTGACGTTTATTAAGGACCTGCCACCAGCCAGGTGCTGTATTGGAACTTCATGCAGAAGGTACAGGCTCCAATATATAGACGAAGAAACAAGGCTGAGTTACTCACCGAGAATTGCACAGTGAGCAGATGTGGGCCAATGTGACACCTAACTTAGACCTGTGCCAAAGGAGTAAGATGACTCTGGGGTGGGGTCTTGGAGATGGGGGGGCCTGGGGAGCCAGGCTCACAGTACAGATTTGAGTTTGGTGGTAATGGGAGCAACTGAAGCTGGGCACCAGAGACCCAACCACAAAGTTCTCTCCTGTGACAGACCCAGGCTTGGCTCCATTCTTGGGGAGCTGGGGAGCATGGGATGGGCAGTTGGTATATTTTATATAATACAGTTCTAAAGAGGGTCCATATTAACTGTACAGAGCTCAGTAAATAGGCTTACATTAGCATGCATCACCCTCACCTAGAGACTGCTTAGAACACGTCTGAACCCCAGAGGTTTGGATTCAGTGGGACTGGGGAGGGCTGGATGACGCTGATGCCTGGTCTGGGGATCCCGCTTGGAGAACCACTGCCTTATGGGAGTGTGGCTAGGGCTTTTGCTTTTCTTGTTCTGACTTTTTAATTAAAAAGAAAAGCACAGTGACATGAGTGTAGAGTACCTCCCAATGTTTACTGTCGTTTCATTATTACTTGCCTAAGTGTCTTAAACATTTGCTTTTGTACAAAAAGCCACGGCAAGGTGGGTTTCCTAGTTCCTTCCTGTGCTCTCTGACCTGTGGAACTCTCACAGCTGACCTGTGTTAGGGATGGTAATAGAGCCAGGCACTGGGGACTGTGAACATTTGTGATAATTAGGATATTGACTGTCATCCAAGGAATCAGACTTGACCCAAATGTGCTGCCACCTCATCAGATTTTCCATGAACTCGGGGTTGGTTGGTAAGAGGGGTGGGGTGAGTGGAGGTCTCCAGCACAGCTTCTCCTTTGCCCCTGCCTGGTTCAAATCCCAGCTCTGCTACTAACAGTGGAGCCCTGGGCAGTTCGCTTCTCCTCTTGTTTCAGTTTCCTAAGCTGTAAAAGGAGAATAATAGCAACTCCTACTCGTGTGGTAGTTGCGGAAAGGAAATGGGGCACTGGAGCTAAAGGACCTGGAACTCAAAATAAGTGCTCCGCCAGCGCCGCCTGTGTTGTCTTGTTTCCATGCCCTCTGCCCAACAGGTATCAGAAGAAGACTCTGGAAGTCCTCCGTGGCGCCATTTTGGAAAAGAGATGCTCAAAGCCCGTGGTTCTCAAAGGGTAATCTCAGAGCATAGTACCATCTGGGAAGGTGCTAGAAATGCACATTCTCAGCCCTGTCCAAGCCTTTCTGCATCAGAACCCTTAAAGTCTGGGGTTCCACAAGCTCTTGGAGGATTCTGATGTGCACTCAAGTTTGAGAACCACTCTTCTAAGCCTTGGCAGTACCAGAGAAACAGGAGAACTTAATTCTACTGGCTGCGTGTGTGTTTGTGTGTGTGTGTGTGGAGCGTGGAGTGTGGAGTTTGGGAGGGGCCAAGGCGACCTTTGCTTGCATGCTTAGAAGAGCTAGATGCCCAGCAGTTGTGTTACGTGAGCAAGGAGGCAGCACTGTGGACCCCCTGCCCCGCCAACTTCCTTCCCAGAGCAGGCTCTAGGCGTGGCTGTTCTGGCAAATGGAATCTGGGTCATATCACTGCTGACAGGAGAGAGTATCCCTGAATACCATTTCTCCCCCTGAGAATGTTCTGGCATCCTGTCTCACTGTGTGGCTGTTTGGGCCTTCCTTTTCTCAGATTGCCAGTGGCAGGAGGTATGACCAGAAGGTGCTGCTTGTACAACCTGGGGCTGTTTTCCCTTTTTCCACGACATTTGAGGGTTTTATTCCATAAAAATGATTAGTGTTTTCTTTCTTTTTTTTGGAAAAGCTAATTCAGCTTAATGCTTCCTCCCTTAAGTTCCCACTGCTTTTCTCTTGTTTGGTTTCATAATATTCCAAATATTTTCTATTGTCTCCTGTACCCCATGGTTACAAAACCAACAGGACCAAACAGCTGTGCATGGGCTGTGGAGGGGCTGCCTCAGGAGCAGTTGGGAGCCCGCTCCTCTCCACCTTGGCTGAGCTGCTGGTTCAATGGAAGGGTTCCCAGAGAGGCAGGCCGAGGGACGGGCGGCAGCCCCTGCTGGCCTTGCAGACTGGTTGCAGCATTTCCTTTGCCACAGAGCTCCGATGGCCAAGATAAACATAGTTTTGAGATAAAGTGGAAACCCCGAGAGGTTTTTGTCTCAGGAAACGAAACCAATAAGGCAGTCACTGTGTTGGGCCAAGAAGTCCTTTACCTCCACACCCAGCTTTGCACAGCCGTGTGTGAAAGTTGGAGGGAGTTGGGAATGCAGGGATTCTGGTAGCACTGAGGAGGCAGGTCACGGAGCAGAAGAAGGAGCTCTCGAAGCACCTGGCTCTGCTCCTACCAGCGTGTGACCTTGGGTTTGTTACCTTCCTCACTGGTGGAATTGCGAGGGGATGCTGTACATCTGGTGGTGCTGTCAGGATTAAGTGTGCAAACAAATGTAAAGCATGTGGCACAGCACTTGCCTGCCTCTTGGAAAATGGTGGCTGTGATTTTTATTAGCTCTATTTAGAAGTCGACCGGTCAATGTATGGTCTTTGTTTTGGAAGATCCCAGATACTTCTAATCCACCAGCAATTAGAAGCCCTGCCTTCTAAATATATTCTTAATCAGATCTCTCTTAACCACACCTGCCATGTCCCCCCGTCCCCTCACCTCCATCACCCTCGCCTGCCAGGTCTCTGGTCCTCCATAGTAGCCCCCTAGACAGCTCATTCTTACATGACAGCCAGAGGGTTACTTTCAACATATGAATTAGATCATGTGAGTTCCTTGCTAAAATCATCCAATGGCTTGGAATAAAATCCACAGACCTGCAGGCCCCCAGAACATGTGGCGCATGACTCGCTTACTGACCGCACCTCCTGGTGCTCAGGCTGTCACTCACCTGTGCCAGCCACGCCGGCCTCCTCCTCATTCCTCCCTTGCCAAGCTCTCCTCCATCTCAGGGCCTTGTACTTGCTGTCTCTAGGCCTAACATACTGTCCCCCTGACATCTTGATGGTGCACTCTCTCCCTTCCTTCAGGTCTGTGTTCGAATAGCATCTCCTCAGAGAGTCAGAAGGGCCTCTCCATTTCCTTCTCAGTGACCACTCCTCAAGATTACATGTTTATCTGTGGCCACTGTTGGCCTCTGCAACAGGAACACAAACCCTGTGAAGGTACTTCTTTGTCTTCGTGTCCCCCCTTCTTATCCCCCTAGCACTAGCACGTGATAGATGCTTGATAAAAGTTTATTGTACAACTGAATGAATGAAAGAAAACAAATTTGTTGAACAAGTAAATTTGTGGTGGTGTTTGGAGAGATTCAGAGCTCAGGTCCACTGCTGGCGAGTTTTCAGTCCCACCTGTGACTCCAGTGTACCATCTTAAAGAAGGATGACGACTATAACTTTCCAGTATGTTAATCTTCTGTACTTTTTAGCATCATTTTATCTGTGCAGTGGTTAAAGGAGCTTCAGATCCAACTGATATTTATTGAATATTAGACATTCCACTTTTAAGAAACAAAATTGACAGTGGGCCTTGGTGATTAAGAATGGCATTTCTTCAGTGGGGTGGCACCTGAGTTGAATTGAATGGATATACGTTGCCTCAAATGTAGATCTTAAAATGCAAATAAAATGGTGTCTGTGCATAGAACTGTTGAGGATGAACTAAGATGAAGCGCTCTCCTGGGCACGCTGTCCAGCCTGTACTGAATGTTCCATCTGCGTGAGCCTGTGCTGCTCCTCCTGCTTCATGGCAGCAGCTGGTCAGGGAGCTCGTGGGGTGGTGTCAGTTGATGTATGCAGCAAGAGGAGGGACCCACTTGTGACCGAGTCTGACACTTTCCGACATGGCCCTCCGTGGCTGCACAAGGTTTCCCAAAATAAGTATGGAGGTGTACAAGCAAGGTAGCATCCGTGTCCCACCAGCATGATTTTGATTAAGAACAAAGTGGGCTTATTGAGAGAGTGTATAACCTCTCTGCGTGACTTGGTGTTGGTCTAGGAATACTGGAGTGTGTGTTCCATATCTGGCGCCATTTTCATCTCCCCCAGGCTTCCACAGCCCGTGGATGGGTCCACACCCAGGACTTGAACATCGCCTCTGCTTGGGGAGGATGATGTGGTTTGGCCAGTGGGGAGGTAGCTACAGGGGAGACGTGGGGTCTCCCATGCTGTCTCTGCGCTGCAGGCAGGGGTCTCATTGGACATATTGGCTCCCAGTGCCAGCCTCCGGTTACAGGGTTGCATTGGTTCTGTTGAGGAAAGTTTACCTTCTGAGATTTGTAATGAAATGTAGAACTACCTCTGGCCAGACGTTGCCAGCCCAACCTGATTTTTCTGCCTATCTCATTCTGAGCATAAAGTTCTTCATGACTTCAGCTGAGGGAAAACAAGTCTTGACTCTTGAGACAATCTGACTGGGGCTAAAGTCACCTTGACTCAGTTTTGTCAATCTATTAATTTCTAGAGTAAATATAATTTATACATAAAACAAAGGTTCGGGAATTAGACGTGGAGACAAAAAACGGAGAACAATGCCAAAGAATATTCTGTGATCAGCCCAAATTTGGGCTCAAAGGAGGAAAAATGATGAGGAATTACTACACATCATTCACGTCTCGAAGGGATTACTGTAAGATTACATAATATAATCATGGATGAATCTAAGGCCAGAAAATGTCCACTCAAAACTCAGAAGAAAGCAGCAGACAATAGAAGACCCTTTTGGACAAAATTTAGTGAGTTTGGGAAAAGCCAGCATCTGACCAGCCAAGCAAGTGATTCAAAACACTTCCTGCCCTGAGCAAGCCTTGGGCACACCAGGAAATTACTCATTGTGTGACATCAGCTCTGGAAGAAGGCCTTTTAATCCCAACTAAAAGATCAGCTGGTGAAACACTTGGAAAAGTATGGTGTGATTACAGATGGTCCACGGAGAAGGGAGCAAGCACTCCTGTCAATAATTGGCCAGGTCGTCTTCTCCCATCCCTGCCAGGCCAGCAGATGAGAGGTGCTGGGCATTCCTGTAAGGAGGCAATTATCGTCTGAGCAGTTCCAGTGGCTACTTTGTGAAGTAAGAAGCTTAGGCACCCTGGGAAATGTCTTTAATGAAATGAGAATTAGCTAGAGACTTAGATGTAGGGGTCATTGCCAAGAGGCATTAGACTGAAGCCTCAATTAAACTTTCCATTGGATTATCTGATGATAAGTAGTTGTGCCTTTGGGATTTTATTGTCTTTGATAAATGGCATGAGTTCAGAATTTAAAGCAACATAGGCCATAAGCGTAACACAGTGCTGGAAATAATGAGACACGCCATCACTAGATACAAAGCCCTTCAATTACCCCGATGGAAGGATTTATCTTCAAGACTGCTTTGGATTATGTCCCCCTCGAGGATGTGTGGGCTCTGCATCTGTGCTCTGATGGGAAGGGTTTCCAACTTCAAATTCCTTTTGGTGCCGACAGAGTTCTCGGTGCCGGGAGGAAAGGGTGGCTGCCTTCCAAGACTCACCTTGACTTGACGAATCCCTCCTCCTCCCCACAGACCATTCTTGGTTCTTGTCCTCTAGCTGCTGGGAGACAGAGTGAGGTCACAGGTCAAAGTCAAAAAACCTGTGTCTGGAGGTGTCCAATATCAACAATGGACTTTGCTTCTCCTGCTAAGATATGTTTCTCTGTGTGTGTGCATGTATTTTTAAATCTATGTTTGTAATTATCTTTTTTCCAAGTGTTATTGTTACCCATGAGGTACCTTCATTTAAACAATAAAACCTTCTGTTAAAAATCCAGTACTTCCTAAGCTTTGGCTGAGTGGCTAAACCTGACAGAAGTGTTAAATATCAGACTCTTCTGTGCTAATCTAGTGGCCAGGCCTGAGCTAGACATTAGGAAGAGGCTTCTAGACAGGCAGACCTTCCATCTTTCAGGAGCATTTTGGCCAACATGTTCTGTTGCTATTTTTAGACCATTGCAATGCAAACCCATTTCTTCCACCCCTCGGGCTCCTCTCAAGCCGTTGCTGGCCTCAGGTCCCTCCCGCTGAGGGGTGTGGAATTCACTTACTTGCGTCCCTGGCGTAGACTACTACTCCTCCAACTCTGTACTGATACCTGGGAAGAGTTACACACTAGAATCTGCTACTGTTTGGCCTACCCTCAGCCCTGGGCACTTGTCCGATGGGCTCTATAGAACATAGAGATCACTGTGAGGGCATCAGAAGGCAGTGGCGGTGAGGGTGGGCAGCCTTGGCCTGCCATGGATGTCACTGTTGATATGTTTCTGCTCCTCTTCAAATGATACTGAGGGTTTTTCTCAGTTAATGCTCTGGTTATCCTTCTTAAACACGTAACTTTTGTTATGCTCATGCAGCCTTCTTGACTAGGAAGCTTCTAGAATTTCAACATGGGCTGGGTGGCTGGAGGTAGGAACAGAATGAGTTGAAGCCCTTGAAGCTGATTGATGTGCCTGCCAGCCTGTGTGCCTTCATGTGGTGAGGGAGGCCAACAGTCATGTTTTCCCCCCACTGGTCGGGCGGCCACCATGAGCCTTTTGTCTTAGCTGTGCGTGCACTTGCACAGTGGAGCTCAGTACACCACCACCTTAAGACAGTTTTCCTTACTGCTCTTCAACTGAGGGACTTCGCATTTACTCAGGTGGAGGGGGCTTTGTACTTGCTTCTCCAAGGCTCTGCTGGTGTGGTGCAGGGTCAGCAGCTTCACCGGCAGCCGTGGCCTTTGCGTGGCTGCCCCTGGGACGTTGTGTGGTTCTGTGTGGTCAACATGGAGTGGACTATTTGGATTTTAGGCCAGCACTCTGGGGCCTGTTCAGTTTAGTGGTGCCAGACTCGCTGTAGTTCTTGATACAGGGAGCATCCTTGCACACATGAAGTCAGTGTCCTGGTAAATGGGCTGGGCTGCGCACTTCATAGAGCAAAAGCCGCAGAGATGAGATGATTGTGCTACACACCAAGACATCAGAGGAGATTCATAAGGCAGGGTTTGAAAGGGAGAGCATCAGCAAGACTCATTCAGGGCAGAAGAGCAGGGCAGAATATAAAACAGTGGGCCTGGGAAACTTGGCCCACATCCACATCTTCGGTCAACATTGGTAATGGATGGGGAGAGGTACTTAGGAGGGCAAGTATTTTGATAGCCTGAAACAGTTCTTCAGGTCTTCTTCTCAAGCTGTTGGATTGCACAGGACTTAAAACTGTGTTGGCTCCTCATTGCCTGCGGAATAAATGGTGAATGGTTGATGTGGATGTTCAGGACTGATAGACAGTAGCCATCTTCCCCTCCCAAGCTTGGAACCAATGGCAGTCACAGCTCCTGCTGATGAAGCTGATGGGGGAAGGAGCCCTGAATGTTTCACCTAAGAATTATCCATTTCGCTCCCTGAGATTTCACCCAAGAAGTATCCAGCTTCTCCCCTGCAGCCATCACAGACAGGGCTGGAGGGGGAGGGCCCCCTTGCAGGGGCAGGCAGTGCTGTGGATGACAAGCACCTCAGGGCTCCCATCATCCTGCAGGCAGGCAGGAAGGGGAGCCAGAGGAGCTAGTGAGCATGCCACCTCCTTCCCCCAGGCAGACCAGTCACCCCACTTACTAGGCAGAGCCTTACTGTAGCTGAGGTCTGTCCACATGGAAACATGAGGGGTGGACAATAAGGATTCTACAACAACACGCTGAGCATGGCTCTCAGAGTTCCACATTTTCATCTGCCTTATCTGTTCAGTAGTTTCTTATCTCTCACATCAAGGCCTCCACTTCAGCTGAGCCAGTGTCCTGGACCTTGCCTTCCTGCAGAAAGTACTCTATCCACTGTCACCCCTGAGCCTTCCTCTTCCCCTTGGGCCAGTTTGTTTATTCACTAGTTAATCAGTCATGAATTCAGCAGTGTTTATTTGCACCTGCTGCACGTCAGGCTTTGAGCGCAGTGCCGTGGCTCTAGTGGTGTGCTAGCCAGATGAGATGCCCAACTTCACAATGCTGACTGTCTGACCCAGGAGACAGACATAAAAGAAGTGGTCGTACCAATAGATTTGGGCAGCAGACTGTGCTAAGGTCCGTGAGGGCAAAGGTCAGGGTACTAGAGAGTGTGCCAACAGGGGCTTTCTGAGAAAGTCACATGATCGCTGAGACCTGAAGTGTGAGGAGTCAGCCATGGGAAGGTTTTGGGAAAGAATGTTCTAGGTGAGGAGATGGCCGCTTCTGAAGGCCCTGAGGCAAGAGAAAGCTTCCTGCGTTCAAGGGTCAGAAGGAGCCAAAGGGTGAGAAATAAGGGTGAGAAGGAGCAGAACCTTAGCACACGAGGCCTTATAGGCTCCCTTGTGGTTTTGGATTTTATCTGGTGCAATTCTTCATCGTCAGAGAGCCTCAGACAGGACGACGTGACTTGATTTACTTTTAAAGGGGGTGATGATCAAGAATGGAAACAGTTGTTCTAAGATGATGGTAGGTGTGGAAGGTGCTAGGTCTGCCTAACAGCTGCACTCCCCTTTAGTACCTGGCTTGCCTGAGTGCCCACCCTCAGGTGATGAAGACAGATATGGCAGTCCATTTCCCGTTGCCAGATAGTCACTTGTCCAGCCTTCCTTGCAACAGTGGTTATGTGACCACGTTTGGCTGGTAAAACCTAAAGGGAGGCCTTCTGGGAGCTTAAGAGAAAGATTTTCCTTTCTGGGAAGCTGCTGTGTGAGGATAGTGCTTGGAGCTGCAACAGCCATCTTGGGACCATGAGGGAAAGGCCAACAGTCTCAGACTTGCCCCTCCAGAGCTGGGCCATCACTGAGTCCCTAATCAATTGGAATTGCCCACCTCCAGACCTCTGTTTTGTGCAGTAGCTCTTACCTCTGTGCTTAAACTTCAGTTAGCCAGGTTTTCTATTACTTGCAGCCAAATGTATCCTAATTTATATGCCAGGGAAGATGAAGGAAAGCAGGTGGATCTGAGATATCCAAATTGATTTAGCTTAGTAATCTATTGGAGGTGAATGGGGAAGGATGGAGAAGGCTAGTAAGAATTTCTGGCATGAGGAGAAGGGTAGGTGGCAGGTAGGAGACTGAAGGATATCTATTTTGTTCACCAGCCAGCACCTAGCACACTTCCCAGCTTGATAAGTAATTATTTTAGTGGAGGAGAAACAGCTTTGATTTGGAGCTGTGACTGAGACTGAGGTTTAGTTTTAGACCATGAGAAATCCAGATGGATGTGTCAAGGACGCATGGCACATGGATCTGGATTTCAAGAGAGGTCTGGCTGAGACGCAGTTGAGGGTCATCAGTGCTCACATGGGGCTGAAGCGATGAGGTCACCTGGGAGAGCCAGAGGGGGAGGAGACAGCCAGATGCAGACAGCTCCTTCTTTTCTGCTCAGTCCACCTGGTATCTTCATTCTGGTGTCTTTTGAAATGGTAGGCATCACACATTTGTCACTTAATTGCATCAAATCACAAATATTAGGTTGAATAACATGAAATTTTTATAGTTCAAAACCATTGACTATCAGCAATTTCAGATGGTTCAACGTAGTATTTCTTGGTACCAACTCTGAAACAGACACTGTGTCAGGTCCAACCAACCAATGTATCAGTACGGCTTATTTTCTGTTTAAATTTACTCATGTCCCTCCTCTGCATGAAACTCACCCCTGGTTTCCTCCATGCCTAGAGGATGAAATCCCAACTTAATTATCCTCTAAAGCCTTTTATTGCCCACTGTCACCCGCTTCTCCAGGCTGCAAGTTTGCTGAAAGCCTCCTGCACTTCCTCTCCAGCCCACTCATGCCCCAGCTTTGCAAATGCAGGAAGGGGTTACAGGATTTCTTCAGAAGCCCATTTCCCCAGGGCATCTCATGTGTCCTGTGCGTGTCTGCACACCACGAGTTCAGTTGCATTGAAAGTTTTCTCTTTACTTGATGATGTGAATGGTGCAAGTTTGTATTTCAATAATATCAAGGTCCCTCAGACTACACCTGTTTCCATGTCTCGAGTTTCTGGGGTTCAGGCTCAGAAGGCCCTGCCCCCTTCTTTTTCTGGCTGATTCCGCTTGTCTTTGGAGATGTAGCTCCAAGGCCTCCATCCTCCTGTGTCCTTGAACCTCCCTCCTGGGCTGACACTGCTCCCTAGCCTCAGTGGTACCCTGGGTGCAGTGGCTATCTAGTTTGTTTCTGAACCCGCTGGGAACCTCCTCCAGGGCCCTTCTGTTCCCTTTGGGGCCCTAGTGTAGGTCGTGCCCTGGCACTTCACTGTTTTAATGAGACCATATGTGTTTTGTGCCATGATAGAGAAATAATTCTTTATATTCCTCCCCAACCATTAAAAAAAACAGAATTTTGGGGGCCCCTGTGTAAAATCTTTGCTCTGTCCCTCAAAAGGCTTTGCTAAGGTGGTAAGGTGGTATTTCCAACAATGGAGCAACAGTGGCTGCATATTTTTCTGCACATGGAAGAAAATTTATTTCTTGTGGAATTCAGGCTGCAAAGGACATGTTCCCCATGGCCATGAAGCTGGTGGTAGACTTTCCCTGCAAGGAAGTAAGAGGGATCACTTGGTTCCAACAAGGCAGCCTTGTAGACCAGCAGCCCACGTGGGGACGTGGTAAGTCTGGGTGCTCCTGGGTCCACGTGGAGCTTTGGTGGTTAAGTTTGTGGGATTCTTGAAGTTGCCTGCCCAGTTTCACAGCTTCCTTTGCTGCTCCTACCCCAAAAACCTGTGGGTGGCCCTGTCCCTGACAAAGAGCCGAACTGTTGAGAGCCCTGGGGTTGCAGCCTGGGGCTCTCTATAGAACTGAAGGGAGGCCCTCTCCCTGGAATGTCAAGCCCGGGGCAGCCAGCGCCAGACAAAGAGCTGTCTGTGTCCTTCTACCGCTGCTTTGGAAATGTTAAGGCAGATCAGAGGGGATACAAGGAAAACAATGCCCTTTCCTAGCTTTTGCACTTGGGGTGAAGACTGGGGACCTTGTAAGAAAGGAGAATGTTTTGCCTCTTCACAATGGCAAGTGTTTTCTCTCTCAGATCAAATCCCTTTTGAGTCCCCTCCTTGGAATTTGTGATGACTGAGTAATGTATGACATAGTAACCAGATCTGTATCTCAGCCAGTTCTTTTACCCGTCTCAGTATCTGCTGCAAAAGTCACAACTGGCTGTAGAGGAAGAAATTGGCACCCATGAAAACCTCCCATCTGTGGCAGCCCCTCTCAGGTGCACTGTGCTCACCCAACTTGGACACATACAGTTGACATGTCTGTGCTATGTAAATGCTGTGTATGACCCAAAGGCTGTGGTCAGTGTAGACATCCACACACACGGGTCACTGGGACAGAAGTCACTGCAATTCTTGTGGGTCTCCTCTTTCTGGGTTGGTTGCCTGCCTCGTTTGCCCTGTTCCTGACCTCTTGGGAAGCCAGGGTCTAGATGTTGGCCCCATGAGAGCAACTCAGGGCCAGTGCGAGTGGACAGCACTTTGAAATGTGGTAATGTACTCCATGCAGAAGTAGCAAACTAGTTACCTGGGGCCTGAATCTGGCCTCAAACATGTTTTGCTTAGTTTTCTTATTAGTTTTCTAATATTTATCAAAAAAAGAAAAAAAAAACACTATGCTTTTCCCTTTCCTGACTCTCAGGCTTTTCTGGATAGATCTGGCAACTCCAGGCCCACATCCTTGCATGGCCTCAATCTGTTGGAGCTAAGTGGTGGCTGCCCCCTTTAGACAATTTCCAGTTTGCCACAGTCCCCACCATTCCCTCTTGTCTCTTCTCTCTCATGGTAAGTGTTGTTCATCCTAAAATTTGTTCTGCTGCTTTCCTTGTGGTGCAGTTAAGAGGAAACTGAAATGTTCCTTTACCCACATCTTTATAAAAAGTAAGAAAATGAAAAATAGGGTAAGAAGGCTGAGTGTTTGAAGGAAAAAAATGTGAGTGTATTTCTTTGTAGAATTAAATCACAGAAAATATCCCTTTGTGATTCAAATGCCAACAGAGTATTTCTGTGTCAGAGGAACACAATTAAAAAGACCATTATAAGGGAGCCGGTGTCACCCTTAGGATACCTGCCTGGTCTTATGGCCATTTGAGTTTGTGACTCTTGTCCTAAAAGGGCCATTTCTCAATGGCAGCCTGTTGGCATTGTGGGCAAAATGATTTCTCTTTGTGCAGAACTGTCTGGTGCACTTCAGAGCATTTGGCCTCCCTGGCCTCTGCCCAGGAGTGACCCTCCGTTGTTGTAACCCACTATTTCCAAACGTTTGCCTCACCGGCTGGAGAAACACTGCCCTCTGGGGCTTGCTCCCTGGAAAGGGCAGAATGTAGATGACTGTGCCCTGGATAGCCATGGGCGAGAGCAGATGTACCGGAACCCAAGTGCCTGGTGCGAGGAAGGCTCAGAAGCAGCCCAGGTGTGCGAGTTGCCCAAGCCCTGCGCTCTCCTGGCTCAGTGCTGAGGCCTGTCAGGTGCAGCAGGGCTGCCCAGCTTTCCATAAGATCGGGAGAACAAAGCCATGCTTGTTCTTATCACAGCTTTCTGTTCAAACGGGCCACGATCCCTTTGATCCGGGTGAGCTGGCGGGAGCATCTGGCTTGTCGCCAGCGCTGTATTAAGAGTGATCTGAAGCCAAGCAGATGCCCAGACTTAAGGCAGAGAACTGTCTGTGCAGAATGCGACCTCCCCAGTGGTTACCTGGCCCTCCACTTCCTTCTCAGGATCTAGTTTGGTGTTTATACCACAGTCCGTGTTGTTCTGTGTGGACGAGTCTGCAGTAACTACAATGAAATGGTTGCAGCACAAATTGTTGGGTCAGTTGCAACGGTGACGCCAAACTGCCACAAGGCACTCTTAAGACTGACTTGCAATTTAGTTTAATAAGGTGGTTTGGGGAGCATACAAACCCACTTGGCCCACTAGGTCACAGACTGTGTGAGGGTCTCGACTGAGCCGCTGTGTGGTGGGGCCAAGAGCATCTCCAAGACCCTCAGATGGCTCTTAGATGGTACTTCTCAGAGTCCCCGAGCCACCGATGCTAAGATGCCAGCTTGAGGGAAGAAGTCTCTAGGCCAGGCCAGCCCTGAGCAGAGACGGAAGTAAACAATGGGGCCTTATTTCAGGCCCTGCTAATAGAAGCTGAAGTCCTTGCAAGTAGATGGAATTCTGGACAATTTCACACCAGCTCTCAGACCATCCCACAAACCTACACAGAGGCACTCTTTTTCCACCTCATAGAAACAACCTTCCAGAAGGACGTGCAATCCCCTGAGAAGGACGTGGAGATTTGAACATGTCCAGGGTCTTCAGCAGACAGTCATGACTGAGCCAGTGTACGACTGGTTTTAGAACAGGTGAGAATTAATATGTTATATTTAAAGGAGGAGATGCAAGTACATTGGAATGTCTGTTATCTCAGGGCAATGCTTCTGTTACCCCAAAAGGACAATAAGCAATGTAGAATAAAATTTTACAATGGCCAACTGTTCAGAATGACTTTATTCACACATAGTTTATACAAATAATCATAGATTATCACCTTATGTGACTAATTGTATGTCCTATTGATTGCTACAGCCAAGTATTTTCTCTTCTTTAAAACACACACACATACACACACACAATTCAGGGTTCAGAAGTCTTCAGGCAGTGAGACAAACTTGTGTCACTGTTGTAAAAGGAAAAAAAAAAACCAGCCTAGAGTTTATTGGTTTAATTGGGCAAAAACCATTTCCAGCATATTTTTGTGTATATCAAGAAGGCATTTGTGTTATTTAATTGCGAAGATTTATAAACATCTTGTAGGCCCCTGTTTTAAGAAAAACTCAAACATTTGCCCGTCAGATTGGTGTTGGTAAATTGGAAATCAAGACACTTATGCTCAGTTCCTCAAAAAACTAAATATAGAGGTTGTTATGTGACCCAGCAGTTCCACTCCTGGGTATACCCAAGAGAACTGAAAACGTGCGTCCTGGCAAGAACTTGTACATGAGTGATCATCGCAGCACTGTTCATAAATGGCCTAAGAGTGGAAACTACCCAAACGTTACACAATTTGAGGTATATCTATGCAGTGGAATATTATTTGGTGATAAGAAGTACTAATACAGGCTACAACGTGGGCAGATCTTGAAAATATCACACAAAGTGAAAGAAGCCAGGTGTGAAAGGTCACATTTTGTATGATTCCATTGAGATGAAATGTCGAGAACAGAGAAATCAGACAGTAAGTAGATTAGTAGTTGGGGGAAGAAAGGGTGAGGAGTGACGTCTGATGAGTATGGAGTTTCTTTTTAGGGTGATGAAAATGTTCTAAAATTAGATCATGGTGATGGTTGCACAACCTTGTGAATAAGCCAAAAACCACTGAATTGTACACTTTATAGGATGAACTTTATGGTCTGTGAATTATATCTCAATAAATAAAGTGCTAGATAAAGCAAATAGAAAATGTTATCAGTTATTGATTCTAGTGGAAGGAATAGGACCAATTATATCACTGTTCTTTCAACTTTTCTGTTTGGAGATATTCACAGTGAATGGTTTGGGGGGAAAAGAAAAAAGAGAGAAAGAAAAGTGTGTGCGTCGGCTGCAGCCACTGAGGCACCCATATTTGGGACGGATTTATTTGCATTAAAAAAAAAAAGACACAGGAGGAACTGGTTGACCCTGAGGCTACTGTATGTTTCCCATTTTCTTTGAGGTTAGTCTGACACTGGTTGAGGAGTTTCCTGGTAGAGAGGCCTCACGTTGACACATGTCTGTTGTCCATTATGAAGAGTGTTCAAGGCCAGACTTTCAGTTCATCAGGTTAGTACTCCTGGTTAAATAAATGAATGAGGGGATGGATTGGTGGTAAGACTTTATGCTTCAGAAATTATGATGGCAGTGCATTAGGAACTATGAACCTAGGACATAAGGACATGCATATAGGTCTCGGTTTCTTCCTCTCAAAATGGGAATAATAATTGTACGTGCCTCATAAAATTGTTATGAAGCAACGTGTGTGAAGCGCTTATCACAATTGCTGGCACATTTTATTTAAAAAGTTGTCATGTACTAATGGATAGATAACATACCAATGTACTGATAGATATGTATCATGTGCTAGATGTACTGTGTACTAATGGAAAAGAAAGGGTTGGAGGAAGAAGGGGAACTAGAGGAATTAACTGGATGGCTTATATCTTGCGTGAAAAGAGCACTTGTAACTTCAGAATCCCCTGGATCTCAGTGCCCCAGGTTAGGTGAAGGGGTCTTTTACTTCTGCCCAGAGCAGTCAGAATTATTCTTTCCTTGGTCATCTCCTGAGCATGAAGCTGCTGTAAATTCTCCCTGGCTCCTCTCCTCACCTGCCTCCCTCAACCCACATGAGGACTTTGCTGGGAGCCAGTTTGCCTCTATCGGGGATCCAGACACAGGGTCTGAAGTAGAAAAGGCCCTCACTAAGGACCGTGAAGTTATCTCATTATATAGGGGCAGGATTATGAGTGGTTTTCACTTTCCTATTTTAAGTTTTTCGTGTTTTAGAGGATGTTGTATACTTTTTATTTTGGTGAGAAAGATTGGCTCTGAGCTAACATCTATTGCCAGTCATCTTCTTTTTGCTTAAGGAAGATTGTTGCTGAGATAACATCTGTGCCAATCTTTCTCTATTTTGTATGTGGGACGCCACCACAGCATGGCTTGATGAGTGGTGTGTAGGTCTGCACCTGGGATCTGAACCTGTGAATCCCGGGCTGCTGAAGCAGAGCGTGCAAACAACCACTACGGCACCAGGCTGGCCCCTATACTTTTTTAATTAGGAGAAAAGTTGTTTTGAAGGAAATTTTGACTTTGAGTACAGGGTGATATTTTTTAAACAGCTTTATTGAAATCTAATTTGCATACCATAAAATTTACCTGTTTAAAGTGTATATACCTCGGTGTGTTTTAGTGTATTTATAGAGTTATGCAACCAAAACTATAATTTAATTTTGGAACATTTCCATCACCTTAGAAAGAAACCCTGAACCATTAGAAGTCACTCCACACTCCCTCTCCAGCCCCACCCCGCTGAGCCCTAGGCAGCCACTAATTTACTTTTTGTCTCCATGGATTTCTCTATTCTGGACATTTTATCTAAATGAAGTCATAGAATATGTGGCCTTTTGTGTCTGGCTCCTTTCATTTAGCATAAAGTCTTCAAAGTTCATCCATGTTTTAGCATGTATCAGTGTTTCATTCCTTTTTATTGCTGAATAATATTCCGTTACATGGATCTACCGTTTTCTGTTTATCCATCCTTCAGTTGATGGGTATTTGGGTTATTTCTACTTTTTAGCTCTTATGAATAATGCTTCTGTGAACATTTGTATACAAGTTTTTGTGTGGACAAGTTTTCAGTTCTCTTGGATGTATAGCTAGGAGTGGAATTGCTGAGTCGTATGGTAACTCTATGGTTAACATTTTGGGGAACTGTCAAACTATTTTCCTAAGTGCCTGCACCATTTTAAATTCCTGCCTGCCATGTCTGAATGTTTTAATTTCTCTGCATCTTTGCAAACACCTGTCTTTTTTTAATTATAGTCATTCTGGTGGGTGTGAAGTAGTATTTTATTGTGGTTTTGATTTAGATTTCCCTGATAACTAATGATGTTGAACATCTTTTTATATGCTTTTTGGCCATTTGTCTATCTTCTTTGAAAAATAAATGTCTTTTCAGATCCTTTGCCCATTTTTGAATTGGGTTATTTTATTTTATTATTGAGTTGTAAGAATTCTTTGTATATTCTAGATACAAGTCCCTTATCAGATACATAATTGGCAAATGTTTTCTCCCAGTGTAGGGGTTGTCTCTTCACTTTACTCATGGTATACATTAAAAGTCATTAGGGGCCGGCCCAGTGGTGCAGCAGTTAAGTGCGCACGTTCAGCTTCTCGGCGACCTGGGGTTTGCCGGTTCGGATCCTGGGTATGGACATGGCACTGCTTGGCAAAAGCTATTCTGTGGTAGGCGTCCCACGTATAAAGTAGAGGAAGATGGGCATGGATGTTAGCTCAGGGCCAGTCTTCCTCAGCAAAAAGAGGAAGATTGGCAGTAGTTAGCTCAGGGCTAGTCTTCCTCAAGAAAAAGTCTTTAATTTTGATGGAATTCAGCTTATGTCTTCTCATGACTTGTACTTTTGATGCCATACCTAAGAAATCATTGCCTAACCCAAGGTCACAAAGAGTATCATTTATGCTCTTATATTTAGGTCTGTGATCCACTTCAACTTAATTTTTATGTATGATATGAGATAGGGGTCTAAATTCATTTTCTTACTTGTAGACATCCAGTTGGCTCAGCACCATTCATTGAGAAGACTGTTCTTTCCCCCATTGCATTGTCTTGGCCTAGATTACAATTTGATGGCAAAACTCAGATAGATATTTTCTCAAGTGGAATAGCAGGCATCCTTTTTCTTTTTCCCTTTCAGAAAAATGTTTCTGAAATATAACATCCACTCCCAAGGCAAGTCTCTGTTGTCTGGTTATAAATTTAACATCAGCTGTCCTCTCAAATAGCATTTTCTGCCTCAGGAAACTAATTTGATTAATTATTAGAATTGTGTTTTATCACATACATAGGAGGCCCAGAACAAGAACACAACATGACCTCAGAAAGCAAACAGGAGAACATGATGTTTCCAAAGAGGGCATTCAATGTGTGTTATAGATTGAATCTTACTAAATATATTTATTTAGTTTTTATGAATTCACCTATTTCTAAATCTGAGAACGTTTTGTGAAGGGTTCTCTTTCCCCTTGATGCATAGGGAGTTATCAGGCATGCCTGGAGCCCCCGGACCCGGCAGAGCTGACCTCTGGAGGCGTCTGGATGAAGCATCCAGGTAGCTTGGCAACGCAGGCGGTGTCCAGGCAGGTAACAGCATCTGAAAAGGGGGTTCTTTGAGCCTGTCTTTGAAGGGAGTCAGTCCAAAATTCAGGTTGAAATTGGGTCAGGTGAAGGAGACCAGAGCAAGAGTGAGGAGATACAACGTGGTTCCAGACATTTTAAGGGTATATGATGGCTCTTGCTGCCCAGCCGCATGCTTGCCCCCAGTGCATATAAAGAGTGGCCCGTGAGACCACCAAAGAAGGTGCTTTCCAAGCCCCAGTTGGCTCTTCTTCAGTCTTCAGCTTTCAAAATGTCATGTTGATAAAAGCATTTAGAGACTCAGCATGTCTTTACACTGGCAACTAAAGCTGCTGATAATTATGAAATTGTTATATGCTTCTTGGCACAGAGTTTTTGCTTGATAAATGCTTTCTGTTAACCTTTTTTTTTTTTTAATTTGGACTTGGTCAAAATAATTGCAGTGATAGATAATATTTGTTTAGTGTTTACTATGTGAAAAGTGCTTTACTCATATTATTCATTTAATCCTCAACCCCATGAGGTAGGTATTAGTCTCATCTTACAAATGGGGGAGAAGGCTTGGGGAGATTAACTAATTGCCATAATCACCCAGGTGGTAAGAGGCAGAGTGAGATTCAGACACAGAACCAAGTCCAGAGCCTGTGTTCCTCACCCCCTGAGAATCTGCTGGCCCAAAGAGAAATCTCCCCGGGTTTACGTCCCCCGAAATGGCCAAGGGAGCCAAGTATACATTGCAAACAGTGGCTTCTGAGTCAGCTCTGTTTGAATAAGCACAATCCTGGTTCTCTGGGAGAGAGCCAGGCAATACCCTTACTCATGAATTAATAACTCTGGAGTTTAAGACCAGTGCTCAGAAGAATGGGTGTCTCTGGGGTTTCCTGGCGGTCCTGCTAGTGGCACCTGTGTCTTTGACGTCTGTGTCTTTGAGCAAGAGAATGGAAATGCACTGGAGGCTCCTTTCAGGGAGGTCCATTTGCCTTCAGCTGTAGAGCAGTCGAGGGGCGTTGTGGACCCTCTTTTCCATCTGGGAAGGGACCTCTGCTGCCTTGATTACTCACACCATCAGCCAAAGACTTCTCTGTCTGTCAGCAGGAGGGACAACTGGTCAACCAAGGGCAGTGATGACCAGTGTGGGTCTCCTAGAAGCCTTTGAGTTCTCTGATAGCCATGTAAGGACTCTATGTGAAGTTATCCATGCTGGAGGAGCTCAGATGAAGAGGGAGGAAAGTCAGTCATAACCTGAAATCAAGGCTAGAAGTGAGGTTCTCACTGCCATGACAGTGGGACAGTCATGGGACTTGAGTTATAAAAGGAATGCCAGATATTTGGGCCTGAATCCATTTGGTAGATGTTCCAGACATGAAATCCAAAAAAGAGTCCAGGAAAATCGTCACCTCATCTCATGAGCAGCTGATCCTCTGCATCAACATCTTGCTTTGTTTTGGGAAATTTGCCCCGCCACCTTCTGATTCGATTCCTGCATTTCCCAGTCCCTCTGATTTATTATTGCCTCCGCATTCCAAACACTGTCATGCGGGTTGTCTTTGGCTATAGCCAGAGCCTGCCCAGCACAGTGCAGGAGTCAAGAAATAGCACTCCACGTTCTTGGGCTATTATGTTTTTGAGTGGAAGATCTTATTTTGAGAAGGCTGGAATTAATATTTATTTCATTATACCAAACTGAGGTGCAAAAGATTAGTGGGACAATAGAATGGAATGGGGGTAGTTCTATCCCCCTAAGATAATGAACTTGTCGTGGGACAGTGTCACAGCGGACCTCCTCTTCTCCATGATATCATTGCTCCAGTAGTGGTAATATAGGCCCATCTCTGAGGAAGTCCACAGCATATTTGAATTGGGGTGACTAGTTAAGGGAGGTAATACAGGTGTCATTAAGAAACAGTTTCAACATGCTATGTGGTTGGTGGGCTGGGCCGATGAACCTAGAACATTCTGTGGTTTCCAGTACTGGGAAGAGTGGCCAGCGGCCAGGCCAGCACTGTGGTTAAGAAATGGCTGAAAAAAATGTGTGAGCAATTGCATACTCGCTCAGAAGATAATCTTGAAGGATGGATCTCTTTTTAGAAGGATTCTCTTTGCTTTGTCTCCAAGTTTTGTTCAGTGTTTTATGTTAGACCAAGGTTGAGAATGATTTATGCAAAAACAAAGCTCTCCTCTGTTCCCTTGCTGTTGGGCGCTGACGTGGGGTTTTCTCAGGGGGTGTGTGCTGTGGATGGGGATAAGCAGGAAATGCTTCTTTGACCTTAGACCTGAAGCCAACAGAATGGATGTTGACATCAGTTTTCTAAACAATAACGGCAATTTGTCAATAACCTTCAAATGCAGAACAAAATCAACAAATGGCTTCTATGTTGTGTTTTTACTCTTATTAACCCGAAACAAAGCCATTTTTTAGAAATACTCATTTACAAAAAACAAAGACAATTTGTTACAACTGTCAGAGTGTACTGTGCAGTGTGAAGTCCACTTCCAAGTACATTCAGTTTGCAGATCCTAATAAAAAATTCCAATATACAATAAAGGTCCCACAGTTAAATGCAGCCCCAGGGGAGAGGTGGGGCCTTGTCATAACAGAATGATTTCTTTTTGAAGTTCATATATATGTTTAAACATTCAGGATTATATATTTGTAAATCATATATATGTATAAATATGTGTATATGCATATCCCTCTGCTGCTTTTTTCTTTCACTTTTACATTCTTTACCACAACAGTGTCCAATTTAATACTTGATTCAATACTTAATTCAAAATGCTTTCTCAATAAAGTGCATGCACCTAATTGATGAAATCTACCTTTCACCCTTTGCATTACCTTAGCTGCTCTTTAAAAAGTAACATTGTCGGTGAATAACGGCAGTTAGACCCTTACTCATTTATTCCATGAGTCAGTCAGTTGAGATCTGGCAAGGAAAAGCTCATTCTACAAAATGTTGTTGGTTATCACCTTCTGAGGAATGCTTCGGTAGTCCCTGAGGGCTGAAGGATAATTTTCCCAGGATCTTTTGGTCTGACTTGGCTATCCAGAGAGGATTTTTTCCTAGAGAATGTCCTTGATTATATTCTGGGATTCCTGTGTTTAGTGTTTTTAACTTTTTTGAGGTTATGGACCCCTTTGGAAATTTGATGAAAGCTATAAACCTTCTTGCAAGTTCATACATACCAAATTTTGCACAGTTTCAAGGGTTAAAGACATCTGTGTTAGAGTCTCTTTAGTTTATGTTTTAGTAGAAAACTCCCTGGGCTTTGAACAGAGGTTGGCAGACTTCTCGTGTAGTCCCTGGAATGCATTATGCACAGACCTGGCTGTGTCTGTCCCGTGCCTGCCTTCCGCTCCCTGAGGCAAACCTCCTTCACTCCGTGGTGGTTAGAGGAAGATCTTCAGCCAGTCTGCCTGGTTCAAAAGGTTCTCCTTGGTTGCAGCATGAAGCTGGGTAAATGACTTACCCCCTTGGTGTCTCAGTGTTCTCACGTGTAAATGAGGATGATAGTGGCATCTCTTCATAGGGTAGTAGTTTTGTGTGTGTGCACATGCATGTGTGCATCTGGATATGTGTGTGGACACGTGTATACAGTGTACACATGTTCATGCACGTGTGTGTGTGCACGTGTCAGGAGCTGCAGACATTCCTGTCAACAGAGCCAGGTGGGTGGAGCATACCAGTATGGAAATGCAGCCTGGCTCTTCCCAGGATATAACCACTTCTCAATGCCTGCACATCTTTCAGCTGTTCTAGACAAGCCAAATTGCTCCCTAAAATGGCCTTTCTACCAGTTTATACTCTCCTTAACAGCCTCTGAGTCTTTCATCCTGATAGTCTTTATGAGGTCTCTATCAACACGCTGAGTGTGAATTGCTGTTTTCTGTTGATTTTATTTTGCACTTCTCTGACTACTGGTGAGATGGGCTGTCTTTACATCTGTGTTTGGTCATATGAGTTGAAAATAACTTTGTCATGTCTGTCCTTTGTCTTTATCTTTGTTTATGATGCCCTTTGTCACATAGACATTTTCAGGGTGTATTTAGCTAGACACCTCAGTCTTTTCCATTATGATTTCTGCTTTTTAGGTCTTGTTTTAAATTTTTTTTTACAATTTTAAGATTATAGTGACATTCCCCTGTGTTTTCTTCTGACAGATTCAGTTCTGTTTTCACACTTGTACAGTTAATCTATTTAGAGTTTATTTTTGTGTGTATGGTTTGAGGTGGGGAATTTAACCCATTTGTTTCCTTGTGGATCACCTATTGTCTCAGCACCATTTATTGACTAGTCTATCATTTTCTGGTTATCTGATATTTTAAGAAGTGTAGGAAGTCTGGATTTTATGTAAACTCTCCTAATTTTTTTCCTAAAGATTGGCACCTGAGCTAACATCTGCTGCTAAGCTTTTTTTTTTCTTTTCCCGAAAGCCCCTCAGTACATAGTTGTATATACTAGTTGTGACTGCCTGTGGTTGTGCTATGTGGGATGCTGCCTCAGCATGGCCTGATGAGCAGTGCCATCTCCACAGCCAAGATCCGAACCGGTGAAACCCTGGGCCTCCAAAGCGAGGCATGCGAACTTAACCACTCGGTTACAGGGCTGGCCCCTCTCCTAATTTTTTTTTTTTTTTGAGGAAGATTAGCCCTGAGCTAACATCTGCTGCCAATCCTCCTCTTTTTGCAGAGGATGACTGGCCTTGAGCTAACATCGGTGCCCATTTTCCTCTACTTTATACGTGGGACACCTACCACAGCATGGCTTGCCAAGCGGTGCCATGTCCCTATCCGGGATCCGAACTGACGAACCCTGGGCTGCTGAAGCAGAACGTGCAAACTTAACCGCTGCGCCACCGGGCTGGCCCCCTCCTGATTTTTAGTTGTTGGTGGCTGATTAAAGTTTTTATTTACATACTAAGTGATCCAAACAGAACATTTCTGTGGTCCAGATCCTTCTGTGGCTACCAGCTTGCAGCCTCCGGTGTAAGTTTAGGGCAAGGCCTCTGCTCCAAAAGGGCTGAGATCCAATTCCAGCTCCATTGCTCCCTGTCTGACCTTGGGCAAGTTGTTGACTTCTTAGACTCTTAATTTCCTCATCAGTGCCATGGGGATAGTAATAGTATTTACCTCACCAGGTGATTTTAAGTATCAAATGAGATAATGCATGGAAGTCTTTAGCACAGGGCCTGATACCCACACAGTGTTTGATAAATGTTCATGTTCGTCAGCATCCTCTGCGTCATTTATTCCTCTCTATTCCAGTGGACTTCTGAAGCAGCAGAGGGTAGTGTTTCATGAAGATTAAGTTGGCAGGGCTGGTGTGCATTCATTTATTCATGGAACTTATTAAGGACATGTTTAACCTACACTGTGCCATGTCGGTTAAATTGATATAGGTGCTGACTCACAGATGCTTAGCATCTCTACGGATATAAAATTGGTTCAGGTGCCTGGACTTGGATGGAGATGGGGCCCATGCTTCAGTACAGGTATCGTGATGAGCTCTGGGCACCTAGGGGAGGGGAGGGATTGTGTCCTGGTAGGGTCAGAGAGGAATCGGTGGAGGAGGGGACCCTTGAGTCTGGGCTTTTAAGAACTAATTGGAGTGAGGAGAAATAGGGAGATGACCCCTGAGGAGATATCACAATATTTCAGGCTTAAAGTGTTGACAGAGTTCTGGGCTTGGGCTAGAGAGAAAGGAACAAATCCCAGAGTCTCTGAGCCCCAGAAAATGGCGGGACTTGATGGTTACTGAGAAGGAGTGGGAGAAGGAGCAAGAGAAGTTGACCAAGTCTGTGAGCTTTTGAACTTCTGCGGGAGGAAGACTTGAGAAGGCTCAGTTTGCAGTGGTGAATCCTCCTTGGTGCAGGTTGGGGCAAGTGGAGGACAGCCAGGCTGGCCAGCCTCAGTGGAACGCCACAGCCCAGCTCAAATGACAGCCTGCTCCTGGGGCTATAGCATAGGGACGTGATCAGCATAGAGGTGACATGGAAATATAAGAAATTGCTTAAAGGATGAACTTTTGTTTATTCTCTGTCTTTGACATTTTAAAGACAGACAGTGACTATTTCTGTAGTCCGGGGTAATCTTAAGATCCAAGGCAGCTGCCATGATCTGAATGTTTGTGTCCTCTCAGAATTCCTGGGTTGAAATCCTAATCCTCAGGGTAATGGTGTTAGGAGGGGGGCCTTTGGGAGGTGATTGGGTCACGAGGGTGGAGCCCTCATGACCAAGATTAGTGCCCTCATAAAAGAAGCCTCAGAGAGCTCCCTAGACCCTTCTGCCATGTGAGGATACAGCAAAAAGATTGTGACCCCAAAGAGAGCCCTCGCCCAACCATGCTGGCACAGGACTCTCAGACTTCCAGCCTCCAGGACTGTGAGTAATGCATTTCCGTTGTTGATAAGCCACCAGCCTGTGGTGTTTGGTTATAGCAACCTGAATGGACTAAGTAGCTGGTTTGTAATGAGCCATATCCATAAGCATTAAGCAGAGAGCAGCGAAATCCTTCAACCCAAAGGCATGCATCCACTTTCTGCCACGCGGGCGTGACAATTATCAGATGCTGGGCATCTTCCTCTTCTACTGTCTGTCCTGCCACAGATCTGCCTGTTTCTTCTTAGTGTGCTTTGTGCCCACCGGACTTGATGGTGCTGCTCTCATCAACTGTCCTTTCTAAGAGGCTAGCTTTTGTTTTGTTTTTAAATAAAATGGAATGTTGTCATTTTTGCCTCCTGTCAGCAGAGATGGAGCCCTACCCAGGCCTCTCCAGGCCATCAGATGGGAGGGCTTGTCGGGGTGGGTTGCTTTAGCTCATGAATGCTGAGTCAACGTCCCAATGACAGCTGGCTTTCCATGTTAGGGTCCCTTCGTTAGTTGAGGGGCTTTAGTGTCCTGCCAGCGGGGGATTTGTGGACTTGCACTCGGGCTGGCACCCGGCCTTGCCCTGGACGCTGGCCTGACCTCCCCTCACGCCCATGCTCAGCCTGAGGGCCAGGCCTACGCTAGAGAGGCCCGGAACAAAGCATAGATTGGAACTGCCCTTGCTGCTGCTGTCGGCCCTCATCCCGGGGTCTCACTTAGATTCCGCATTTCACCCCCAAGAGAATGACTTTGCTGGGCTAAGCATTTAGTAAGAAATGTGGATTCTTAATTATTTGGAGAAAGCTTTTCTTTTTCTTTGCTAACTTGGCAAATATCTTTCCACATGGCCTTGTCTTTTATTCTTCCTCTGGAAATACACCTATTAGTATGAGAGGAAGTGAAGCTGTTTGTCAGGGTTGTCTTAGGCAAGTTTCAAGAACATTCCATTGCAAGGATCCTTAGAAGACAGTAAAGTGAATTATAGAAGCAACTCATATTGTCCAAGAAATACAGGTAAAGTCTAGTGATACAGATAAAAGCAGACCTTCACTAATTAATACCACTATGACCAATTAATAACACTTTGACTAATTAACTAATTAATACCACTATGATTTCATCAAGTTAGGACCCTTGAATGCTCTTAAGACACTCTTTTTTATTTTTATTTTTTTGAGGAAGATTAGCCCTGAGCTAACATCTGCAACCAATTGTCCTCTTTTTGCTGAGGAAGACCAGCCCTGAGCTAAACGTCCATGCCCATCTTCCTCTATTTTATATGTGGGACGCCTGTCACAGCATAGTTTGATAAGCAGCGCGTAGGTCCATGCCCGGGATCTGAACTGGCGAACCCTGGGCCACTGAAGCGGAGCATGTGAACTTAACTGCTATGCCACCAGGCTGGCCTCAAGACAAACTCTTTTTTTCCCCACCTTTATTGAGGCATAATTGACAAATAAAATTGTAAGCTGTTTGAAGTATACAGTGTGATAGTTTAATATATATACACACATTGTGACTAGATTCTGCCATTATGATAATTTTATATACGGATACTTTGTAACACATCCATCATCTTACATATTTACCTTTTTTTTTGGTGATAATGTTAAAATTCTACTCTCTCAGTAAAATTGCAATTATGTGATACAGTGTTATCAACTATAGTCACCATGTTATATGTTCAATCCTCAAATAAAAACTCTTGTCATCTAAATTGGCCAATAATCTTGACTATTCCCAGATTATTAAATGAGGTCCATACTCTCCTATTTCACTTTTATGTATGTATCTCACTTTTATTTTTTAAATTTTAATTGAAGTATAATATACATATAGACAAGTATAACTAGGTGTACTGCTCAATGAATATTCACAAACCAGGTACCTTGTGTATCCAGAACCCAAATCAAGAAATAAGGTATTACCAACCTCTGGGAAGACTCTCTCATGCCCCTTTAGTGTCTGTTTCCTTCAGGGTAACCATGACCTGAGGTTAATTCTTAATCACTTAGTGAATTATTATAAGGTGAACATCTTTGTGACCATCAAAGCTTGTGACCCTGGTCAAGCACTAGAGTTCATCAGCCATGCAGATGCCCCTCCCCGGCCCCATCTCAGTCACAGTCCCTCTCTTCCCACAAATAAATATTTCCTGGACATATGCAGTGACAACTCCCTCGTATCTCCCAGCTTTGTGCCCTTGTGATTTTCAAATGAGTCAACATGAAAAGAATGACAGCATTTGTGTTTCCTGACTTGCTAAGTTTGGCCCTGTACACCTGCAATACCCATAGCTGCTGGTTCTTCTTTTGTTGAGATTCACTAAGCAAAACCAGCAGCAATGCTCCTTTTCACATGTTTGACAGAAATTTGTGGGCCTACTGTGCACCTCTCTAGGTGCACAGGTTCCCACACAAACCCAGAAGGTTGATTCCTAAGCTCTCTGCTCCTTGAGCCTTCTCTCAGGAGGACCCTGCTGCCTTTACTTGACATTCTTTGGAATTCTCTGAGAATTTGAAGAGTAGATTTTAGCCTCTGATTTTTCAGACCTAGCAATATGTTGCTTTTATGAGTGTTTTGAAACTGGCTCGTTCCTCAAAGGCTGTGTTTATGTGCCTTTTTAAAACATTTCATAGCCACTAGGAATTTTCGAGGAGACCACTGAAGATAGAGATGCTGATGCTGTGAATGATGTGGGTCTACATTTGGCACAACATGCTCTTCTCACTTTTCTCCTAGCTGCCTTAGTCTCCCCCTACAGGCATCACTAGCTCTAACTCGCAGGGCACCTCATTGCCAAATGACTGAGAATGTCCCCTCTGTGCCTGCAAATGCAGCTGGTTGAGGCGTCTTATGATTTTAAGTACAGAGCCATCAGCACTTCTTTGCTGGAGTTCCACTCTGGGACTTCTCTACCAAACGTTTTGGTAGCTATTTGAACCAGGCGCTCATACAACTTTCCAGATCAGACATTGTTATTAAACTATGGTCTGAACAGCAAGCCTGCTCCCATGGCATGTTGGGAGACTGCGGTGTCATGGAGCACATGAGGATGGCAAGTTCTAGTGGCCTCTGTCCTTATCACCCAGGTGAGACACAGGGCACTTCCATTTGTATCCAGGTTACACTCTGGGTGTATTAGTCAGCTCAGGCCGCCATAACAAAATACTCTATAGTGGGTGGCTTAAACAACAAACGTTTATTTTCTCACAGTTCTGGAGACTGGGAGACCAAGATCAAGGTGCCATCAGAATTGGTTTGTGGTGAGGTCTCTCTTCCTGACTGTAGATGGCTGCCTTCTCCTTGTGTCCTCACATGTGTTCTCTGTGCGTGCATAGGCTGAGAGAGGTGTCTGGTGTCTCCTCCTCTTCTTATAAGGACACCAGTCTGATTGGGTTTGAGCTCCACCCTCACAACCTGATTGGGTTTGAGCTCCACCCTCACGACCTCATTTAACCTTAATCACTTCTTTAAAGGCCCTATCTCCAGATACAGTCACACTGGAGATAGGGCTTCATCATAAGGGTTTGCGGGGGACACATGCAGTCCGTTCTTCCTGGCTCTGGCTGTCGTCATGATTTAGCAGTCTTCTCTCATGGCCCTCCCTGTGGCTGCTCTAGTAAATTTAATTCAGCAGGGCTGTTGAGGGAGGTTTTGACTCAAGGCACACACTGGCCTTGAGGAGGCTGGTCAGGAACGTGCTCCTCTTTTCAGGTAGCACTTGACCTCTGCAGGAAGCATGGAAAGCCACTCTCAGATCACCTTTGCAGATATCTGGCCCTGGGGAAGCCTTAGTAGTCTCATTCCCCATACGGAGGAGATATTTTTAGGGAAAACACATCATGCCTCCTCCCAACCTCCCCCCCTACCTAAAACCCTGATTTTCCCTGGGAAGAGGGAAGGCATTCTAACCCCCCAACGCAGGAAAAACACGGTGAGAGAAGACAGAGGAGTCTTAAAGCTGGTGAAGTAGGACTAGCAAAGTTATTGACAAAAATAAATTCTACGCAATACATTTGATGAGAAAATGTGAATGTGTTTAAAGCTTTCAAAATGCGCTTGGGTCCATTGCTATAGGAGTGCAGGCATCAACCTCATACCGCCAGCTTACTGCAAGATCATCCTGTGTTGTCTTCCCAGGACCACATCCACACACGCGCACTCATGTGTGCACAGGAGTGCATGCACACACACAGGAGAGGCTGCAGTGTTGCCGAGGTGCAGACATTGAGCAGGCTTTTTAGGGGGTCACGCTTCCAGAATGGCAAATGCTAGAAGATGGGTCTCTGCCCATCTGTGATGCTCAGGGAGCACGCGCAAGGGTTCAGAGGTCTTTTGAAACAGAACTCAAAGGCTTGCGTCACCTGCCGCACTCAGGGGTGCTGCCTGCAAGTGCTCCCAAACACACGAGGAGCTAACTGTGGTCCGGGGTGCCCAGAAATGTTTGCTGAGTGAACAGAAGTGAGAATGAGGGTATGGCTGTGTGAGGGGGCCCTCTGCTTTGACAGGTGACCCAGAGGGGAGACCCGAGGGTGTGGGGGGCGGCAGTGGGGGACTCTGTGCAAGCTCCATCTCATGTCTCCATTGTCTGCTCTCCACAGAGGCTAGATTTGGACTCGGGTCACTGGGGCAGTTGTCTTTTAGAAACCCCTAGCACCCACCTTTCGGGCCCTGAGCTTGGTTTAGAACAATTCTACTCACTGTTCCACCTGCCTTCCTGTCTTATTGCTGGGCTGGTGTTCTCGAGGCTATTTTCCTAGGCCTGCCCTGCTCTTGTTCAATTTAGGATCTGGCACCTGCACATTGCTGTAATGTACAGGAAGTCAGGAAACACCTGATGAAGTATTTTTCAAAATAAGAGGTTTTGGGGGTCGGCCCAATGACACAGCAGTTAAGTTCGTGTGCTCTGCTTCGGCGGCCCAGGGTTTGCCGGTTTGGATTCCAGGTATGGACCTACGCGCTGCTCCTCAAGCCATGCTATGGCAGGCGTCCCACATAGAAAGTAGAGGAAGATGGGCACAGATATTAGCTTGGGGCCAGTCTTCCTCAGCAAAAAGAGGAGGAGTGGCGGTAGATGTTAGCTCAGAGCTAATCTTCCTAAAAAAAAATAAAAAATAAAAAGATCTTATTGTCAGGGATCTGGACAGATCTTCCTCCTCTGGTGTCCCGAGGTGAACCTGCTGGGGGCCCTTTTTGGTGGATGTCAGGGCCTGTTCCAGAAGCCCCTGAGCCTCTGTGGGTTACTCCAAGGAGAGGACCTTGGTCATTGGAGGAACATTAAGTCTGCCCCATGGAGATCCCCTCCCACATGAAGGGTCCCTGACACAAGTACCATCCTGCCCAAAGGGTGGGGAATCTGTGCGACATCTCCGTGCGCTTGGCTCAGGTTGGTTGAGGTCTGTTGAATATCAACAGTTATTTATTTTTCTTCCCTCCCCCTCTCCAAGAATGTTTTGGTTTCCGCAGAGTGTAGCAAACTATTGGCATAAACTGTTTTGCTTCCAACTTGTAAATCCTAGGGGAAATTGACTCCTCTGTTTACACTTTACTCATTTAACTCATCAAAATGTGGTCTTGTAGGAGCCATGGCTCCAGCCCAGGGACCCTCAAGTTCTCTTCAGGGACTTGCTGTGTGATTCCCTCACCAGGAGTGGCATCACTTCCTAAAGTTCCGGACCCTGGAGATGCCTGGGAAACCCAGCGTGAGGGCATGTTTGTTCTAAGCAGTGAGCATGGCGTAGCACACGTGGTCTTTTCTGACTCTAACCATAAGCAAGAACCCCCCACCACCAAGTCATAGCTCACAGGAATTTGAACTGGCTGAGTTAACCTGTGACACAGAGGCTACTGGGGGGCTCCCAGTTACCAGAAAACCATAATGCAGGGGAGACAGCTGGGGAGCTTCTTTGGGGAAGGTGTCAGCACGTTCATTGCTTGGCTTGGTGACTCCCCACTTTCCCACCTCACCAGCCATTCTCTGTTCAGCAATGGGGGAGTCTGTGTTGGTCAGAGAGATTTACTTCTGTTTTTTCTTCCAAGACCTTTATAGTTTTAGCTCTTACGTTTAGGTCTATGATATACTTGGAGTTAATTTTTGTGTAATGATGTAGAGAAGGGAATCTGACGTCATTCTTTTGCATGTGGCTATCCACTTGTCCCAGCACCATTTGTTGAAAAGACTCTTCTTTCCCTCTATTGGATGCTCTTGGCCCCCTCGTTGAAAATCAATTGACTGTAAATGTGAAGGTTTATTTCTAGAGTCTCAGTTCTGTTCCATTGATCTAAATGTCTATCTTTATGCAAACACCACACTGTTTTGATTACTTTAAGTTTCAAAGTCGAGAATGTGAGCCCTTCAGTGATCAGACTTGGGAGCTGTTATGTTCACTTTGTCCATTTACTGCTTCATTTAACCTTGAGCAAGTTGCTGAGTTTTTCAGTTCATCAGTGTTCTTCCAGGTAAGTAGATGTTAGGCACAGGTGTTTTTGAATTGCAGTGGCAGCTTCTGCAATGCTCATGTTTAAGGAAGGAGCTGATGGCCCTCTTTGAGGCATTGCCCTTACCCTTGGTCCATGGTGTAGGAATAAAGACCTTGGCTAACTCATCTTCCTGCCACCATGACTGACCCCAAGGGACTCAGAAGAAGAGAAGCAGGGAGAAGGGGTACCTACTGGTGGTGGGATAGCTCAGACAAGGCTAGGGCTGGGAGGGGTTATCCAGCCGTGCTCTTGGAAGATAGGGGCACTGAGCTGGGGCAGAAATCCACAGGCAGGGCCAGATCTGGAAGGCAGTGCTTCTCAGTCCCAGGCAGTGGGACCACGCCACTCAGGCCACCTCTCCTGCCAGTGTTCCAGAGCCTTGCTGTTGACATTCTTTCCCAGTTTGTTGGAAGCTGCATCTGTGCTTCAGCATATATGGGGCTCCATCCACTCTGTGTGGAACCTTTCAGGGCACCAGTGACTTAACAGTGGCCCTGTGGACTGCTGACCTCCGAGAGAATGCGGAAGCAAAATCGCAGAGGAGAATGGACCTGAGGTAGTTAAATAATTTAGCTAGTACAGAGTTAGGAAGTAAGTAGCACTTAAATGAAACTGAATTTCCTTATTGCAATAGGTAAAGACTTCATTGTGCCTGATAATAGGACGTGATTTTCTTAGAATGCAGTTGATTTTCCTCATTCATGGATTCTTCATTTGTGAATTCGCCTACTCACTGAAACTGATTTGTAACTCCAGAGTCAATGCTGGCAGAGCTCTTTTGGTCATTTGCAGACACATGGAGAGCTGCAAAATACTTGAGTCACTCAACAGGCACATTCCCCGGCAAGGTCAAACAAGGGAACGCTTTCCTTCTTGTTCCAGCTCTTGAACTGTCAACAGTGTCCTTTTCAAGGTCTATCTGGTGGCACATTTTTCGAATTTTTATGCTTTTTGTTGGTGATTCTGCTGTTTTGAATGGCCTCCAAGGATAGTGCCGAAGTACTGTCTAGTGTTCTGAAGCATAGGAAGCTGTAGTGTGCCTTACGGAGAAGATACTAGGTGAGCCTCCTTCAAGCATGAGTTGTAGTGCTGTTGACCGTGAGTTCAATGTTAACGAATCAACAATATATATTAAATAAGGAGGGTTCTTTTTTCTTTTGAGGAAGATTAGCCTTGAGCTAACACCTACCGCCAATCCTCTTCTCGCTGCTGAGGAAGACTGGCCCTGAGCTAATATTGTGCCCATCTTCCTCTACTTTATATGTGGGACGCCTGCCACAACATGGCTTGATAAGTGGTGCATAGGTTGCATAGGTCCGTGCCCGGAATCCGAACCCACAAACCTCAGGCTGCTGAAGCAGAGCGTGCAAACCCAACTGTTGCACCACCGGGCCAGCCCCTTGAATAAGGTGTTTTTAAACAGAAACACACATAAAACTAAGTTATGTATTGGTTGACAAAAGTGTGGCCAGAGGCTCACAGGAACCAAACCTTGTATCTCCTGGGAGCAAAGTTTCTATATTTGAGAATTCAGTGTTCACAGCAATTTTTTAGAATCTTAACAACCAAAAATAACAGGAATCTACTGTAGTTATTTTTCATTTGTCCCATCCTAGACGCTAAGACATTTGCTCCTAAATGTTATTTACAAATTCAAATCGTACCTCCAACCGCTCAGTGAAGTTTACAAAGCACAGGGACTTGCCCCTGGGCCTTAACTGCACCTCAGTCTCACCCACATGACTGCCGAGGGAATAGCCATAAATCGCCTTCTCCTGATTGGCAGTGTGGTGTCCCAGAGATAACCATGATGGTGTTGGTACGTTGAGCAGTTTGTGGGAGAAATCTCGAGGGAGAAATCTTGACCGTTTCTCTCTGAGGCAGAGTTTGAGAAGGTCTGAGTAATGGGCAGCAGGGCCAACAGCTGCAAACTGTTTACACGTGACAATTTGCTGGATAAACCAGAGTTTATACAGTTGTGTGTTGTTTACTCCTTAAATCTAGAAAGGATCATCCGGTCAACTCCGAGTTTAAGAATTACGTGCTTATGCCATGCAGTTTTCTACTGAAAAAGAAAATAATTAAACCTCCTCACCCATTTCCTCTCCAAAATTGTGCTCCTATCAAGGAAAAGAAAAGAAAGGCAAGGAGTCAGAGTGTCCACACTGAGCTGATAAGGCTGGGAAGAGGGGTCAGGAGGCTCTGGGCAATGCAGTCTTCTTTTTTGGATGAGTTAGATAAACTTCTCCAGGTGTCAGAAAAGCTCTTTACAGCCCTTCCTTTCTACCCTCAGCATTTCAGGTTTTTAAAAGTGTGTTTTGCTTCCCTAATCTGTGCCAGGGGTGCAGTAGAGATGGAGCGAGTCGATTATGTGTTGACTTTGAACTTCCTTCATATCTGCTGCCTGCAGGGCTGGTACACTCAGAGTCAAAATGCAGAGAGGTTATTTTTGTCTCTCGTCTCTGCCTCTGCTCTATGTCACCTTGGATAAATATAACCAGTAACTTTAATTTTCATAGCAAGTACATATTCATTGTATTAGGTTTAAGGCCAAAAAAAAAAAGAAGAAAATTAGAAAGATCTGTAAGGAGTTCACCGTGTCCTAGAGACAACTACTGTCAATAGCATTGCGTATAGCCCTCGAGTCTTTTTATCTGTAGGATTAAAAACATTTAGACTTAAGCACATGAAATCTTTATCCCACCCGCATTTCTGCATAAGTGCACTTTAAAGATTTATGAAAATCTTCTAAATCCTCAAAGATCGTTCACTCTTTTTGTTACCAAAGCTTTGGTGAGGTAGGCCCAGGGTTTGCCTGGAGGAGCACGGGTGTTGGAGGAAGAGAGCTTTGCACTTGTATCCGAGTCTGGGCCCTCATCAGCCACATAACTGGCTACCGAGCCTCCATTTCCCTGTCTGTAAAATGGGACCAGTAATACCTGCCAGGTAAGGGAGGGTCATGCATGCAGAGCGGCGCTTGCTCAGAGAGAGGAGCCTAATAAATGCCAGTTGCCGTTCTGCTTCCCTTTTGTTCCAAGGAACAAACATGTGGAATTAATGTTTGTAAAATTCCAAAAGGAAGTTCTGTGATTTCTTTTGTGGAGAATTTTAAATCTTCGAAGGCTGAAACCAGTGAAAGTACCACTCTAGGGCCTGAGAAATCCTTGCTGTCTGTGTAGGAAATTCCAGTTACGCAGGCAAGTCCCTCTGCATCCACAGCTTCAGCACTGATGTTAGGAGAATTTTGTTTACAGACTTCATTTTTTAATAAAAGAAATCAACATAGAGAAAATTGGTTTTTGCTTATTTCTTGACAAGCACCGATGTGGGGCCGGGTGCCAGGTGGGGTTTTCTGTGTTGGTGCCTTTGCAGCCTGAGGTGCTGGGAGCGTCTCCGTGTCTCCACACACCCTCCTCCATAGACTGCTCTTTCTTTCCAGGAAACATCAGATAGTTGTGAGATTTGTTTCCTGCTGAAGCTCATGCTTAAGTACCATTTATTCCCTGCAGCTCTTACTTGTACAACAACCTGGAATTTTCTCCAGACTTTGTTTTGTGAGTTCTAAGCATTTCCACACCGTTGCTCATAAACACATGGCGGCTCCTGTGCTTGTTATCACAGGCCATTTTCTTTTACGCATTTTGCCTTGCTCGGTTTTATGACCAGGTTGTTCACGATTGGAATAAATCCTTAAAAGCACTAGACCTTAATCCACCTTTGTGTGAGAGCATTATAAATAAACTGATCCTTTGTTTTCTAATTAAAAAAAAATTATCTGTGCCTTGGAAAAATTAAAATGCGATTGTTGGAAGGCTCTTTGCTTCACTGTTTCCCTAGCCTTGGTGTTACCTAATTAGACTGGAAACTCAGGACTGCCCGCTCCGGGTGCTGTGTGATGCTGAGGCCAGCGATGTGTTTGTGCGGCATTTAAAGTCTGCTGGTTCAGCAGGCGCTCTCAGGACAGCAGGCTCAGCGCAGCTGGCCTGAGACGTCTCCCTTCCCCTCCTCCAGACGGCTTCCCTGGAGTGTGCACAGCTGATTGTCTTAGAATTGATTTGTCCACCCGGGAGGCTGCGGCCTGGACTGGGAGGGCACTGCTGAGTGTGCGTTTGTACGTGTGTGTGCTACGTGTGTATACCGTCAGCGCCGTGTAAAGGCATTCCACCTACTCACTCACTGCTCGACTGCTTGTAGCAACCCACAAAGCCTTTTTAAACAAAACCAGAATAATGACCTTGAAGGCACTGAGAAGCCGGATCCTGTCCTTTCTGATTGTTGTTTTTTTCCTTCCAATAGTCTGCCTGGCTGGATGATGATGTCCACGTGCAAAAAAAAAAAAAAGCATCTTGAGGCCAAATAAGATTTCATTTTTTTTCTTTCTTTTATAATTCTTCAACCTTGGCCAAGCATGTTGCGTGTTTCCAAATAAAAAGAGACAGGTGGTGCGATGCCTGGCTTGGTGTACCGAATGTGAGCCGAGCGCTGGAGCTGCGTCTCCCCGCAGACCTGGCTCCTTATGGGCTTCCTCTGCACCCTGAGAAGGGGTTTGGGAAGGAGGGAGCTCCCTGTGTGTGGCTGAGGTCCGCCCCAGTTTGAATTTGATGCCAATAAAGAGGATGGTGGTTTAGCTCTCTGGGAGCAGGCAGGGAGGTTCTTTTTTAATTAATTAGTTCCCCCATCCTGTTCTCCTCCACCTTCTGCCATCTCCTTCCCTCTGCAACTCTTGTGCCTGCGAGGCCACTGTCAGCTCCTAGACACCTTGTGCAGTTAGTGAAAAGGGTCCTCCAAACAAGGCTGCGTGCAGCTTGATGGTGGAACAGGTGCCGTGCATGGAGCCCCTCCCAGGGCACGGGGCTGGTGGACAGAGTCCAGCTGAAAGAGCTTCCATTCGCCCTGTCACCAGGCAGTGCTGGGCAGTGCCTGCCTGGCCATCGGGCTAGCAGAGCCACTGCCTGCCCCACACCCCTTTTGACATCACAGTGAGGGGAATACTGAGCCTTCTCTGCCTTGTGACCTGCCAGCCACCCGGTGCCACCACCCACTCATTCATTTCACAGGGCATATTGGAAGAGTCAGAGGCCACTGGCTACGGGAGTGCAGCTGTTTCCAGTCCTCACTTGAGTACTCTTCCAAGCCCTGAGGGTGGGGGTGGGGGTCCATGGACTCCCACTTTCGTTGAGATAAGCCCTGGGGGTGCCTGTGTCATCGAGCGTGTCCATCCTGGGTGCAGAGATAGCAGAAGCTGAGAGGAAGCATATAGAGCTGTCGTGGGCAGTGTCAGCCTGGAGATGTGGCCAGGGCAGGGCTGACTGCCCAGCATTCCTCAGACGTGCCTGGTTCATCTAAGGCCCCTGAGTTGTTTACACACATCCCTCCACCAGAATAGCGTTTCTCCCCTGAGAAACTTCCTTGCAATCTCCAGAGGCTGGCGGCTTTCCGTCCTCTGTACTCAGCCCTTTGCCCACACCATTCCTCTGCATCTGCGTTCTTCCTGCTGCACTGGTTCTGTTTTCCAGTCTTGGAGAAGGTCCTGAGGCCTAATCAAGTGTGTGCGGAGGTGAATGAGTTGGTCTGTGGGGCTCATCCTCACTGATGACTCCCTGGCCCTCCCTATTCCAACATTCTCTGACTCCCTCTGGGTCTGTCTCATGCTCTCTTCAGGGCTCCTGAAACATTCTCCTGAACATTCTGCACAGCCTTCTCTGGCTTGCCCTGCGTGAGCCCCAGCCCTAAGCCATGCTCACACCATGAGAGCATTGACCCTGACAGGGCTGGGACTGGGGTGAGGGGAAGGAGGTGCCCAGGGTGCAGAATTTAAGGAGGCACTCCCTCCTTTTCTGCGGCATGCAAGTGCAAGGTCAGCTCCTGAGAGAGACACTGTCCTTAAACTGCACATTGGGTCTTGCCTTGCTCGCCTTACCTTGTCCCAGCCCCGAATGCTGAGAAGTTGGACAGTATTCCAGCACCAGGTGCCAATCTAGGTGACTTTGGGAAAGTTACCTTTCCTCTCTGAGCCTCAGTTTCTCTGTTACTGCTGTCCTGGGTGATGAGCACTAAATTAGATAATATGTGTAAATTGTTCAGCATGTTGCCTGATGCGTAGTAAATCCTTGACAGATGTTTGTGGTGGGTACTATTATCATTAGGCAAATACAAAAGCATCATATGCGAGCCAATCCCCCATATGAGCTCTGGAATGATGGATTCAGCCCCTGATCATCATCGTCCCAGTTTCCCCTCTCTTGATAGTGCGTGATGTTGACCATGTGGACCTTTCCAGAGAGGTCAGGGCCTCCCGTGTTCTGAAGAGGATGTGTTTTGTGTCTCTGCTGCAGGAATTGCTTACTTAGGAGGTGTGTGCAGTGCTAAGAGGAAATGTGTGCTTGCCGAAGACAATGGTCTCAATTTGGCCTTTACCATCGCTCATGAGCTGGGCCACAAGTAAGTATCAGTCTCCCTCTTTAAATTCCTTTCTGGATCTTTTTGCATTTGAACTCTCTAAGTTCTAAAACATTGCTGTTCTGTGCCTTTACTTCCACAATACAGACCTAGGCCAGCAAACCAGGGTCCCAGCCCTTCAGGGAACCCGAGAGATCACTGAATAGACTGGCTCTGAGAGTTGCAATGTTAATTTGATGTTCGTGTCTATTCTTAAATCACACCCTGTAAAAGGAAGAGGTTTTTCTCAGATTGTCTTCTTTAATTGCATTTCCTTTCCTGGATCAGGATGATCCACTCTATTTGATTCACTCTGAATATGTGGTTCAAATGATGGGATCTGTCTGCATACTGTTAACTTCCTATTTTCTTTTCAGCCACTTTCAAACAAAGTTCAAATTTCTAAGGGCAGAATGTCAGTGTCTTAGTTTTAAAGAATTAATAGCTACTGCCTTTGCACATGGAAGTTCTTATGTTGAGGAGGAAATAACTGCAGAACGAGAGAATCTCAGGCAACCTCCTGGTTTTTCAGATGAGGAAACACAAGGTCACAGGGGTTGAGTGGCTGGCCCAAGGTTGAGATCACCTGCAGGAAGTCTCAGGCGGCAGAAAGCCAGCTGACTCTAAACCTGCGGCCTGACGGTTTACTCTTTTTCTTGGAGTAGATGTCTATTTTGTATTTCTGTGAAGGAGAAAAGAACTTAAAAAATAAATAAATAAATTGAGGAGGCCAGAGCAGGCAAAACAATGGGAAATTTTATATTGGATTGTGTAGAACAAAATTAATGGAAGTCTAGTACTTGGGGGGAAAAAAATGTAGTTTTTAAGTTTTCTAATGACCTACATAGTAAGATGCCTGGAACTCGAAATGTGAACTCAAGTTTCTGCAAGAGTAAAGGATGTATAATGTATACAGACTACGAAAGCAATTGTTTTCCTCTAGTATTAGCCATATCTGTGGCTTTATTTTTTTATTGTGTTTGGTTTATTTGGTCCCATTTTAATTTTTTCACTCCTGTAGGAGGGTTTGTTTGTAGATTCATCTATACCTGTTGGATATCATGATATGTGTACAGTGCGTGAAAATAACCTTATGTGTATTTCCTGGGATTAAGGAGGGAATAACATGTTATAGGCCAAGGGAAGTAAGAGGAGCAGTTATCTCTAAGTACAGTTACTTCATCTTGGCAGTATTTTTAGAATGTTGATGACAATACTTTGCCTATACCATTTTTCCTTCACTACTAGAAAATTTCAAAAATTAATTGTAATCCAATTTGTATTCATATCTCTTATTTGTGAAAAAAAAAAAAAACACCAAAAACTATACCCGAGAGTGGTTGCTGAAAGAAAATGTCCATCGTAAATCAACACAACTTTTGCAAACATCTTCTCAGTATCACATGACCCGCCCAGCCAGCCATAGTACCTCGGAATCAACCATCTAATGGTTGTGGGAATGCAGAGTTGTCAAAGCATTTCCCAATGTGCAGGCTGTTGTGGATCTTTGAATAGAAATATTTCTATGAACTGCAATATCCCATGGTAGCATTTAGTGCCAGGGCGCATACCAAAGTGCTCTTTGCACCTGCGTGTGAGCACACACATGCTGCATACAGGCTTTTTCATCTTGGACCTTAAGAACACAGAGGGCCATTTTCTCCCTGATGATCTGTGCAGTTGTGCTGGATCCAGCATTGGAGTCTTAGGATGGGAGGTCTGCGGAAATGAGTGGTTGGGTTCGGTCATACTTCAGTAGCCTTTAGCTACAGGCTGTTTAGAACTTCTTGGAGGACTCTCTATAGCTTGCTGTTGAACTCTAATTACCTACAAAAACAAACACTTTGTTGTTAATCAAAGCCAATAAATCCTGTAGCATTTGTCCCTACCCCACCTGAGTGGTTACAGTTTTCCCAGGAAAGCCTGTTGTCTCTGATTATTCACGAGGCTTGGGAAGCAGATTCCCCAAGGATGAAGCCACATTCTTTCCAAGTGTGGACCCCTCTGGTCACCTAGGCTCAGGGCAGCATGGGAGTGTGGAGCATGTGTGGGGCCTTGAAAAGGCTGAGACCAACCCGCACTCTCAGTGAGGCCCCTGGCCAGGCTGCTTCACAGATGCGAAACCTGGAAACGGTTCCATATTTTGGAATAGAGTGGAACAAGTTAACTCCATGTTCCTTAAAGCACGTGTGAACTAAGGTAGGATGGGATGGTATTCTCAGTGGACCTAATGACTTGCCCGTGCTCTCCAAGAAGGAAAGCGTACCCTTCTGTGTACCCATGGAAAGTCCCCAGGGCGCTCACCCTTCTGGTCCCAAACCATGTAATACTGATAAAGTGAAACATCTCTTCTGAAGGATGGGTGCAGCTGTGCTTTGCACGTGGCACGTGGGTAGGTGCGGCCCTTTTTATACCTCATATAAGGGTCAACGTGAGTAGGTACTCTTAGATCCGAATGTCAGGAGAAAAATTCACTTTCCAATGTGAGCTACATATTCCATTTATCAGACGGTAAGAGTTGTGTAAGTTAACATGATTTTCTTTCTGTTTTGGCTCTCAGAAAACACAAAGCTAAATTTAAAGCTCATTTCCAGCAATCAACTCATCTGAGTCCTGGAATTGTGTTTTTCTCCCTCTTTCTAGTGTCTCTTTGTATGCATGGTTTTATTTTAAATATTTATGGTTCAAAAATAATTTATTTGGTACTATAAACTAACTCCAATCCAATTTGCAATCAAATGGGTTCTAAATTATAAATTAAACAAAACATTCTTTCCATAGTAATGTAAATGCTGCTTAGAACGTGAATGAATAATGTATGAATGATGTTTAAAGTCGAATCAGATCTCTCATTTATTGAGCATCTATTTTGTTAGATGCTGTGCATTCATTATGCTATTGAATCAGTCCTGTGAGGGAGGTATTAATTAGGATTTACTTTATAGATTAGGACACTAGTATTACTTTTTAAAAATTTTCTAGTCTCTACCTAAAATGATTTGGGATCACTTATATGATAATATACCCATGAAACAGGGCCATTAAAATAAGGACTGAAGTTATAAGAAATAGGTAATAAAGAAGAGAGCTTGTTATACATCCAGAAAAACCAAGTACCTTCAGTTTGCTGCCAGCCAAGGCGGAAAGGACGATAAATGGCATAGTACAGCTGCTGCTAGCTGGCAGAAGAAAGAAATGTGTCATCAAGGGTGATTTCCCTAGGAAATTCAAGTCTTGTAGAGGAGATTGACAGCTTTCTGATGAAGATCCTGATAAAGAAGTCGGGCTGTTGGGGCTGACCTGGTGGTGTAGCTGTTAAGTTTGCATGCTCTGCTTCGGTGGCCCGGGATTCACACGTTTGGATCCCAGGCACAGACCTATTTTCATGGCTCATGAAGCCATGCTGTGGTGGCGTCCCACATACAAAATAGAGGAAGACTAGCATAGATGTTAGCTCAGGGACAATCTTCTTCAAGCAAGAAGAGGAGTATTGGCAACAGATATTAGCTCAGGGCCAATCTTCCTCCTTACCAAAAAAAAAAAAAAACCCAAAAAACAAAAGGTAGAAAATGCTCCAGCCCTGGCTTTAGATAAGGACTGAAGGATTTGCAATTCCTGGTGGGGGCCATGGGTGAGAACCTGAGAAGGGCTGTTCTCTTGTTCCTGCCAAGAGGGTGAGTTGGGTTCACACAGCAGCTGTGCTGACAATGGCTTTGAGGTTTTCTAATGAGCATCCATGACCTTCGTTGCCTTCTTGCCGATGAAAGACTGCCTGGTAGGCAGCTGCATGGTACTTTTGGTTCACCTAGTGAATGGAAATGTGGTAGTGTGAGCATAGGAAGGCAGCTCCCTCCCTGTCTTGTCGTGGGAGCTTGAGAAACCCAACTGAAAATGAGACTTTTTAGCCTGTGTCCTTTTGTGCCTGTCTTCATCCTGCAGTGACCATGAGAAAGAGATAATCCTGAGTGTGAGAAGATGGCTCTGATGGACCTCTTTTACTCTAGAGGGCCATAGTTGCCAACTGTTACTGGTTTTGGCTGAATCAATGAAGAAGGGGGCCTTCCTTGAGAGAAACAGCCCAGCTGGGCCATCACTGCCCAGGTTTTCTTCCTCAGGAAAGCAGGACACGGTGCCTTGTGGTGGACCTCAGTGTCCAAGATGTTTATCAATATTTGGTTAAAAGAGAAAGAGGGACAGCTAGAAGCAAGCATTTGTTTCTCTCAGACAAGCTCCTGCTTTTGAGGCTCAACCATGATTAGTCATGGGAAGGACTCTCCCCTGATAAGGTTAGGAGCTCAGATTCATGCTAACTGCCCATGAGACAAAGCAAAAGAAAAAAGTCGAGTGACACCCTTATCACTGAAGGAGAGGCTCGGTTGTGACTTAAGTATAATATTAAAATGACTAGGTATAATCCAGCCATTGGAATTTTGGAATACATTGTTTGCTATGATTTGGAAGTTTTAGTATAAAATAGAGAAAGCAAATGGTTCTGTGACAGCTGGTTAGAATGCCTTTTCTTTGGGGGAAAATGGGTCTAATATGCTGCGATTAGGCCCAGGGGAGGCAGTTGATTGGCGTGAGCCGTCCCTCATGCAGTTGGAGGCCGGGAGGGCAGAACCAACTCTCAACTGAACGTTCAGGGCCCAGGGAAACCCACAACGCCATATACACAGCATGCTTCTCAATCAGCTAAGATAGAGAGCTGCCGAGAAATGTCTAAACAGACGGCCTTCTAGGTGGGGTGATGAGAGAGGGGAGGGAATCTGCTCGGCGCATGCTCAGCCACCCACTCAGGAAAAAAAAGGACATATCTTTATGTGTAGAAATAACCAGCTTTCCCTTACAGAAAATGAATCTCTGCCTTCGTTGGATTTAGGAGACTGTTGGATAAGCCTGAGCCAGATCGATGCCTACCTTGAGAGTCATTCCAAACTATGTGACCTCTCTACCCCAAGTAAATGTAGCAAAGGCGCTCCAGACAGGCCCAAAAGCTCTGCCTCATATTCTGTATCTGGGGTCCCGCTGCCTCTACTTGGGGGGAACCTTCTCCCACCTGCTCTTCCTGAGGTTTTTCCCGACTTCCATATGCTCTTTCTTGGTTCTTTCCATTCTGGAATGCACCTCTCTTCTGGTCGGCTGGCTCAGCTTGTGGCCTCTGAAAAATGCTGTCTTCAGGGAACCTGGTGTAGGTGACATCTTGGCAGTGATGCACAAGAGGAGCACTTGACGCATTTCAAAGTGCGAGCGGTCAAGCCTCACCCTAGATCAGTTAGACCATGCCCTGTGTAAGAGAGAGCTTAGGAGGGCTCTCCAGGAGTTTCCCACTGCACATGTGACATCTTAGGGGTTTCATTGTTGCTTTCTGGCCTCATCTGCCTTCTTGCTTCCATCTCTTGTCCCCACCCTCATCCGCCCCTCTGGGCCATCCTCAGGGTTGAGCCACAGCAGTGCTGGCTATGGGCCTGCTCTCCTGGCTCTTGCTCACCTCTCTTTCATCACCCTGAATTCCATGCCCTTTGCCGCTTCCCTAACACCGCACTAGCCAGTACCACTCACAGCTGGCGAGGCAGGTGAAGAAAAGCCCAGCCTCCCTGCGAGTCGCCATTGTGGGTAGGCTTAGTCCGATCGTCCCTCATCTGTTACCTTCCGGGAGACATCAACGAGGGCTCAGAACAGAGCATAAAGTGACCTGTGGTAGGAAAAATGTGACCAGTGGAAGCCTGGAAGTGGAAGGGGAGATGCAGGGGTAGAGGGACAGGTGGGGCCCACAGGAGTGTTGTACCCCATAGAGGGCCGAGGTACTGAGTACGTGAGGACTCAGAAATGAAGAGAAATGCAGGGCTGAGGTTTAGAGATATGAACGTCCTGATAAGGAGCTATGTTTGGTGATATAGCAGTCACGTGTGCATGCAGACATGCAGCTAGTTATAAATGGACTCGGTCACAACAATGTGTGGTGCACAGCTGGGTTCTCAGGCCCACACAGACGCCCATGGCCCCCAGGAACCATGCCACCGTTTGGAAGCACTACCTGGCTGATGTGGCTCCGAGGAGTGTTGAAGCATGAGCAGAGCAGGGACTTTATTCCATGCTCCATCCTACGCGGACAGAGGGCAGGCGGGATGCCGCCGTGTGCCCTGAAGTAACAGGTGGGATCCATGGCCCCAGGCAGGTCACATGTGAAGCTTGGTATCCACTGGTGAAGACACCTGTCAAAAGCTAGATCCAGGGACTCTGGATGTTTCCACTAGAACATGACACTGCAAATGTGAGTTCAGGGCAGTGGACGTCAGAAGGATGTCCCATTGACGTGTGCCTGGAGATATGTTCACCTGGTGTCCAGCGTGGAACATGGACCAAATCTGATCCCTGAGAATCACAGCTGATGGGCAGAGGGTGGACGAGTCTGGGAGGGCTGGGGAGAGGAGGGCTAGGGAGGGGAGAGTTGTTCTGGGGGAAATGTTCTCATAACTGGAGTCGACACAATTCAAACTGAAAAGAATTCTCTCAATCCCAGAACAGGAAGTAAGGAAAGCCATTATCCAGATGTGTGAAGAGGGGAAATCTTTGTCTGTGATCTGTATGAAGAATGGGCTGCCTGGTTCAGTGCGGGGAGACGCAGTGTGAACGCAGGCCAGACGTGAGCAGGCAGGTAGCCTGCCAGCGGACAGCGCTGGCAGCTGCGCTCTTGCCCGCATCCTTTGCCTGGGCGTTCAACCCAGTAGGCACAGCACAGGCATCACGTGGGCCAGCTGTATAAGGAGGGTACAGCAGAGAGAGGATTTCTGGAAATGTCATAACTGTTTAGAAATCCCACGGGGAGAGGGGAGTATGCTTTTGTTCTAGTTGGGATTAGGGCAGTTGGGTTCAAATACAGGCGTCAGCCTTTCTCACAGAACAGAAAGAGGGGGTGCCTCCCCCCAGGATGTCTGCAGGGAGGCCTGGGTATCTCCCGTCTGGTTCTAGAGCAGGCAAGTCCTGCGCTGGGTTTTCAGACGAGTTCCTCCCTGGCTCACTGGGTCTTATCCTCCTTTTCCACTCAGCTCCCACAGCCTCCCACAGCCTCCCTTCCAGACTGAAGGGTAATCAGTGGTGCTAGCGGTGTGCAGGGCTCTCAGGTTTCACGCGAGGTGTTTGGAGTGATTCCTGAGTCCCATTTCCTCGGCGTTTGGCCCCTGGATCAAAGTCGGTGTGTGAGCATCCGCCCGGTGCGGCTGCCTTATCCAAATTCCAGAGTTATACAAAATATTCAGGCCTCATTTCCTTTTATTTTATTATTTGTTAAATTTGCTGCTCAAAATTGCAAGCGCTTTCACGGTAGTTTAGAAGCCACCTTCCTCACGTCTTCACTGAGCCAGAATGGCTTGTGACTTCAGATGAAGCGGTGCTGGAGGATTTGCAAGGTGGCCATCAGTCGGGCTGCACCCTGCGCGGCTTCTCAGCCCCACTCGGCGTTGCCCTGAGCGCATCCTTCATAACAGCTCTGCCTTTCTCCTCTCCTCCTCCCCGCTCCCACACAAGTAAAAGAAGAATTTCCTTCTGGTCCCTCCGAAACAGGTGATTCTGAATGCGAGGTGAGGTGTCCAGAGCAGCAAGGAGCATTGTAACTGACGGCCCTGTTTATTTTTATTTTAAAAAATTATTTTATTGAGGTCATACTGACTTATAATGTTATGTAAGTTTCAGGTGTGCCTTTTTATATTTCCATTTCTGATGACCCTCTTTAAATGGCTTTTCTGCCCTAAGCAGGATTTCTCACTGCCCAGCAATCACAGGAGTTGCAGAGAAATTAGCCTGATTTCCTCTGGAGTCTTATTCCTGAGGCACAGTCGAATGTGAGGCAAGAATACTTCTTTCAGTTGCCTGGAAAGCCCAGAGCCGCTGTCCTTAAGAGGACCTCGTCCACAGCCTTCCAGATCTGTCCAGGCCAGGCCAGGGAGGGGAATACAAACAAAGGGGAAACCATTAAAAGCTCTTCAGCAAGCACGCAGATTCGGTCCCACCTGCATTCTGAGCAGCCAGTCCCAGCAGCTATTGGCTGGACATTGTCGCCGTGATAGAAAATCCAGCTGGATGTGAGGCGTCTGCTGCCCCCAGGGCTTCATTACTGTAATAGGGCAGGTTGCAAAAGCTGAGCGGGTGTTTGTCTTCACCCCAGGACTTGTTTGCATTTAATTATCGAGTGGACTGCCTTCCCTGAAACGATGTCGTCCGAGATGATGTTTGAAGAGACAGCAGGAGGGTTGAGTTTGGCTGAAGAACCAAATTCTGAAATCCCCTCAGAACTTCCTTGTATTACAGACTATTCCAGGAATTAGATGAGATCCAGTTTTCTCATTAAATTGCCAAAGCTTCTGGCAGCTTCACCTAAATGGCTTCTTTCATGGTTCTCAGACCTGGAAGGGACATCTGAAGTCATTTTAGCCTCATTTTGCACATGGCGAGTTGCTTCCCTTCCCACAGCTCTAAGTGGCCAAGGGGAAGACTCAGACCCAAGCTGCAGGCCACGGTGCGGTGCCCTGTACACAAGGGGACTGAACTCATGCTGAGGCCAAGCCCTCCTCATGTGGCTCTCCTAGTAACTGGGTTGATTTACCTTTATTCAGAAAGACACCTTCTGCTGATATGGCTAGGGTTTATAAGTACTATGGGAGGTGGCAGGGGTGTGATCTGATGCAAATTTATCTACAGACGAAGTGCTCTGTTATGGACTGAATACTTGTGTCCCCCCAAATTCATATATTGAACTCTAACCCTCATTGTGATGGTATTTGGAGATGGGGCCTTTGGGGTGTAATTTGCTCATGAGGGTGGAACCCTCATGAATGGGATTAGTGGCCTTATAAGAGGCCAGAGAGCTAGCGCACTCTCTTTTGGCCATGTGAGGATACAACGAGAAGGCAGTCATCTGCACCCTAGGAACA